>NW_024349519.1:8130749-8258628 GCF_902729225.1 Pteropus medius | reverse complement strand
AGAAAGAAAGAAAGAAAGAAAGAAAGAAAGAAAGAAAGAAAGAAAGAAAGAAAGAAAGAAAGAAAGAAAGAAAGAAAGAAAGAAAGAAAGAAAGAAAGAAAGAAAGAAAAGAAAGAAAGAAAAATCTTCAGGTAGCTAAAACAGTCACTCATTAAAAAAAGAACATAACAATGCATATGAAAATGCAAGCTCCCTTAGACAACCAAATCTAGTTGTCGTACCTAATAGGAACATCCGTGGTATAACTGCTCCTTGGCTTAAATTGGCAAAATATCTGAAGCTGGTTAAATGGGACAAAGTTCATTAGTGTCACTTATTGAGTACCTATGATGTACCAAGCACTGTGTTATATCTTTCACATATATTATTTATAATCAATACCACAGTCATGTAATTAGATACTATTTTTCTAAATGTCAGAGAAGGTAACTGCAACTTGGAAATAAAGCAGATTCCTCTAGTCCCTTGTTTCTCAAGGAGTAGTTCACAGATTAGCAGCACTGGCATTTTTAGGAGTTTATTGGAAATGTGAAATTTTGAGCCCCATCACAGACATGCTGAGTCAGAATCTGCATTTTAATAAGGGCTTCAAATTTAAATTTGAGAAGTCCTGTTCTACCTCAAACACCTGGAAAGTGACTGAAACAAAAACCTAACCCAGGTATGTGTGTCTCCAAAGCCTGTGCTTTTTCCCTTATGCCACAATGCCACTTTAAGTACTATCTTAATGGTGTCGGCATTCCTGCTGTCCACCCTCCCATCAGAAACTCCTCCTTGGAAGAGAGGTGGAGGTACTTGGTAAATCTCCATCAGCTCCTAGGGGCTTCCAGAATATTGCTTTAGTCAGCTAAGTGAACTGGTCCTCACTTCCTGTACTCAGTACTCTCTGTCATGATTTCTTTTGAAAGTAAAGAGTAGCATTCATATTTCCTGTTGCCCAGAATCACCTGATGAGGATAGATAAGCATCCTTACATTACCTCCAAATGCCTGAGAGAAACGTGGTAGCTCACCAGTTTTATATTTTTAGTTTTTTTCTTTTCAGTTTTGCTTTCCTTTTCATCATGGTTCAGTAGGAACTAAATCACTGCACATGTGAGTGGCTGTAATTGCTTAGGAAATGTAAATAAAGAGCTATAATCGCTCAAAATAAATGGTGAAAAACAGTTTCACAAGGCAAAACTCTTTATTTGCATAAGAATTTTCATTTCTCTATGACCGTTCCTTTTTAAAATCTTGCAGTAAATGTCACTGAATTTGATTAGTTGTAAAAACAGCAAAATTTGGAGAAATAAGAAGTTGAACAGGCCTAATGACGCAAACTTAATCACCTAAGTAAGAGTCATCTGTAATATAACCCTGAGAAGTATCAATTCCCTGCTCTGTCCTCCTTTCTAAGAGAGAATAATTCTTTAGCCAAGAGAGATCTATTGGAGCTTGCCCACCATGAATAAACCAAATTAAATACAAATAAGGTATTTGGAACTTTTCTTTCTTAAAGCAAACCTAGCAAAAGTAGAAGTGAAGCTACTCTATATGTGTATTTGGAGCAAAGCTAATGTAGTTGATTAGGAGGAAAAAGTCATGGGTTAGAAAAATAACAAGCATATACCATAAAAACAAAATTTCCCTATACCATTATTCATATAATTTTAGGGAACTATTTGATGTTAGCCTATTGAATAAATCAGAATAGATTAAAGAAGAACAGGTTTTTTCCAATATGGAACAAGGTATGAGCTAATTACATAGGATCTAAGATTCATAAGAAAGAAGTTATGGTTGAGAACTTGAGAATAATGAATACTTATCTGCATGGGACATGGGAAATATAACTTAAGGTCCTACACTCATTTGAAATAAATTGGCTTCAGTTGATACATTTTTTTTTTTTTTCAGTATGATTCACAAAATCCCACTACCACAGATGATGGCTATAACTTCAAGGCTGGAGCTAAGATCACTTCTCCTAAATTACACTAGTCAGCTGTAGGCATGGAACCTGCAATGCAAGGCTGGGTCCTCTGGTAGGAAGCAGCAATGTCAATGATTCAGAAGAACTGGACTCTGAATGTAAAACAGTTTTAGGAACACCAATTTATTTCACTATGTTCTCCTTTTCAGGTGTACACAAGAGTGACATGTGACCAAAAACAAAAGGGCCTAAATAAGCCTAAAACATTTACTTTCAATAAGTACAAAGTGTACATTCTAATAAATAATTTTAATTGTGATATAGTTTAATTGGCATTTTTCTTAATGGTACATAAAATAAAGATGCATGTTACAATTTACGGCATTTATTTTTGATGAAACGTGGTAATAGGAGGATCTAACCTCAGAATTGTACTAAGGATAAAACAGATGATCTGAAAGGCCAAGCACAGTACCTGGTACATGTTAATAATAACTACATATTAGTTATTATTAGTGATTTTTCTATAGAAATTATACAGATTGAAGGACTGCTTAACAAAGT
The DNA here is from genome assembly GCF_902729225.1 of Pteropus medius. Classification (NCBI taxonomy): domain Eukaryota; kingdom Metazoa; phylum Chordata; class Mammalia; order Chiroptera; family Pteropodidae; genus Pteropus; species Pteropus medius. The sequence continues at coordinate 8,256,150 of NW_024349519.1, read as the reverse complement.
TCTGCTTCCTTGCAATCTTGTAATTCATTTTAAAATACTGACACTTCTTCAGTCAATTGACTCTTTTAGTTCTTTTAAAATATGTTCACAAATTCTTCGCTATTCCTCCCTTCAAATGTTGGCTTTACTTAGTGACTAGCTTCTAAATGAAATGTGGCAGAAGTGACAGTCAGTGACTTACAAGCTAAACAGTAAAAGGCATTGTGGTGCCCTCTTGCTTTCTTTCCCTTCTGGGTCACTTGCTCTTGGAAGCCTGCTACCATGTCATGAGAACATTCTAGCAGTCCTATAGAGAGGTCTGGAAATAGAACTTCTTGCCAACAGCCATCAAGGGACTGATGTCTTCTGCCAATAGTCATGTGAGTGAGTCATCTTGGAAGTCAATCTCCCAGTCTCAGTCAAGCCTCAGGTGACTGCTGTCCTGGCCAGTGTCTTGGCTGTAAACTCATGAGAGACACTGAGTCACACCACTCAGAGAAGACTCTCCCAGATTCTTGATTCTTAGAAACTACATGATGTAACAAATGTTTGGTTTTTAAAGCAGCTAGGTTTGGGAATAATTTATTTCACAGCAATAAATAATTAATACAATTGTTTTTATTCTCTTTATGTTAAAACAGGGGAAGAAAAAGTATCTGGCATCGTTAAGTCTTTGACATTTAAGTTCAAAGAGATTGACTACATTTTATAGAAATGTATGCATGAAAATGAGTGTAACTACTAAATCTTTTATTCAAGAAAATATACTATCCATCTTGTAAGTAAGTCTCACTTTTCCATTTTGAATGGAAGGCTAAATCTACCTAGTTCTTTCTGGCAAAGTCATTATAAAATAATCTCTCTTCCATAGCTGGTATTTCAGGCAACATTTACTATAAGATCTGCATTTCATAAAGTAATAAATGCCATCAATACTTTTCAAAATCTCAAACTGCCCTCCAAAACACTCACTTAGCTCCGTAATTGGTTTCATAATCTTGGCTTTGAACATTTCTCAGTTTTCCGCCCTTCCAATAAACGCTTACAAGGCAAAGGAGGAAGCTACTGCTGAACCTCTAATCTCTCTTCTTACCTTTCCAGCCAAGGTCATCATTAGAGTCCCCTAAGTAGGTGATTGCATCCATCTGACTCACACCCTCAACATATTTAAGCCAAAAAAAAACCCCACAATAGTGACGGTGATAGCAATAAAATGAGTGATAACCAAAGCACTCACTGCCACAACTGAAATGTCATAGCTCAATCTGAAAAAACACTCCATCCGTGAGTACTGAACAAAGAGGGTAGACTGGAAGACGTCTCCCATCAGCTTTGTCAGGTAGAAGTGTCACTCACATTTGTTGCTTTTTCTCCTTGCTGTCTGACTGACTGTCACCTGACTGGGATCAACTCAGATGTCAGATCTTCAGCCAAAATCTATGGTCCTTGAAGTCAAATCAGCACCCACGTGGCTAAAACTGCAATGCACGGTGCTGGCTTCCTGGAATCTGAATGAGAGTTTGAGGTCTTAGTTGTAAAGTGAACAGGAAAAATATATATTGACATATTTCATAACTGGGCTGTTAGATGCTACAGGGACCTAGGAGCATCTGGATTACATAGAAACCCGTGACTCAGAAACTAGTGACTCACCCAATGTCACAGGCTGCTTAGTACGGATCCACTTTAAAGACATAACTCTCTGATTCCTGATCCAGTGCACTTCCTACAGCATAGCTGTATCACACAGTTTTGATAGACATATTTTATTGATTTTGGTTTGCTTCTTTTATTATATTTTGTATTTAAAAAATAATACACTCACATGGAAAACAATTCAAAAATATATGACCTCATTTACACAAAATTTTAAAACAAAACCAACATATGTTACAGTTTACTTTGCAATGAACCTATAGAAATATGGATGGAAAAAATTCTCACCGAAGGACACTGGTAGCTTTGGAGATTGGGATCCAAAAAAAGGTTAAAAAAAGAGCTTCGCCTGCTTCCTCAACATGATATACATTAAGAGAAAAAAAAAAAAAGATTTGAAGCAAATATGTCCCAAAAAACCCTTTCTATATTTGAGAAGTTCACTTTCTTTATAATGTGCTCTATGCATGTCTGTATATTTTAAATATTTCTTGATTAAAACAAATGTTGTTATATATCATAAAGGAAAGTGTCCCTCCTACTCCAGATCTCACTGCCCCTCCTCAAATGTAAACTTTAATTAAGTTTCTTATATATTCTTTCAGAAATTTTCTTTGCATATATAAATTTCCTTAAAAACATGCAAGTGGAATCATAATATATATAGTTCTTCATTTTGCTTTTTTCATTGAAACAGCACATCTTGCAGATGTCTTCATTTCTGACCTCATCTTTTTAACGGATTCAAAGTATTCTATTGAAATGATGTATCATTTTAATCTGTTTTATCTGAAGTCTTGCTACTCAAAGTATGGTCCTTGGACTAACAATATCAGGATCACCACAGAGTTTGCTAGAAATGCAGAATCTGCATTTTTATAGATCTTTAGGAGATTTCTTTGAAAACTAAAGTTTAATAAAGCTGATATGCCCAGTGACCTTGCTTGAAATAATCTGGAATATTTACATATTAAACATATTTATTTAAAACTTACAAATTTATTTTTAAAGTAAATTTTCTTTTATGTAATATGACTAAAATACAGTCTCAGTATATAAGAAACTCAACTGTAATAAGCTTATTGCATGGCTAGAGATTGAACACAATAAAAGTGATTAAGAAATAATTACTTAAATTTCTTCGCAGTTCTCTTCTACTTAGTCATGTGTTGCTTGCCAGTTTTAGAAAGGGAATGAAGAATAGTTCAGCTTCGGGAGGCTTTGAAATATTACCATAGAAACAAAACAAACCAATGAAACTAGGCTTGAAAAGTACACCAAAAATAATAAAACAAATAGGTAATCATGTGGATAAAAACAAGGAAATGAAAATCTAGAGCAGTTTTCCTTCTCATAATACCAATCATAATGTACTTCTCATACCTAGTTTTCTAGGGTGAGGAAAAAAAACTTTCCGTATAAATATATTCATTTGGCTATTTGTTTGCAGCTTCCTAGATTCCGGGGTCTAGGAAGTGAGTCTGCAATAAGACGAGAGAAGCTAGAACCCAATGGAAACTCGATAAGGAATGCAGACACTGTTGTTTAGCCCTGGTGCAGAAATAACATCATCTTCATCTTCTTTTAACTCCTGCTGTCCTAAGGTGATACTTGGTACCTGTTTTTGGTACTGTGTTCTTCTCATCATAGATACTGTCTCTAGACAATCTTACCTACTTCTGTGGCTTCGGCTACCACCCAAGTATCTTTCACCTAAAGCCTACTCCAAAGCTCTAAACTTTTATTTCCAATGAACTACCAAAAATCTATACCTGGATGAGCCACCAATTATTCTAACACAGTGGTTCTCAACTTTAGGTTCTCAACCTCAGAATCATCTGGAGGGCTTGTTAAAAACTCACATCTATGGGCTCATCTCCGAACTTTCTAATTCAGAAGGTCTATTATAAGACCTGAGATTCTATTTCTAAAAAGTTCCAGCTAATACTGCTGGTCCAGGGACCATACTTTAAGAAACACTGTTCTAACAAAACATATTCAAAATTAAACTCATTTTCTCACTCCAAATTCTTCTCAACCAACCATCATTTCCTATTCTGTTGTTCATCCAAGGTCATAATGTTGCTGATATCATTTCAAATCCTGAAAATAATCCTACCTGGTTCCCTCTCTTTCCTACCTTACATTAATGTAGAAGCAAACTTGGTCTGTGGTTAAAAAGAGTAAATGACTTACTACAACATACACAAACATCTACAACATACAGAATTTTATGATATCCAAAACTTCACCAAGGAGGTGAACGATCTATATGCTAAAAACTGTAAAACGCTGATGAAAGAAATTAAAGAAGACACAAATAAATCCAAATACATCCTGTGTTCATGGATCAGAAGAATTAATATTATTAAAATGTCCATACTACCCAAAGCCACCCATAGATTTAATATAATCCCTATCAAAATTCCAATGGCATTTTTTACAGAGAGAGAAAAACAATCCTAAAATTCATATGGAACCACAAAAGACCCTAAATAGTCAAAGCAATCTTGAAAAGAAGAATAAAGCTAGAGGCATCACACTTCCTGATTTTAAACTATACTACAAAGCTATCATAAGAAAAACAGTATGGTATCAGCATAAAAATAGATACATCAATCAATAGAACAAAATCTAGAGCCCCCAAATAAACCCACACATATACGGTCAACTAATATTTGGCAAGGGAGTCAAGGAGACTCAATGGGGAAGTGATAGACTCTTCAATAAATGGTGTTGGGGAAACTGGATAAACTGGATTACATGCTGTAGAAAAAAAAATGGACCCCTAAATTTTCACCACTCACAAAAGTTAAATGTATTAAAGACTTAATGTAACAAATAAAACTGTAAAACTACTTGAAGGAAACATAGAGACAAAGCTCCAAGACATTGGTCCTAGCAAGTATTTTCTAGATATGATACCAAAAGTACAAGGAAAAAATGCAAAAATAAACAAGTGGGGCTATATCAAACTAAAAAGCTCCTGCACAGCAAAAGAAAATGATCAACAAAATGAAAAGATGACCTACATGATAGGAGAAAATATTTGCAAATTATATATCTGATAAGGGATTAATTTCTAAAGTATATAAGAAACTTCTAAAACTCAATAGCAAACAGTCAAATAATCCTATTTTTAAATGGGCAAAGGACCTGAGTAGACATTTTTCCAAAGAAGATATACACATCACCAACCTGTAAATAGAAAGGTGCTCAAAATCACTAATCATCAGGGAAATGTAAATCAAAACCACAATGAGATATTACCTCACACCTGTTAGAATGGCTGTTATAGAAAAGACAAGAGACAATAAGTGTTGATGAGGATATGAAGAAAAGAGAATCGTTGTGCATTGTTGGTGGGAATATAAACTGGTACAGCCACTGGAAATAAAATCACTACCTTGAAGGGACATGGACACTTTCACATTCATTACAGCATTATTTACAATAGCCAAGATATGAAAACAACCTAAGTGTCCATGGATGGACAGATGGATGGATAAAAAAATGTAATATCTATCTATCTATCTATCTATCTATCTATCTATCTATCTATCCACACACAAACACACAAGTATTTATATATATATATATATATATATACATATATATATATATATATATACATACACACACACACATCTACATACATGTGACAGAATATTATTCACCCATAAATAGGAAATTCTGCTATTTGCAACAAGATGGATGAATTTTGAAGATGAAATAAGTCAGGGAGAGAACAAATACTGTAAATACTATATGATCTCACTTATATGTGTATCTAAAAAATCTAAACTCATAGAAACAGATAGATGGGTGGTTGCCAGGGTCGGAAGGGTAAGGGAAATGGGTGAAGGTGGTCAAAGGGTGCAAACTTCCAATTACTAAATGAATAAGTTTTGGGGATCTAATGTATAGCATGGTGACTATAGTTAACAACACTGTGTTGTATATCTGAAAGTTGCTAAAAGAGTAGCCTTTAAAAGTTCTCAATACACACATATACACAAGATAATTATGTGAAGTGATGGATGTATTAACTAGTCTTATTGTGGTAATTATTTCACAATATATACGTATATTAAATGGTCATGCTGTATATCTTAAACTTATACAATGCTAGAATACAATTTATGAATTTGCTAATCGTTCCTCCCTATTTTATGCCTGAACATAATGAAACATTTTAGCATCATGAGGATAACTTAAACACAAATTATATAGATATGTTTACATCTATGCATTGCTAGAAAATATTTTCAGGTATGATACTGAAAATCATGTAAAAGACAAGGACACCTTCAATAATCAAGAAAGTCATAGGAAGATATGGATGTATAGTGGTGCCAGGAAAAAAGTAAAGTACAAATAATCAGTAACACTAGCTCACTATATTTTAAATTTTCTGTTATTCACATGTTAACTAAGTCGTTGATATACTAACACGAAATACCAATCACAACATCTCTGATGTCCAAGAATCTGCCAACATTTGACCAGTCAGTACAGGGTTGCTCCCTTGAAAAATTTCATTTCACTTATAAATGGCCTATAAAATTGTATTCACCTCATGTGTCTACACAGTGCCACATACTTGAACATGCAAAACTCTGTCTAGCACAGGTAAGAAAAGCTACAAAAAAATAAATAAATTATAAGAGGTCTGTCCTATTCACTTTATAAATTGAAAAGTTAACAAAAACGGGTGTCCATGGCAACCTTTGCTGGTTAGGCACAAATATATTAAAGTAGAGACAAACTACTGCATTCCTGTGTGCTTCTGAAGAGATCTGTACATCCAAGTGACTTTTGTTTTCACTAGTCTTGTGTTATTTTTAAGGAACTGGTTCATTTCATCTAAGTTATCAAACCTGGGCGTCTAGAGTTGTTCATTATATCCCTTTATTATCCTTTTAATGTCAGTGGGACCAGAAATAATGTGGGCCTCTTTCATTACTGGTATAATTTGTGTCTTCCTTTTTTTCCTTGGTTAGCTTGGCTAAGGGTTTATATGTTATTTTTAAAGGGAAGAAAATCATAACATTTTAAAATATGTTGCTACTTTCATTCAGATGTTTTACCAAAAAAGTCTCCTTTTCAAAATGAAATATGAACTTAAATAATTCTGAGTTTCTATGTTCTAATTAATATTATAGATGGGGAAAAAATGAAATTAACATATAAATTTGCTTTTTTTACATTTTTACAAGGCAATTACATCCCTCAATATTACTATTTATGAGAATACATTCATATTAAAATCTCTTATGCACTTATAAAAGAGTTTTCAAATGTCTGCAACACCTATATAAGATATTACTTGAAGGTTTATTATCCTTTAAATATGCTTTCAAATAAGATCCAGCAGTAATTCCAAAAATAAAAAGTGTCTATATAAATACCAGCTTTTAATAGAACATGGAGAGTATAATTGTATGGCCTGAGTAAAGAACAGACCAGTGGAAAACAGTGGAATTTCCAAAATTTTTACCATGGCTGTTAAATACAAATACAGTTAAAAAAAAAAAAAATGTCTCCTGACATTAAATTCCTGGCACCTTTTATAATCACATTTCTATCACTCAGGCTGTAGGCAGTTAGTTTGTATTGCTTTTGGCATCAAGAGAAAACTGACCCAAGCTGGATGGAATTACAAGCACCTTTATTATTTACTTTATGAGAAATCTGGAGTTGGTGGTTCTAGAGGCAATTTCATGGCTAACAGAAAATGGTTCTTTCTCTCTTTCTACTCTGCTGTCTTTAACTTGTTGGCTGTTGCTCTGTGATGGCAAAATGGCTACTGAAGCTACCAAGAAAACGTCCTCGAATCACAGCAGGCCAGGCAGGAAGGACAAGGCAAAGGACACAAGGGCTTTTCTTTGCATAGCTTATGCCTTTCTTGGGGAGGAACATCTTTCTCAGAAGCACTCAGTAGCTTCTTCTGACAGATTACTATCTAAAACAGGGTCACATGTCCTCTTCTCAGTCACTGGCAATGAGGCGTGGGATTGCCACATTACCAAACAAAAGGAAGTTCACTTCACAAGGAAGAAAAGAATAATGCTGGTACCCAACTAACCAACGGTGTATGTATATTTTCTCTTGTTAAAAATATAATTTGAAAAGTAGAGTTTCACCAAAAAGCTTACTACATAACCACTGGTGATTAACCTCTGAAAACTTCTACATATAATAAAATCCATGGATTGCTTAAATGAACATTTATGTTCATCAAATCCATGTATAAGAGTAAATGGTACAGGATTTATTATTTGTAGAAGATGGCTAAAAACAAAAACAAAAACAAAAAAAACCAATCATCCAAAAAATGCTCCAAGTGCCAAAACAATAAGAAACTGATCATATGAATCTCAAAAATGAATCTTGTTTTACACATAAGTCCTAAAATAAATAACTACGTAGACAAGTTTTACCTTTGAGAACACCAGCCTTGGTTCAAAAAATTCTTTTTGAACAGGATAATCAGAGAGATGAACAAAGAACTAGTATTTTCAGCACTTACTAAAGCTAGTTTACTGTGTTCGACTCTTAGCATGTGGAGCTCTTTTAATCCTTATCATAAACCAATGAAATACTATTATCTCTTTTTATAAAGGAGAAAAATACATCTCGGAAACATTAAGTAACTTATTCAAGGTCATTAATAATAATGAAGGAAGGATTCAATCCTAGTTTCTGTCTACTGTCCTACTCTGATCACATATGCAAAAGTAGCAATAGCTATATTAGTATTTCACATGTCTTGATGAAATGGCAATAGGTCTTTGAAGGAGTTTATAACAAATCAACCCAAAATTCTATCATGGCTCCATCAAAGAATAAAACAAAGACACCAGACATATAAATATACAAGTTAACTGACTTAAAATAAATACTCCCAAAGCTGAGTCTGTTAACTTACTACACAAGCAATCACATCTCAGTAAAGAAATCTGCTAGTTTGTTAGCTCATTCAGGGAAAATAAGTCAAGAGGTTTTGAGTTCTACAAATGGGGCATTCATGATAGCTATAGTAATTAAGCACGAAAGTTAGTATTTTAGATAGGAGAGAATAAGTCCATAAGTCAGTACATGGTTGGTTAAAACAATGCCCACTGCTGATGGGTTAGGAAAGAGTCTTCCACCACAGCCTCTATTAAGGTTATGTTTCTAAAACCCAGCCTTCTCACTTGGGAGAAGCCATGGTTCTCATGAACGTGCGAGAGAACTGTATCTGTTGAAAGGAGCCATTTTCTGCTGTGTCAACACTGAATCCAGGAAGACTGCAAATGGAAGCAGAATAAAAACATTAAGCTATATGGGAAGAATGACTGATAATCTTTCCTTAGCACAGTGAATAAATCCTCCAACAGTATTCAGTCTTCTTTCCATCCTTTAACATTTTCTGGGCATACCTAGATGAATAAGAAAGGGTACATTCGCTCTCAGAGATCAGTCTTGTTCAGAAGCAATGGAGATGTATCTTGGGAATATACAGGAAAGGCCTGTATTCCAGCCTAGCTCCAAGTGTGTGGGATCAGAGAAAGCTTCCTCTAGCAAGTAAAGTGCTCACTGTGTTTGTATACACACACACACACACACACACACACACACACACACACACATATATACATATATACATATATACATATGTGTGTGTGTGTGTGTGTGTGTATATTCACTAACTTTCTGTATTAAAATTTTCCCTCAAAACCCAATCAAAAATTTATTATTTCTCCCTTGAATTTTTAACAACTTTCAAAAAATGAAAATAGATGTTAAGACTTGTTTAATTTTTCTTCTGATTATTGAAAGGGTTTCCTGTGACTTTTACCTCTCAGATTTTCAAAGCCTAAACTTGCGACTACTTGATAGTCCATTAAAACATGCCATTTAGCCACTAGCTACTAATCATTTCATGTGATTATAGCACAAAAAACATAAATGATTGCAATATTCTATAACTAATTGAGCAAAATGTCAATATCAAACTTTTGCCTGAAAGGTGATGAAGAAATATTTATAAGGTGGAAAACAGGCCCTATTTTAACTCATAAGTATATATGAAGCACCTAAGAAATTAGTCAGAAGTGTTTTATTCTTTATTTCTCTTAAATGTTACACTGCGTTTTGAAATTCAAAGATATGTCCAAAACAATCTGCTAAAATATATATTTTACACTGGCTTGTTTTAAAAGTTGAAGATATAGCAAAAGGCATTGTCAAGAGCCTTTTATTTTTATCTAACATCACCAACTTTGAACAATGCTCCATTATTCTCTGGTAAGGTGCAAGAAAAGATCCACAGTTTTCTATGCTTTGGTCTTAATGTAGAGAGTGGAGTATAGATAAGACATAAGTCCATAAGTTTTATAACTGTTAAGACTGCATGATGGGAAGGTGGTGGCATCATTACACTATTCTGCCTAGCTTTGTATATATTTAAATTTTTCCTTAAAACATTTTCTTTAAAAGTCAGTGTTCCATACTCTTATCTGCTAATCAGTTCTACTGGTAATTCCATGAAAAATAAGACAATGTTTTAGAATTTATATTTTCTTACCCAAATTAGTAAATGATCCCTCAAACCTTTCCTCCATATTTATGCATTATTTCTACAAAATGATGAGAGCATATTGTTATCATTTGTGAGACTCTATGTCTTCATCAGAGTCATCCTTACTTCATGAAGAATTCATGTCTAAATACTAACAAAAATCTTTTATTAAAACAATCTGATTTCATATTTCATTTTATAAAATAAGTAAAAGTTCCCTCAGTCTTTAATAAGCCAGTCCAAATACTGTGCTTATCAGTGAATAACTTAAAACTGTATTTTGAAATTTCTGCCAGTGTTTGTTATGTTTAACTGACCCATACAACAACAGAATGGTTGCTCTTTACATGAAGAAAAGTATACAACTGATAATTCACTCTTTTTGCCAGTGACATACTGGTAAAAATTTAGCGCTCAAAAAAAATGCATACATAAATCTACATACACTTTTATTTTTAATTCTACTGATACAAAGGATGTAGTATATAATTTGCAAGTAATAATAAATTGTACGTATTTTTGTAAAGTTCATATAGCCATTTGATTCTCAAAACATGTTTTGTTGTTTTTTGCCGAAATTTTGATTCTATGGCTAGAGTATTTTTGCAATTGTCATGACTTGACAAAAACAGATTACAAATAAATAGTTGATTATTATCTATTTCAGCACAGAAGTTATTGCTATTACTGATGAATTAGTGTTTTTCTGACATATTTATTGATTGATATTTTCATTTTTGTTAAAGGCATGAAGAAAGTGAAATGAGAACATGTGTTAGAACTTCATTTCATTAATGACATGATCAACTTTTCTGAACTGAAACTGTCTTCAAAAACTGGGATAATATTTTCTCAATTTTCGTGCTGTTTACAACATAGTGAATACACACTCAGTACATTTGAAAATTTAATCTGTAGTAATAACATTTTATCCATCACATTCTTATGTCTATAGCAACAAAAGAATAAAACAAGCCCAGTTTGTAGCTTGCCAGCATCCATGGGGTAAGTACATCTTATCATGGCTGAATCTCAGCTACCAACATGATGTCCTTGAAAATGGAGTGGGGAGGAGACACACATAGCTAATGTAGTCTACAGATATATATAACTTCAAAAGTATACATGAAAGTAAAATGTAGTAAAATAGTTAGGAATCGATGTATTTCGAGTATATACTAACTTTGTTCTTAATATAATTTACTTAATTATAAGTTTACATAATTTTTAATAATGGCTGTTTCACTGGCTCACAAAATTCCCAACAGTGAACAACCACTTCTTATGAACCAGCACAGGTTAGCTCAGCCATACCACAGCTTCTCTCAGACACATGAGCTAATATATGGAATGTATAGTCTGTGTGTGTGTGTGTGTGTGAGATAAAACAACTTTTAAAATTCCTCCATCTACTTCCCCATCAGTCCAGTTTTCCCAGAAAACATGCAATTNTCTTTATATTTAATTCCTTTTTTTTCCTTTCTCCATGCTAAAGCGCAAAACGTATCCTCTACCTGAAATTTTCTTAATTCTATCACATGTTAGAATTAGGCCTTTTGAGAGCAGGTACTATAGCCTTTAAACTTTTCTCTTCACAGCAAGCATTCAACATGTTATTGAATACAGCCTTACTCAACACATCTGATGAAAATATAAGATGCAACCAATATTGAGGTAACTTCCATGAAGCTATCTGCAGTGTACCCAAAACCCAATTCTTCCCTACATAATTTGATGAGTGGGTAATCACAAACATATGGAAGAAAGCCTCCAGAATTTTATAATTTTTATCAAAGGGAATTTGTATCAAAGAAAATGTCATTGTCATTTGGTCTTGAACAACATGACGATACATAAACACTGAACCCCAACACAAACGAGGCCCAAGCTCCATTTAACTAAAGAAGTCGAGCAGTACTTGGTGTCTAAAATAACACACATGCTCAGCTAGGACATTTTCCAAAAGGCCAGACAGCAGCTGAGGCCATAGTGGAAGTTCTTTCAATAGTGAAAGTTGAGAGGCTTAAATCCTGGACTTGTTTCAACAGTTCACTGGACAGTCTCTTAGCATTTCTGGGGTTTGGGGTTTTTATCTGTAAACCTACATGGCTGAAAGAGATGGTCTCTAAAAAGAACTCTCTAACTCCAATACTTTATGGTTCTAAGACTCTAACATGTACAGCCAAGCAATACAGAGGCTTCTGTCTCTGAATGGGTATGTAAAACCCAATTGAGACATCGAGTTATCAAATGGTAGGCAAGAGTGTTTTTTTCTTGTTCTTCAAGTTGATATTGTTCTACAAAGGGAATCATCTTAAACTTTAGAACTACGTGGAGAAAAAAATTAATCAATAATAACATATTACTTATAATTTATAGCTGCATTATTGTAGAATGGTTTTATAGTTTTATTTTAAACCCATGCTTCTACTGAAATGTTGAATTGTTCTGGATAAGATTCTAATTTTTCAATAAAAATTTTTCTGCTATAAATAAGGATTTTTTGTAACTATAGGCTCCGCATCAGTGTTGGCTGCCATGGAAACCAAAGGACACAAATATGAAGTAAACTCTAAATCAACAACTGGTAATCCCTGTTGGAAAAAACATTTTTCTTTTCTCTATAAAAAAAGAATGATTTTAGAGGTTCAGCAGTGGGGAAAGGCAGGCAAGGTTCATAAAGGTGATGCAAACAGGTCCCTCAGGGAGTCATAGAGTATGAGTATGGAGTGTTGTGTTTGTCTTTACAGTGATCCAAAATAGCCAAGCAAAATAAAAAGGTGGTTATTACAGAAGGAAGCTGCATCACTGAAGAAAGCGGGTAGACATCCTTTGATACTACACTGACCTCAGTGCAGAAATAATTGGTCCTATGAAATTTATAGAATTAAGGAGGTAGAAATCCAACTCAAAGAACAACATTCACTGTTCTAAGTGTCGTGCAATTCAGGTCGTCTCCCTAGGCCCTCCTATGTTAGTTCCTCAGCTTCTGTTAAACACAAAGAAAAATAAAGTCTAAGCTTTCTCTCCCTTCTAGATATCTCAGAAAAGATGGCCTCAACTGAAGATGTTGCCAGCTTTCCTATTTCAATCCAAGAGGGAAAGAAGGTAGAGAAGGTGCATACTCATGTTTATCACACATTAAGATAGTACTTACATTCACATTTTCCTATAGTCATTGGCTTTTAACCTCGAAATGTAATTCCCACATCTTTCATCTTGATTACATGTCTGGTGTTACTTAGCATCCCTTAAATGAATATCTGACAATAGCCACATGTTTATTAATACACATCTATTGGACACCTACAATATACAAGATACTCTGCTAGCTTCTTTGTGGATAAAAGGATTAAATAAACATAAACATACATTCTTCCCCATAGAGAGCATGGCAATTAGAGATGTGTCATTTCCAAACAAGAACATGGTGTCACATTTTAAAATATTATCCTTCCTGTTAATATTAATGATGTAATTTTTATGATTCCTTTTGGTATTATCATATTTAGCAGTATGGAGTAAAATATCCATATAAATGCCACATATATGTTATATATATACATTTTTCAAAATATTAACATACACATTTTAATTGGCTGCCATATAGCAGCTAACACATATTTTACAATGTAGAATATTAGCTATAATATATTTTATTAGCTAGCAAATATTTATTTAATGTATATATTCTGTCTATAAGGCATTTATATGGAGAGGGTTGTATGTTAAGGAAAATTATCATTTCATTGAGATAAGAACAATAAAGGAAAATTAAAATCCAGTTGAAAAATACATTGGTATCTATACAGTAGCTATGGAATGCCATTTAGAGGTTGATAGTGGGGGGAAACTCATGAAATCTCCATTTCAGGAAGTCTCTATGGGAAAGTCATTCAATCACTCACCCTAGCTGATTGTGATACAACCTTCCATACTTACTTTCGCATCTAGATTTGGTATAGGCCATCACTGAAGTCCAACCATGGTTATAAGTAATGATTACACAGATGCTGCCAATCTTTGAAGCAAACCCAAGCTATACTGCACCACTCTAGACTGTTTGTAAATTAAGTAGAGACAGAATCAATAAAGGAGCTAAACTTAAAACTCCCAGGTACATAGCTTTACATGCAATATCAATTTGCTAGCTGCAAACCAGCCTGTGAGAATACTCATATTCTAGGTCTAATTTGCAGGAACTCTCTAAACCCTCTATTTCTCAGTCAGATTTTGGTAGGTGGTAGTTCATTTTATGTGTCCAACTGACGTGGCCATGGTGCCCAGATACTTAGTCAAATATTGTTCTGGATGTTTCTATGAGTGTTTTTGGATGACAGTAACATTTAAATTGGTGGATTTCGAGTAAAAAAGATTGCTCTCCTTAATGTGGGTGGACTTATTTGGACGTTTGAGTACTGGCCTACTCCAGCCCATTTACCAAGTGACATGAAAAGCTGTTGGTTTTGAATGGGACCTAGAATAAGAGAAGGCTCTGCAACAGGTCCAGGCTGCCATGCAAGATACACTGCCTCTTGGACCATATGTCCAGCAGATCCAATGGTGCTTGAAGTGGCAGTGGCAGATAGAGATGCTGTTTAGAGCATTCAGCTGGTCCCTATAAACGAATCACAGCCCAGGCCCTTACAATTTTGGAGCAAAGTTCTGCTACCCTCTGCAGCTAAAGTAGACTCTCCTTTTGAGAGAAAGCACTTAGTATAATGATAGACTTTAATTCGACCACATCAATAGTTACATGAAAAGAATCTAAACACGCCAATTAAAGGACAGATCGTCAGATAAAATGAAAACACAAACCCAAAGATATACTGTCTGCAAGAAACCCATTTTAGATATACCACCTAGATAGGAGAAAAGTAAATGGATGAAAAAAGACGTACTTAGGTAAGCACGAATCAAAAGAAAACTGCATTGCCTATATTAATATCAGACAAAGTTGAGAATATATAAACAAATGACAGTATATCCATCAGTGGAATATTACTCAATATTGATAAGAACTATTATGCAACTGCATGAATGAATTTCAAATGCATTATGCTGAATGAAAGGAACAAGACTCAAAGGACTACATAATGAAAAGGAGGAAAAAAAAACACCTTGATCTATATCTTTATTCAGCAGACATACTTTTCAAAAATAAAGGTGAAATGAAATCTTTTTCTGACAACAAAAACTGAGGGGATTCATTGTCAATGGATATGTACTACAGCACATGTTAAGGGGAGTTCTTCAACCTGAAGGAAGTGGTAACAGACGGAAATTTGGATCTACATAAATGAGGGTACTGGAAATGGTAACTATGTAGGTAAATATAAGAGGCTTTTTTTATGTTTTAATAACTTTAAATGATAGTTTTGTACTTAGCAAATACTAGTAACAATCGGAAAAGCATGGTCTACATGCTTTATAAAGGAATAGATAAACGATGTCCATTTTGTTTATTGGACTTTGGAGAAGTTACTTTTAAATGGGTGGAAGACATGGAATATGGTATGAATGCTTCCAGAAAGATGTTACACTTATTAATGGGTAAATGTGGAGACCTCCTTGCCACCTCCTACAAATGTGCTCCCTCTCATAGAACCATGAACCCCAGTATTTCATAGTCCAGGTACATGAAAGGATGTCCCTAAACAGTGCATGGCCCGAAACTGGCTCCTAACTGCTAGCCCATATGAGAAAACCCAGATAAGGTTCCCATTACTAACCAGGGGGATCCAGCAATTTAAAGTACAGCAGGCAACAGGAATAGTACTAGCATAGAAATAAAGTTTGAGCAAAAAAGCTCATCTGTCATAAATGTACCCAGTTTAAGTAACATAATCTTTTTTTTTTTTTTTTCCAGCTGTATGCTAACATTAATGCTTTTCAAAATAAATTCTATCAGGACACAAGAGAGGAGAGGAATTCAGTCTCCCTAAACTGGATACTGACGATTCAGAGGCATCAGTCTTAACAACACGCGTCTTAGTGAGCTGAAGCCGTGGCTTTAGGGCTCTTGTAAACCAGTTCTCCTAGAGTTGGAAGAGACATTCGGAAAGGAGAGGGGAGACCTCAGCAGAGGTATAACTTAGTAAAAAATCTGGGTGTTAGAACTCATCCAGACATTGTCTGGTTGGCTATTTCCTTTAGAAAAATTTTTAAAAATTTATTTCTCATGAATAGACTTTAGTTCACAACCACAGTAATCCATTCATTAATATGTACTGTTTTCTATCAGCAAGATTTCAAATAATAATCTGAGTAAAGGAATTTGTATTTCAGCCTCATCTCAATTACTTTTGGACAGGAGACTCAATTAAATAACCAATTCCTATACACTTTCAAATCACACTTCCTTAGTGGGGTTATTTCTCTACCAGGCTCCCTGTGTTTTCCAGTCACTGGTAAATAACAGAAATACCACCATAGTCTCGGTGCCTTTATAAAAATTTTCTAATCCTAGATAATGATCAAACTTCCAAACTCGATTTAAAATTAACATATCTTTTTCAGCCCCTCCCTTCCCAGCTTTCTGGCCATGGTTTCTGACCTATGGCCATGGTCATAGCTGCTGCTCAGGAAGGGAGAAAGAATGGCATGAAAGTTCTTATTTCATTCAAAATGTAGGAAGGCTTTGTTTTCAGAATCTCTGGGCATCCTGTTGATGCTAATGCTTACTCTCTGAGAAAATCATCTGACTGAAAATCTTGTAAAACCATTGATGGAGTCTATTCTTGCTTCCTGTCAGTCCTCAGATTTCCAGCGGTCCACACCATGGAGCTGTCTCTACTGGTGTCCCATTGCCCATCCTTCATCCAAACAGTCTGAGAGAGCAGCCACTCTTCTTTGCTCAGCCTCCAAAGAGGCCTTCTCTCTTGCCCATGAGAACCCCCAGGCACAAGTCAGACAATATCCAACAAAAAGAGAGAGGAAGGGAAGGTCACACACACTGAAGTCCCCCTCTCTAGGCATGATTTGCAGTTTGGGTATCCTCTACTCACCCCTCCCCGCCCCCCGCCCCCCCCCCCACCAGCGCAGCTCTCTCCAAAGGAATGCTCTTCAAATCTCTCCTGAACTCCATCATCCCAACCATTTTATTCACTTTCAAATAGTCTATTAAGTTTCTAAACATTAACTTGAAATTTTTGTATCACAGTCTGTCTTCCAGATCACTTTTAGACTGATACGTATCCTATTTTGGTACTACATTTGAAACTTCCACTTTAACATTTGTTACAGTTTTCGAATTTTTATTACAAAGTAAAATGTATTCCCTGTAATAAGAAAACAGTCCAAAGATGTATAAAGTAATTTGCCCTAATCTTTAGTCTCTAGCCTGATCCCAGCCACGCCCCAATTTTCATCCTCATGAAGTAATTAGTATCAGCTTGCTGTGTCTCCTTCCTCATATTTCTTTATGTCCTTCATATATTAGGGATAATAACTTTTTTATTTTTTCCATTCTAGGTTTTACCTTTTAAATTTGTGGACTCTTTTGCTTCCAAAAATATTCTTTTTATATAATCAAATATGTGCATATGTTTCCTTAGGGTTTCCTTTATGGTCTCTTGCAAACAGACATTTTTCTGATAATTTTAACAGTCAAGAACTTACTCTACAAAAAATAAAGTTACTTTTTCAAATGACTCACAATATCTAAAAATTAGAATTGTTTCCATGTTAATTTGACAACAAATACAAAATTAAGGTTGTTTCTAAATTGCGAAATACTCTACTATAGAAATTGCCTTTTACACATAAGGATATTATTCCTCGTACAGAAAAATATTATCCTGCCTAGAAACAAGGAATGGACTAAAAAGATGATCTTGGAGAATCTTCCACAAGTCTTTGGTAATTATGCATGAATAAAGAGAAAGCTACAGAAATCAGTCAGATATACAGCAGGTATGCCAGGAGCTGAGCATTAAGCTGTTAAAGCCTCTCCTAGCATGTGGTTTATTAACACGGATCACAGAGTATCCTGGAAGAAGGTTTCCCCTATCAACTGCGTCTTCTGAGATCAGCAGCAAGAAAAAGAGAATAAGTATAGGGCATGTGACCCTAAAATATTCATGCATTAAAAATGTCCAAAGTAGAAAGGGTTACTTAAGCCTGTCACCAATACATAGTAAGATGCTTAGTAGAAAGGTGACAGAACTGTGTTGCAGGAGATCACCACCAGGAGCCAGCTTCCCTAAAATCACTGCCCTATAAACATTGCCTGAACTATTTATTTCACATCTTTGCCCAACTTACCACAGTCACTTTCAGTACTGTGTTTCAATACTACTTGCTGCTCTCTCATGATGCTGTGATTAAATGTTAATTTTACTCTCCAAAGTAAAGATATAAATTACAGCTTTGCTGGACCTCCAGGAAAAATTTAGCAAACGATTACTCCATTTTTTCCCCGCTACTAACTTGATTGCTCTTCGATCCCAAATCTTCAATTTGGAATTGCTCTTTAGTCACCTTGCTACAGATATTTATCATCATCTAACTTACCTAGGCTACTGATAAAATTTCATGCAAGAGAGATTTTGACAATACTATTTAAAATTAAGGAATATTTTCTGGCATCCAAAAAGTCTGAATAAGTTTAAAGGAGAAGTTATATCTAATAAGCAGTATACTGACAACAAAACCACTTTGCAGATTACCCATCTGTCATAATTCTAGCTTACTACTTCACAAACTTGGCTGCACACTGGAATCATTTGGTAGCTTTAAAAATTACTGATGTCTGTACCACATCTTCTTTATCCAATCATCTATTCAAGGACACTTAGGTTGTTTCCATGTCTTGGCCACCAAGAATAATGCTGCAATGAACATAGGGGTATATACATTATTTACGAATACATGTTTTCAAGTTTTTTAGGTAGATACTCAGAAGAGGGATTGCTGGGTAATATGGTAGCTCTAAATTTTTTTGAGCTACTTCTATACTGTTTTCCATAGTGGCTCCCACCAACAGTATATAAGGGTTCCTTTTTCTCCACGACCTCTTCAACACAATGCAATATATAGATGATGTATTGTAGAATTGGACACTTGAAATTTATATAACCTAGTTAACCAATGTCATCCAAAACATTTAATATAATTTAAAAAGAGAGAGAGAAGAGGCTACAATGCTAGTCAGGCTCTAGATCATGAATGTCTTATAATTCATGGTAGGAAACTAGGGTTTATTAGTATTGTAATGGAAAGTCCCTCGAAATTGTTTAAGAAAGAGATATTATGTAATTTTATCTTTTAAGATGCTGAATGGAATGAAAGGGCACAGTGACAGGCAGAGTGGTCTAGGTAAGCGATAATAGTAGCCTGAACTAGGATAGTGATAGGCTAAGTCAGAGAAAGAGAGATGCAGATATATTTTAGAAGTGAAGAGTCAGGACTTGTTAAAGGAAAAAGACTTAGGAAGTAGAGCAAGGTGAAATCAATGAGTATACCCAGATTTCTGGCTTTAATAAGTGAGTATATGGTGATACATGGATGGTGACAATTCAAGGGACGTGTGAATATGGGGTCTAGGGAGGAAGAAGTCAAGAATTTTGTCAAATGACTTCAAACAATTAAATCCAATGAATTGTGGAGTTTCTCTTTTCACTTGAAAAAAAATTACTGATGTCTGGGTCTCATCGCAGAAACTCTGATTTACTCTCACTTTGAAAATACATAAATTAAAACAAAAAATACTCAAAGTCCTTATAATGGAGTCAAATTTTATTCACTGAGTGTCAGATGTGCAAAATCAAGTAGTTATGTTTGTTTCTAAACCTGATTTCACTTTGTTCTTGAGCCTCATTTTCACTAAAAAAAAAAAAAAAAATGACAAAGTTATTTGTTTTTTTCCCATTTAAAATAATCTCTTTGGTTGGGGGATGCTTTCTCTTCTGAAAAACTACTTAAAATATCAAAGTTCAAAATTCCTCATGATTTTTTTCTTTTCTCTCAAAATACATCCCTCTTACCCCTGCTTACTAAATCGGCATCTAGTTTTGGGAGGGATTTACTCAGTCCTCTTTAGGAAGGGAGAAGGATGAGAAAGTGGTCACTTGTGTAGTATCCTCCTTAACATCCATCTGATTATGATTCCTGGATACTATAAGTTGCACAAAGTAACAAATAAAAAAATCAAAACAAAAAATAGAAAATAGAGTCATAGAGTCCAAAAAACTTTCCAAGACAGGTAGCAAAAAGACAAAGTGACAGCTAATATGAATAAAACCAATATAGAACTTGGCAAGATGTTCTAAACATTAACTAACAGAAGTCCCAGAAAAAGAGAATAACAAAATGAAGAGGAGATATTTTTCAAAGAAATAACAGATAAGGATATTCCAGAAGTAATGAAGATAGTCAGCTACACATGAAAATAGCCTCTGAATAGAAAATTAAATATTAAAGACATTTCAGGGCATGGAGGATAAAGTGAATTTTTCAAAGAAAATACAACTTATCTTCGGTAACAAGAACTAGATAGGCATTATATTTCTTGTCACCAATAAAATATGATAGGAAGGAATTAACACAATACTTTCAAAATCCTGAGAAAAAATATTTTCGATTAAAAATTCTATACCAATAATAATAATCTAGTTCATGACATTTGATAGCCAGTTAGAATAGAAACAGAAAATTTCGTTTCAAACCATCTCTTCTTAAAAAGTTACTTGAGGATTTACTCTAGTCAAAGAAGACAGTAAAACAGGAAAAAAGATATAGTATACAAGCACACAGGAACTAAATGGGAAGACGAGAGAGAGTTCCAAAATGACGAGAGGCCTAGAAAGCTACCAGTCTATTTTAGAGAGGAAGTGAGGGGTGTCTGAGAGGAAAGATTCTAGGAAAAAAGAGAATATGTCAAAGGCAAATGCAAAGGGAAAAGAACATTTAGAAATATCAGGAAAAGGCACTACAAAAAAAAAATCAAGGTCCTAACATAAAACAAAAGCAAAATACAGCATTATTTTAAACAATTGGGACCATATCTTCATAAGAGGACAAGAAATATAATCTTAGCATCCTCTGTCATAAACTGAATTTTATTTATATCGTTATAGTATTTTCTGTATCATTGTCCAGTGTTAGATTTAACATATGGAAAAAACGTAGAAAACTTGGGTGTAGTTTCTGAACAGAAAGCAAATTTAAATAACTTTGATAACATAAAAGCAAAACTCTAAATGATATCAAGTATATAAAAAGGAGGAAGGATGATGAGCAGATGAAAGGAGAAGGATGCTGATGGTTTCACCTTACATAATGGGGCATTGAGACACTCTATGGAAGGTATATAGGATAAGAAACAGGGAATTTAAGTTACTGTTTAAAGTTACAAATTTGAGGAGAAAAACTAAAAGAAATACAACCACCCTACACAGACAGGAGGAAGCAGCAGAGGGAACAGTGGGTCTCTGAAGCCAAAGACTCCTCTTTCACAGTGGAGATCCATCAACGAGATCTATTTTACATCTTTATCTAAATTGATTACTATGTATTGATAAATTAAAAACAGAGATATAATCATATATTTTTGGCTCACTGAAGTAATTACCAAAAGATGAAAACAGAAATTACCAAGAGAATTTGCCTCTAACGTGTATGTTTAGAGAATAGGCAGGATCAGTCAAGAGTTTAGTGCTTTTCATTATATAAGGACAAAAAATTTAAAAATTTTAAATCAGTGGAAAGAAGAAAAGGAAAAGGAAATGAATGGAGGAAATAAAAGAGCAAACCAAGAGTAAATGCACTTTAATAATTGTGTTTCCTATGGACCGGATGACAGAGTTTTTGTATTTTAAAGCTAATTTCTTTAAGAGTTTCCTGCTGATTTCTAGTGATTGGTAGAAATATCAGTCTGAAATAGAAAATCGTGATAGTAGAAACAAATCTTGCTTACTTGCACGTCAAGATATTTTAGGACTAAAGATGCAGGTTCTTTTTTCACTTGAAAGAACAAAATCCATCTGCTCCATAGGATTATTACTGACAGTCTTTCTTCCACCACATGGGTTTCATTTTATGTAGCAGCATGAAACTACAGTTCGGAGGTCTAGCTTTCTACCTTTTATTTATTTTCTCTTTCTTTCTTTGGAAAAAAATGCTGATTCTTAATCAGAGGTTGAATTCCTATTTGGAATTCCCCTCATTCCTTGGAGAGCAGTTGTTTTTGTTTTTTTGTTTTTAATTTCCTTTGAAGGATGTTAAGGATTTCTATTATCTAGAGCCATATTATCAAGTAGTACAGCACAGCACACATAGATGTAATATTATACATATAAAAAATAAAAGAAAAAAGACATAAGTCAAATAAACTCTGCAATGAAGATATTATACACCACAAAAGCAGTCTGATCTGATTTTAGTATGCATCTTAGTATGTCAAGGTTAGAAAATTACTTTTAATAACCAATCTAAGGGGAAGCATACTCTAGCACAAGAGATTGAAAAGCAATTGTCAGTAAGTAATGGATTTTACTTTTTTTTAATTTACGTTCTTAATCAACCCTAGTCAAGTTTCTTGTTCAACAAAAAACTCTAGAAGCAATTCACTTAAGCCCTGACCAGGGAAAACACTAAAGGAGCATAAAAAAGAGTTTAAGGAGCTAACAACATTATTGAGAAGATGACATTTATATGCTGATGAAATTGGAGGACAATCAAAGACTAGAATACTAAATTGAACACGATCAAGCCTCAAAATGCCTGAGTTGTACAAACGCATTTCCGAAATACGGTGCAGGAGATAGGAGAAGGGCAATGAAAGCAGTCAAGAATTCTACCTCACCCCACCTTACCACAGGTAAAAAGTTGAAGAATATATGCAGTTACAAAATTAAGAGACATTAAGATCTCGAGTCTCTCATGTTCTCTTGTTCTATTCAGCAACTCTCCAGCTATTGCCCTAATTTCCCAGCTTGGTTCACAAGCAAGGTCTGCATGGCTTCTCTCTCATTCTTCACCTCCCTTTGAGATTCAGTTCATCGCAGTATTCCAACAACCTCCACCCTCTCTGCTCTCATTAAGGTTAATAGTAGCATCTCGCTGGCCAAATCCAAAATCCATTTCAGTCTTTATTTTACTTGACATTTCTGTTCGCTTGAGACTATTAGCTGCTCTTTCCTTGAAATTGAGTTTCCCTTGAGATGGTTTCTCTTTCACTGGCCCCCTAACCCTATGTTCATTTATCTGAAAAACAGCTATTGAGGATGTGTTTTTAGGTAGAGCTGACAGAACTTACTCTTTTTTTGGCCTAAGCAACCAGAAGAATGGAGTTGCCCTTTGCTCAGATGGGGAAGACTGCAGATGAAGTAGGGTTACATGAGAGAGGATGACAGAATGTCAGAAGCTTGCTTTTTTGACTACATGAAATATAAGCTACTTATCAGATATCCACATGGAGATACATAATAGGCAGTTGGGTAGATGAATCTGAAATTCAAGGGAGAAGACTTGAGCTAGATATATAAAATTTGAGGCTCATGTGACATACATGGCATTCAGAGCTACGAAACTGGATGATCACAAGGTGGGTAAAGATAGAAAGAGAAGAGCTCCAGGGACTGAGCTGTGGGTCACTCCGACGTGTGAAGCTCTGATCCTTCTTTCACTAGTCCAGAGCACAAAGACGATCCCCAGGTTGTGCCCTCCCTCTCTGCTCATCCAGCACCGAGGTCTCGGCTCCTCGGGACAAAGAGCCATCTATTTCTCTTTTACCTCACCTTCCTCCCAGCTATAGGCTTGGGGTGACCAGTGTGACTTCTATTTCTTTCCCATATCATTTATTTATGGTATTTGGCAAATGCCTTCCTTTTTAATATCTGCTTGCTTCACTGTACTGACCTTTCATGAGCACACAGATCAATGTGTCATTAACCATTTGTACCCCAGCACCTAGCACAAGGCCTGACATATTGAAGGAAAAATAATTTTCATTCCACCTTTCTAAGTTCTTCTGGCTGGTCTAATAATCAAATTGACATGAGACAGGTTAACAGGAAAAAATAACCTAATTTATTACATATGTACATTTGGGGGTTCCATAAGCATTTGGGACCCAAGGATGAATTGGGCAGTAAGGTTTATATGCCATTCTGGACTAAGGAGAGGGAGGCAGAGAGCTGGGACTTCAAAGGGAAAGTAGAAAATTCACAGGTAGATGAGAAAAAGCAAACATTCCGTAAACAAATTCTTGCCTGGCCATCCAGAAATAATAGGGCACAGAGGGAAATCTAACAACAGACTTTGCTAGATTCCTTCCTGTCTGCCACACTTAGTTTATACTATGCTAAACAGATCTCACTTCCTGGAGCTGGTTTTTCTATCTGAATTCTTTTAGGCAAGTAAGGAGGAAATAAAAGGCTATTCTTGAGTCTTTTGTTTCTTAAAAAATAATCCACTTAAAATAATCAATATCCCAGAAAGGTATATTTTGAGGTGGCAAACTTTGCCTTCCCTCAAAGGAAAATATTTATATCTGTTGAAAGACTGCGTATGAGCCATTTGCTGATAACTCCCGAGTATGTAATCTCAAGCTGATTTCTTTCCTGAGCTTCAGAATTAATCAAACTGACTACAAGGTTTTCATTTAGATGTCACACAGATACCTTAAACTCAACAAATGCAAAAAGAACTCTCGATATTGCTTTGTAAAGCAGCATTGGCCCTCAGTTCCTATTTCAGTGACTAGAGAGATCATTTACTTGCCATCCAAATTAGAAATCTAAATGTCATCCTAAACTCCTTTTTCTACAGTACCTATATTCCATCGGTCACTAAATTTTACCATTCTTCTCCTAAATGTCCCTCCACTTTATTTCTGCTACCTTTGCTTTAGTTCGGCTCAATTTCTATTTCAAGAGCCTCATAATTACTCTTCTTAACTCTATGCTAGCTTCCTTCAATTTATTCTGCTCATTGTTTCCAGAATAACCCTTTTAAAAAGCAAAACTGATTTGATCAGCCACTCTATTAAGATTTCACATGGCCCCTTTCACCTCTCACAGGAGTGAGAAACCAAAGACCCATCCAGTCTACGTTTAGTTCAGCCTATACATTTGCTATACATTTGAGCAAATTCAAATTTGTTCCTAACATTTAAAATTGAAATATTTTGTGTACACATCAAGATTTATGCCTCTGCTTGGGAAATCCAAAGCTCTGATAACACTGGAAACAAATTCCCACATAGCAACAATATGGAGCTGAACACCACCCACTTCCTGTGAACTGGGAATGTCCTCAGCTCGTTTGCCACAGTCCACTCAGTTTATGTCACTCACATAGGCTATATGACTGGATCCCATGGCCTAAAGGATAACTTCAAATATCTTAACATGGCGTACAAAGTTGTCTGGATATGCTTCTGCTGGGAGACCTTTCTGGAATCCTCCCCTTCCTAATGCCCCCTCACCTTCTGCTGCTCATCTCCAACTGGCCTCACACTGTATATTTTAATCATGACAAAAAATCTGATGTTCTCCAAACAGAACATCATAAAATCTGATGTTATTCTAAGAAGAGATAGATCTTGATGGACATGCAGGCTCACTTCCTCTCCTTTGGGTAGATTAGCAGAGAGCCAGCCCAGCAGGTCTGAGTAATTATTAAAAAAAAAAAAATGGGTGACACCAGCTGCTAGGCTTCAGAGACCCACCCCCCCACCTCCACCTTACTAACAATGTCATTTTCTCACTCATTGTTACACAGTCACAGGCATGTTTCCTATTCCTCTGACTCTATAAATATGCAGAGTTACAGACTGGAACCTCTTTCAACTGGAATGCTGGCCTTCACGTACACAGCCTGGCATAGACTTAAACTGCGGGTCAGTGACAGAATAGGAGATTGCATGTGCTCTACTAATTCTCTGCTTATAAATGTCCCCTAAAAACCCTTTAAAATGTCAGTTCCACGCAGTGCTAATGGCGTATGTTCATGACTCCTTGGCACAATACCTTGAATTTCCTGCCCAAGCCTTCTTTGATTTACGAAGCTTTTCCTGACTTCCCCAGCGAGACTCAGATCTTTGCTCAGATCCTCTTGGCACTTTGCTCATTCCCTTAGAGTTCACCCTAACACTTAGAAGATTTAGTGATGCATTGTAATTCTTTGTTGGAGTTTATACTTTATTCATCTTTCTAAGACCACATCAGCCACACGAAGTTGAAGCTCAATAAATGCTCACATGAATTAGCTGAATAATATCAATAGAGTCACTCTGAACTTACAGCAGTTATTCACGAAACAAAACGGCGAGTCTTTCTATCTAATTTAATAAGGACTGGAATAAATAAAATTAGGTTTCATTTTCCTTCATTTCTTAGTACCATTTATTTTTATTCTTTATGAAACCACCTATGGAATTGTTTTGAAGAGTAATTTCAATAAAATGCCTATAAAGTGCCTAACAAAGAGTGGGTACTCAGCAAAAGGGCACTGTACCAGGGAGGCAGCATTTGAAGTGGTTGAAAACAAACACTTTGGATCTACAAGATTCCAGCCCTGCAGCTGAAACAGTGCACAACACAGAGTAGGCACTGAGTATCTGTTGAACGGATCACTGAACGGGCAAATCCTGGCTCTGCCCTTTGTTCACTGGGTTGCCTCCGAACCTTTGCACCCACTGTTCTCTCTACCTGAAACGACCTTTCTCCAGATATCTTCCCTAGGGTTCTGCTCAAATGCCTTCTTACAGAGAGGCCTTCGCAGAAAACCTAAATGAAATGGAACCCTAGCCCTCCCTTTCCTGCTTCCTATACATACTTCCTCGCTCTCGCATTTCTCACCATCTACAACACTACACAGTTCTCCTCCAGCTGAAACTTATGCTCAAGAGCAGGGACTGTGCTTTATTTGCTTCTGTGTCCCCACCCAGAATAGTATCTGCATGAATGAATCTTGAAGAATCCTGGTATGTCTCCTCTTCCTCATTCATAAAGCTAATGGGGTGGCAAAAAGTACCAATGCCTTCTAGATGAAACTGTATATGATCCATTTCTCACAGTTCTTTGTTCATTAAATACAATCACAAGCCTCTTTCTTTTATAACTAAATCCAAATTCTGTGCTTCTTGATAAAGTTGGTAAAAGGTCCCCCCTCCGGGTCATGCTGAAAAATCTCTTCTTCCACAGAGCTACTCTAAGCTGTCCAGATGACAGCCAAATCCTACAGTGGGAATGGATTTGTGTTTTCATAGAATTTAGAATTTTATAGTTGTGATAAATACTAAACCTCACTTGGACCAACTGACTCATTGTACAGATGTGAACTGTGAAGACCATTGGGGCCAAGTGACTTAGTCAAGATGTCACAGACTTGTGACAGAGCCAGGAAAAAAAAAAAAAAAAAGCCCAGACTGTAGGATCCTAATCCACACCCATTTCCGTCATTAAAAGGGCAGCTCCAGAATTCAAACATCTTCTGATTAAGTCCATTCCTCTTTCTACCATAACACCCTGATGGCTCCTGAGTCTTGCTAAAGGCCAAGCCCATTAAACTTGCCCCAGTGGAAACAGTTTTATTCTTCCAACAGCCAAATCTCTCCTGACAAGCTAAGGTAGAATTAGTGACAAGACAGAGACTGAATTCATTAGAACGCTGAGTTCTTCAGAAGCAATTCTCCCTTGTCTGTTCTGTAACATTTGCTCCTTATGGTTTCACGGGACACATAATTCTTGCCAAATCAAAGTCTTCAAAATTCCTAACGCCGCTAGACAGGAACTTGAAGAATTATGAATTTTCAGAGTCTTAAAATAGCTACTCAAATTAACCAACTGCGACAACTGATTTAATCAAGTAGTCACTCTGGGGTAAAAGACTGTAGTCCTACAGATGCTATTTAACCTTCCCTGCTCTGTCTTTTGCTGGGATTTGGCTCCAAATCCACCCTAATATCCATGGGCAGTCAGAATTAATCAGTTCTTCCCATTCACGCCCACTTCAAGTCCAAAAAAAGAATGATAAATTTTCCTAGGCAGTCACCAACATTGTAAAGGACATTACTGCCCCCTGGTGGAACAGCAAAAACTGTTCCTGAGAATGTTCCCATAAAGATCAAAATATTTGCAGGACAAGAACATTCTTCAAGATTATTAAGAGAAAATTAACTCTCTAGAAACCTGTAAATTAAAAGGTCATGGGATCCCAGTGACTGTTATTATCCCACTTCCTTTCTCCCTCCTTAATCTCTAAAATCCTAGCTTCAAATAGCCTCAGGCACTTAAAAATCAATCATCAGATGGTCTCAAGGATAGTGATCCTAAAAGATTGGAATCTCTCAAGACACCAGTAACTACTTTAGGACAAGGCAAAAGTTTGTATTCCTAAACTACAATTAGTATATTATTAGAATTTATGAGAGCTCTAATTCATAAATCTACAAAAATCTGGCTTCTCACAAATGTAGCAAATTTGCAAATCACCTCTTAATTCCTTCCTAATTTTTCATGTCCTTTTACCTGTTGAAAAGATGAAGAATGGGTAGGAGAGCCTCGGGGTCTTTTTTCCCCACTCCTGTACAGAAATAGTGAAAAGAATATAAGTTTGTTGTTTTGTTATTATTGTTATTGTTTGTTTGATAAGATCCCCAGACACCACCCATACTTACTGAACTGGGATTTCAGAGTGGAGAATCAAATTGTTTTCATGAATGGACGAAGTCTCTAAAATAAAACTTTAAACTTTTTGACAGCAGTATTTCTTTTGTATTTCTTACATAAATGATGTCATGAAAATTAATTTCCTTTTCTCTTTCCTAATTGCCACCACTTTCATTCATACATCACTATCATCTAGTGCCCGGGATATTGCAATGAGTACAGTATACTATGAGAACAGATGTACTTCCCATCCAACCTCTCCACTACTTTCAGAGTGGTATTTTTTGACACAAATTAGATGCTATTATTTCCCTGCATAAAAACTTCTGTTGGCTCTCCATCAGGTAAATGATCAAATTTTTGTTTCCTAGCCTGATAGGCAAAACCTATGTTTCAACTGTGACCAACAACTTATAGCTACTCTGAATACATGACACCATTTCAAACCTCTTGGCTTTTGCTTAAGGCTCTGTTTGGAATGCCTTTTCTCCATCTCTATCCCTTTGTGCAGGACTAACATTTATAGTGTTTCAAAACTCTCAAGGTGCTCTCTTTTATAGAGCATTTTTCTAACCTTTCTCTTTCCAGGTAGAATTGGCCACAGTACCTATGCTATACTGTAATTTTTGTGTGTTTGTTTCTCTCTCTCTGGTAAACTATAACTTCTGTGAAAATGAGAGAATTATGTCTGAATAACTTTTATATCTCTAGGACAAATTTCTACTGAATGAATAAATGAATGGAAATGCCCAAAACTTGCACAATCTCAACTCTGACTCTTGGTTTACATTTCTCCATTGACAAACATATGCTAAGTGAAATAAGTTAGTTACAAAAAGAAATGGTATACTGTATAATGTCACTTATATGAGATATCTAAAGTCGTCAAACACATAGAAACAAAGTAGAATTTGCGGCGCCAGGGGTTGGGGTGAGGGAGAAATGGGGAGCTGTTATTCTATAAGTAGAGTTTCAGTTTTGCAAGAAAAAGTTCTAGAGATCTGTTACACAACAATGTGAGCACACAACACTACTGAACTGCAAACTCAAAAATGGTTAAGATAGTAAAGTTTACGTTATGTGTTATTAACCACAATTTTTTGAAAAAATGCATATATGGTATTATAACAGGAACTCCTACATTAAATTAGCTGAGACACTTGAAACACAGAATCCTATTGAATTTAACTGAAAAATGTCTCTTTAAAAATATTTTCTAGAAATGAATTTAGGCAGAGTTATGAAAATGTTGTGAAATTTACATATTGATTTTTTAAAAAAATTAGTTACTTGTTAATTTTTAATCTTTTGGTCCTTAGAGATCTACCAGTTAACTTCTCTATATTGTCTTATTTTTTTCCAATTCATCTTCTACTCTCCATTGTCTAGCAAAGGATATGATCCTCAAAAATTTTTAAGAAGTTCAAACAATATCTACTTTCCTATGAGATGGGACATAATATTTATGTTTTCTGTACTGTTTCATCATTACTTCCATTCTACTTATTAACAGAGGAAACTATTTTGATACTAATAATACACAGCTCATCTGTGAGAATATCATTTCTTCTTCACTGTCATTGTAAAGCTTACACATAAATTATTAAAGGGGTTACTGTGAAATTTATTAATAGACTATTAAAATGACATTTATTGATTTGAAGTTTTATCATAATCCTTAATGATTAAGTATTGACAGTTGATAATGCATCAAGTACTATTTTTCTTAATTTACTCCAGTATGCCTCATCTCACTGCAAACCTTACTCAGTGCTCCTTGTATTGTGCAAGCAATGGGAGCATTTTCTTTCATAAAATAATTTTTAAAGATTTCAACTGTTGACAACTCTTTAACTCAATAACGTTAAATAGAATAACATTTCCTCCTTGACTTTTTCATTTATTATGAATATTACATGAATGAACAAGAAAATATCCCTTTCATGATACTTTTATCCTCCCGTGGTAATCATTCTCTTGATTTTTGACATCCTCATCATCTCACTGACTCTTCCCAAAACCATATTATAACGTAATGGAAGAAATTAATTCATTCGAAGTTCTTCCCATCATTGCACTAATAACTTCTAGAATAGAGGATAAGGTAATTTTTTCTTCTTTACTGTTTGGCTTATCACAATTTAAAATGCACACACCATGTGCATTTCTTTGGAAACATGATTTTTTCCTTATCAAATTTTTAAACATTTCAATGACAGTAGTACAGTGTTTAAACTGTCCCCTTACATTTCAGAAGTATAAAATAACTGCCAACTTTATCAGCATGTTTCTTTGTAAAATATTCAATTGTTCTTGATATTCCCATTGCTTTCAGTAAAAAAAAAAAAAATCTCTTTGGCAGATTGGGCTAACACTGGTAACTACTCATTTGTAAGCAAAGTGATAAAGCTCAACTTCAAATATCTAATTTGAAGGGCATTTTAAACCTGCCCTCTGAAAAAACTAGCAGCTAGACATTACTTGGGTTTCCTGCAAGCTTATCAGTCTCTGAGACCCAAAAGAAAACTCAAGATCCTCCTCCCAAAAAAATATGTATCTAGCTCCTATTATGCAGCAGGCACTGTGTTAAATGTGAAGGATGAACAAGAGAGATCAGACAAACCTTTCTCTCAAGAAGTTGGCATCTCAAGAAGTTGGCAGTCACACAGGGAAGAGACACAAATCAAATAAGTAATTACAAACACATAAGTTATATGAAGAAGAGGGGGACACAATTCTTTGTTGTAAAGGAATTTGTTCTGCATTTGGGAATCGTGACTTCCTAAAGAATTCAAGCTTGATATAAAAGTTGTTGGATGGGCTGGAATTAATCGAGCATATGGAGGACACACCATGTGCAGAGATTTGCTGAATAGCTGAACAAAGGCCAGTGTGCACGGAGGCCTGGTAAAAGAGAGCCCCAACAGCCTCTGGTCTTTGTCCAGAGAACCATGGGAATCCTCTGAATTGTTCTAAGCAGAAAGTGACTGAAATAAAATTTTATTTGGATCACTATGGAGAATAATGTGAAGGGGTGATCAGAGTGGAGAAGAAACCAAAGAGAAGGATATGGCAGAAGGCCAGGTGAGAGAGCAGATGCGGGGTAGTAGCAGTAGAGATGAAGGTTGAGACATGTGAGGGATTTGACATGGCCCATGCAAGAGCTGGCATGGCCCAAGAGGGAGAAGGAGCTGTCAAGAATGACTTCTAGGCTTTTACTCCTATCTCCTTCCTATTCTGGCACTACATCCACCCAAACAACGCCACACAGATCCATGGGATCTCCATCTCTTAATCCCGCATCTCAGTCGTCCTTTAAAGAGGCCTTTATTTCTCACACCTGTGAGCTTCCTTTTCATTTTCAAGGCTGCTGCCCTACCTCATGTCCTTGAAATATCTCACCTGCGTTATTCTCACAGCCTCCTAGGAGTTTATCTGTGTACAGTATCTGTCTCCTTCCATCCATTCCACAGTACTACCAGAGTAATTTGTTATTACCATATTTAAAAGCCTTTGTTGGCC
Organism: Pteropus medius; assembly: GCF_902729225.1. Taxonomy (NCBI): domain Eukaryota; kingdom Metazoa; phylum Chordata; class Mammalia; order Chiroptera; family Pteropodidae; genus Pteropus; species Pteropus medius. Next base: position 8,223,810 of record NW_024349519.1, on the reverse strand, counting down.
TCACCCTGGTGGGCCAAAGTTCAAACTCTTTAACTCAGCACACAAGGTTCGTTATGATCTGGCCCCTGGTTTGTCATTTATTACTGTATGGAATTCTTTTTCTCCCTCCTTCCTATTTTTATCCCTCACTGCTACCTCTCTAAACTGAAACTAAAGCATCACCTCTCAGAGAAAAAGAGACAGAATAACCTCCAGTTTGTTTACCTGCGATAGAGGTAGATCAAAGCCAGTGCAAAACTTTCAGCGACGATACAGTTTACTCTTAAACAACGTGGAGGTTAGAGGGGCCAACTGCCGTGCTGTGGAAGCTCCCCGGGTAACTTTTGACTCTGCGGTCGTTTTCTTGCATCTGCAGATTCAACAAACCGTGGAATGAAAACAAAATTTTAGGAATCTGTCGATGGGAATGCAAAAATAGCTTTCACTCTGCAGTTGGTTGAATCCCGCTTGCGAATCTGCTCGTGAAACCCCTGGATAGGAAGGGCTGACAGTTTTTATTGAAAATAAATAAATAAATGCGCGTGGACCTGCGCGTTTAAATCCGCATTGTTCAAGGGTCAGCCATACTTTGAAGGAAATTTCCACTAGATCAACTTCTCAAAGTCCTTCAGACTGCCTCTTATTTAATTTCATGTATGGGCACCTCTTCCTTGGGTAACACTGTTGCAGTTAAGGTATTATCAAGGGCTGGGAAAGAAACCGCAGCTAAGACATTTATCAATGAGTATTTATCATCGCATGGAATAGGGGGTTTCAGGTTTTGGTAGACATGAGGTCAGCCTGCTCTGTCTGACATTTGTATCATTAATCATTCCAAAGCTGGATTCCTTTGTGGTCATAGGTGGCTTCCAGTAGCAGTTGGAGCTACATGCTTACTAAATTGCTCAACAGGGAGTGTGCATTGAGCTTCTCCAGACACCTTATAGTAGAAATCCTTCCCTTCAACAGACCAGGAGCTAGGTCAAGAGTCCTCACCTAGACCAATAATTACAACCAGGGTTGATTAGTCTGAACAAGGCTTTGTTCAGATGCCTGGCTTTGATTAGTCTGAACAAGGTTGCTGAACCACACTACAAGGGTGAAGAGAATCCACTAAGACCTATGCTTCTCAAAGCATGGGCCCTTCCCCAGTATCATCTGTGAACATGTTAGAAATGCAAATACTTTTGAATCAGAACTCTGTAATCAGGCAATCTGTGCCTTAACAAGCCTTCCAAGTATTTCTAATTGTTGCATGCTAAAGGAAATGCACTGGCTTAGACTAATGAACAATTCATGGGGTTTTCCAGAATCACATTGACTATGTAAAGATAGAGTGACCTTCTAAATTACAGTTTGAGAAAAACATACTGTGTGTCTTAAGGTCTGCTCAACTTGTGACTACCTCCTTTCAAAGTTAGGTTGTATTTTAATTTTTTTGTAATAAATCAAACTTTTCCATGAACTAAAAGATCAGCCAAATAGTTTTCGTGTGCCCATTATTCCTATCAAAGGCAAAGCACAATTTTTAAATATTCACATTTTTTTTCTATCTGATGGTGGGAATTTTTAATTATTCAAATGAGCTGCCAAGATGTTACTCACACAGTGATGGGGCAGTTGCTATTTCTCACAACCCACCCTATAGCGAGGCTCTGCGAGGAACTACCAGTCCCTGTTCCAGTAAACAAAGGGAGTGTTCCCAGCCTATGAAATACTCTCCCTAAGGCAGAAACAATGGGATCAAGAAGAGATTCACTTACAACCTTTGGCTTTTTTGGAATACAAAAGGACAATATTTTTCTGACTAATTTATGGAAAACTGCATATCAAGTACATCAAGGAAGCAACAATATTAAATAAAGATACTTTAAGCACAGGAATGCAGGTGCATGTATTCTCAATCCAAGCAGCTAGTCATCTAGTAAGGACTCAGCAATCTTGACATGCCTCGCTTAAGAAAAATAGTCAAAACATATTAATAACCCATGCAATAGAAAAATATTTATTATGGAAGGGCCTGGAATCTCAGACCCTTTCTGAAGATTTTTGTGTGAGTCTCTCATAAGAATGAGAAATCAATAAGGCTACTTTTAATCTGGGGAGGTAAAGTGAACACATCAGAAAAAGGAAAATGGTCTATAGTCATTTATCTCTGTTGCTAAAATTCAGTTTCCAACAGATAGTCCTCATTTGTCTTGGCCTTTGATCCAGTTTATAAGGACAGTTTCTTAGCTGCAAACAACAGCAACTAACTCTACTAGTTCAAACAGAAAAGGAAATTACTGGACATTATCAGATATTATGTACATTTTCCAGAGGGTCCAGAGAATGAGGTTTGGAGGTTGTACAACCAGGAACAATGTCCAGAATCATACCTCACAATTAGCTGCTTCTTTCTGCACTAGGCGCAGACCCTATGGCTTGCACCATTGATATTGACAATCTTCTTCCATTGCTTCCATTGAAAATAGCATTAGCTACCACTACCCTATCACAGAGATTCAGTGAGGTGTCCACATTTCCATGTCACTAGCTTCCAGTTCAGAGTCTGTTGCCAGTGGCTCTCACGGGCTAAGTCTAAATGCTACCCTGGCTGCAAGAGGAGGTAGGGAGAATGAGAAACTGGTATCTACAGTGAGAGGTGTAATTCAAAAGGAAGGAATAAACCTAACACAGAAAATTGTTCAAAGGCGTGAAGAAATCTCTCTGTCTCTGTCTCTGTCTCTCTTTCTCCCTCTCTCTCTATAGATAGATAGCTGATAGATATAGACAGACAGACACTTTAAAATGTCACTTGAGACCCAGGTCAAGAACTAGAACATTGTTAGGACCCCAGAAGCACCTCCACATCCCTCTAGACTCCCAACTCACCTCCTGCAACACCTGCCAGCCACCATTCCCTCCATTTCTCTAAGTAACCAAGGTCACTATTGTCCTAACATTTATAGGAATAATTTTTATTTGTTTTACTATTTATGTTAAAATCTTTAAATTATATAGTTCAATTTAATTCCTTTAAATAGTAAGCTTCTTGGTTCATCAAGATTGGATTATGGTTAAAACTTTTAAAGAATATTTCATGTCTAGTGAGCTAAGAAAAGACACATATGAAGTGCTGGATAACAACGCATATGAATTGCTAGATAACTACAAAATGCCTTTCCTTATATCACACAGTGAAAACAAAGTTTTACAAACACTGGCCATTTTCATATAATTAGAAAAAGAACAATAGAATAAAAATAATTCATAGCAACACGTTTATTGAAGTCCTAGCTAAGTTTTCATTTACAAGCAAATATTTTCAAGGAAAAAAAAATCACAAGACAATATTTTCAAATGTTATACCATCTACATACAAATTAAACTTGCAGAATTTACAAATTAATATTCTGACGGACATATAAATTATACATCCTTTCGCAAATCCAATCTACAGCATTTCAAAATTCATACAGTTACAACGTAAGATGTTCTCTTTTTACAATCTACCTATTTACATAGCTTTTCCCACCACAGATGATACAGTTTTCATCATAGCTACCAAGGTTTGCAAACATAGTGTATTTAAAATATATTTAGCAGCATATAAAAAAATTAGATAAAAGGGGAAGGAAATACTACTATTAAATAAAAATGAAATTAAAAGGTGATAATAGAAACAACTCCATAGGAAAATAGATCAAAATATATTTCTGTTAGGACATCAAAAATGTTTCCATCACAGAACATATGCACAGCACTAATAAAACAATGTAACGGCATTTTAGTCCTGAGCACAGGATATAGCACAGCTGCAAAACTTTGGTCAATACAAGTAAACATCAACATTTACCACAAACTGTTTAATATTATTTGTTAGTAGATTAAGGTCAATTCCTCCTAATGAAAAATCATCAACAATATTCTCATCTTTTTTTCCATTTCATTAAAAGAGTTTTGAAATTTGGAAACCCCAGACAAACAAACCACAATTTGACTAACATTTCCAAATATGTTTAAATACATAAAGCATCTGAACGGACTATATAAATGAGTTAATCGTGGGTTGCATTATATTCCAGGTATTTTTTTCTGACTGTCACAAAGGCATACATATTGTAATTCAAATAATTTGAAGGTGTTTTTTATAGCTAGCCATAAAAACCCAGCCACAATAAAAGTGCAAATCGAGCAATATATCAATTATAGGGTATGTATGTATTGAGCAACATTAATATTAAGCACAGAGAATAGCACACATTTTTATTAGAATAACATTTATATTCAGCAGTTGAATTCAGATATATTTTCCAGTTAATCCACTCATTAATCTTTGCCTAATAAATGTTGGGTAACATTTTCCATAAAGAACATACAGAGTGTTATCACAGTATTCAGTTTATGGCTATCTTCATTCATGTTTAATTACTGGCAATATCTTCTCCCAGATCTCCTGTGTCAGAGATCTGACCATCTTGCAAATTGCGAGCCTTCCAAATTCTTACAGTTCGGTCACTACAAAACAATAAATTTAAAATGTACATGAGAAAAGAAGCAGAAAGATAAAGAAACAGCTCTTAGAATTACTTATCATGGAAACATTTTCTGAAGAGGTCTTTAATAGATGTAAGTAAAAATATACATTGTCCCATAGGTATATCTGAAAGGTACTCATAATAATGATATTAAAAATAGCTCATATTATCAAGGGTATGGGCAAGGCATTGTTCTATGTGCCCTTTGTGCACATTAATGCATTGAATTCTCTTTAACTACAATAAGAGGTAGATAATGCCATTATCCTCTTTCCATTGATGAGCAAACTGAGGTCCAGAAAGGGTAAATAATTTTCCCAAGATCATAAATAATTGATAGAGCCAAGATTTGAATCTAGGCAGTTCCAGGGCCCCTTCTCTTAACTACTCCACTGGACTCATTATTTCAGAAAACAACAGTAGTGTGGCATGTGGTCAGAGGTCATCATGCACAACAGTTCTGAGTAAGGTCACATGAAGCCTCTGGGAAAGAAGCTGGAGCAGGGAATCCTGGAACTTGGTGAATTTGGCAATAGTTAGGAAGAATTATGTTTGGATGAAATCAGCATAAGCCCATAGAAAAAGCAGGTGGCTATTGAGAAGTGGATTAATACTCTACTTATCATAGAACATAGAAGATACAAAGTGTTTCTGAGAAAACTTTTTTTTGTTCACCCGGTATATGGGTATTAGGGACCAGTCATTAGACAATCACATTTTTTACCATGTCTCTCATGGCTTAAAGGAAATGGTGCTTTTCTCTAATTTCCTAATAAACCGGAAGCTGTAACAAAGTCTATAGAATTTTATAGTTAGAAGGCACTTCAGAAATTATGTAGTCTATTTTGAGGATAAAAAAAGTTTAGTGACTTGTCCAATGAAACAGTCAGCAGAGTTGAGCCTAGAATCCAGGCTTTTCGGTTTTTACTCAATAATCTTACTCTTAAGAGTTCTCATCATGAGGGGGAAAATATTTTTTTAAATATATATTTTTTCCTCTTATTTTTTTTTGGTATCTATATGAGATGATTGATGTTAACCTACTGTGGTAATCATTTCACAATCTATGTAAGTCAAATCATTATGCTGTACACCTTAAACTTACATAGCACAATCTGTCAATTATATGTCAATAAAACTGGGGGAAAAATAATATTCTCATCAAACTACACGGCACATGTACATTGATAACAGCAAGGGGATATGTTTATTCATCTACACAATTCATCTGATTCCATTTATTCATTCAACCATCAACTCAACAAATGTTTATTGGCAACTTGCTGTGTTCCAGGCACTATTTTAGGTGCATATGATAAATCAAAAGTAAACAAATAAATAAAATGAAAAACAAAACCCTGCACACTTGAAGATCATGCATTCTAGCAAAAGGAGATAGACAATAAACCATAATAAATAAGTTATAAAGTTTATTAGAAAGTAAATATGTTATACAAAAAAAAAGATATGGAAAATGGGATCAGGGGTGCTGGGTAAAAGGAGAGATTGCGATTTTAAATAAAATGGCAAGGTTATCCTTATTGAGAAAGAAAGACATTGGAAGAAGTTCAAGATATCTGAAGGCAAAGCATTCTAGCCAAAGGGAGCAGCCAGAGCAAATGTCCCAAGGCAGTAGTAAATTTGGTGTATCTGAGGACCAGCAAAGAAGGTATTGGGGTTGCAAGAGAAAGAACAAGCCAGAGAGTACTAGAAGGTAAGGTGAGAGAGGGTGCTCAGAGGGTCAGATCAAATACGGCCTTTACTCTAGGTGAAATGCAGGACCACTGCAAGGTTTTGAGCAGAGAAGGAATATGATTTGACCATTGTTTTAAAAGGATTATTCTATGTTGAGAACAGACTACGTATAGGCCAGGGCCTTGTTTAGGAGGCTACTGTAGTAATCCCGGAGCTGATGGCGACTGGTATCAGTGAGATAGCAGAAGAAGTTATGAGAAGTGGTCATATTCAAGATATAATTTAAAGGTAGAACAGGATTTGCTGATGGATTGGATATGCAGTATAAGAGAAAGGGAAGAATGAAGGGTCTTGGCCTGAGCAACAGAGAAGACAGAAGCTATCAACTGAGATGGAGAAGTCTTTAAGATGAGCAGACTTCTTGAGAAAATCAGTTCAGTTTTGGACATAGTAAGTTTGAGATGACTGAACTTCCACTACTGGCCATAACAGAGGTTTTTTTGTTTGTTTGTTTGGGTTTGGTTTTTGTTTTTTTTTTATTTTCCATTTTTTGGTTTTTGTATCTATTTGTGCTAGATTAATTCTCCGGCTGTAAATGAAGTGAAAACCTGACAAAATGTAAGGAACAACTGCTTTCAGACACTGGGCAATAGATAGTGAAGGGCTGTGATCCCTGAGAAAAGGGAAACAAAGAAGGTGAACTCTGTGACAGCTCTGGCTTTTGGCTCAGAATCACTTTCCAGACTACAGCACAGGGAGAGGGAATCCAAGCAGAAAACCACAGAATCATTGAGTTGAAAGACACAGAAATGAAAATCTGGGAGGTGTGAAGCAGTAGAATTTGCAGGACCACGTAGAGGAGAGGAGCAAACTATGCAGACAGAACTATGGAGCTACGGGAAAATAATTCTGTCAATCTACGTAGCTGTTCCCTACTGTCTTTGACTGAATGCTAAACTGCACATAAAAAGATGAAGACTACAAGACCAGACCATAAAACAGCTGTTAGTGAGCTACAAATTGAACAATTCTCAGAGTTTATAGAGGGCTATGAGATGTTCAAGTTCTGACCAGGAAAGTAGAGAGATATCATCAAACACTCAGAATATTTGGTAGAAATCCAAGAAGAGTCAAAAACAAGTCTCAAAAATATGAAGCTGAACCACAAGTAACTTAATTGCCTGACAGACAAAGCTCAACACTCGTTAAAAGAACACAAAAAATCTAATACTCAAAGCACATTATAACGTTCAACACCCAATAAAATACTCCTTGACATAAAAGCAGGAAAAATAAGACCCATAATTATAAGAAAAATCAATCAATGACAACGGATCCAGAAATATCAGATAGAATGGAATTACTATACAAGGACTTTAAGTTAGGAATTACCTCAGTTTTAGTACCTATAACATAGGGTTTAGAATATTTACCTTCTACAGTTCCAGGTACTAAATGAATTACTACCTGGAAAGCACTTAGAACAATGTCTGGAAGATACTAAGCACTAGATTACATCATTTTTATGGTCACAACATCTCTCCACCACCTTCAAGCATCTTAAATGTCACTTTCTCAGTGAGGCCTTCACTGAGCACCTATTATATAACCCCTGCCCCATGACAGTCTCATCCTCCTTTCCTTGCTTTATTGTCTTCCACAGCACATAGCACCATTTAATAAACTTTATTTATGTATTTCCTTTCCTTTTCTTCAGAATGTAAACTAGGGTTTGAATCTGGCGTATTCACCTCTCTATTACCAAGAGCCTGGAACAGTGCCTGGCACACAGAAGAAATTTCATGAAGGAATAAATGAAAAAAAAATGAATCAATCAACCCAGCCACCCATGAGAAAGAGGAAGCAGATATTATTACTATGTATTTACAGTTTAAAGGGAGGTGGAAGAAGCACAAAGAGATTTTTTAAATGACTTGTTATAAATGTACAGAATGGCAAGTTTGTTGTCTTTCTGGGGAAAAAAATCTTTAGAAATTAGTCATCTATAAATGACTTTATATATTTAAAAAAATTACCAGGGAAAGATCTGGCAGCAGACTTGCTAGTATGAGCAGAGTACTAATATAGGAGTAACATTATTATCATGTAACATGGGCAACCTAAATTCAGTGCTCATAGTATACATCGGAAAATATAAATAAGACATCCTAAAGCAGACATGAGAATGACTCTAATAAAATAGGGATTTCAAGGTTTTCACGTTCTATGTTTCAAGATATTTACAACTTATGACATTTATTAAATCTGAATACAAGTAAGCAGTACAGAGGAAATCACATAGGAAAAACTTACTCAGCTGCAGTAAAAATATGGGTGGAATTAACACATATGGCATTGATAGGACTCTCATGACCCTTCATCTCTCCGACTGGCACAAAAGTGTCCATGTTCCAGAGTTTCAAAATGCCCCCTCTACAGCCACTGAGCAAAACTGGGTGGCCTGGCACCACTCCCAGGGCACAGACCCAATCCTTATGTGCATTTGGAACTTGCTGAGAGAAAAAAGAGAAATTAGCAGCTTAAGGTGAGCCTTCCAAACAGACATTTTCACACCAAAACAAGTTAAACATTTTTATTGACAAAACTCAATTTTTGGAATGCTGAGTGGCCTAGAAACTGTAAAAATTATTTTCTACACAACCACTCTCAGTGATTTAAACAAATAAATTTGTAATTTGCTCCCCAATTTGCCTCAATAATTATTATTAGTTTTATATCAGTATTTAATTCGTATAATGTCAAAAACCTATAGAATCTGAAAGATCTGGACAGTATACAAAATTTTTCAAACATAACATTTTCTCCACAGGCAAGTAAATATCTCACCTTTCTCTAAAACATATTTCACAGAACAAGTTTGAAAACTACAATTTGGTATGTAGACTAAGGACTGCCTCATGAAGTCACCATCTCAAACTTTTGGTAGATAACATAGAGGCCTAAAGCTTTTTATAGAAGAATGAAGCTAACCTATACATTTCATAATAAGCAAACGATATTATAAGATCAGACTATATGACTATATTTTGTGCACAAATGTATTTATATGCACAATATAAAAGTTACAACCATGAAGGTATGTCTAGAAAAGAAAAATCTATATGCAATTTATGCATCTATTAACATTCATGCTACTTGTTTATTTTGGTTTTGTTTTTTTGCAAGCAGGAAAGTGGTGGCAACTGCAATACGTACACACTCATACGTGTATGAGGAAAAAAGCTTGAAATTTAGAGCAATGTCATCTGTTAACTATTTTCTTTCACTGGAAATTAGGGAAAGACACCAATATTTGATTGTATTGATACAGCACTTCGGCTCAACTATTGTTCTATGGAAACGAGAGAATGATCATTTTTGGATGCATGAAGATGCTCTTGTAGAATGAGGAGTCATTACACTACTTTAACGTTAGCTAAACTTGGTACTCTATGGAATATGTGTACATAAAACAAAAAAACCAAAATGAGAAACTATAACTGCCCTACTCCAAGACCGATTTAGTGAATACATGCATGGGCGATCCCAGATCTTTTAACTCTTATTTTCCTCTTATCTAGGAGGTATTATTAAATGTTGAATGTTGCCCTTCTCATAATTAGTAACTCTAGTGGGTGATGAGGAAATGCCCATTAAGAGGAAGCCCTCATTAATATTATCCCTAAACAATGAAGGTCTACATAGAGGCTCTTCAAATTCTTATATAGACTACTGAATGGCTTTGCAGTACCCACTCAATTCCATGAAAAGGTTTTACATTACCTGTAGAAGATCTTTTTGAGCTAAGTCCCATTTCTTGATTCCATTATCTCTGGATCCACTAAATAAGTTATCCCCTTGTATGGTTAGCGCCTCAATGCCATCATAATGAGGGGGTTCAAAATTGTGGGTGGGGCTCACAGTTCCAAGAGCCCCTTCAGTTACATCAAACATCTAAAAAAAATAAAAAGCAGAAAGAAAGCAGTCATTCTATTTAACTTACACATAAGCACCTATATGTGTTCTTTCATAGAAATACATACACATGTATAGTAACATGACATGATTTGTTCTGTTACAATATTTTACTAAAGTATCTAAATTAGCCTGATAGGAACGACTTAGAATGAACCTGAGTCCTATTTTCATACTACTTTTGCTTATATGTCACATGCTTACCTGTCTGTAGGATTTTTTTTATGGACAAGTGTACAAATGACAAGTTTGAGAATAAAAATACTACATATCAAACCAGTTGAAATTCAAATAAATGCTATGATTGTTAGTTAAACACTGTTAGGAACCTCTGCAGTCCTGGTGGTCATCTCAAATTCCCCTTAAGCTGCTATTTAAAAACTTTTCACTCCCCTCAGTTGTCCTCATCTCTCTTAGCCACTGACCTTGTGATTTCCTCAAAAGGCTAGCATGATCAAAAATATGTTTTTGGACCCTCCCTTCATTCCAAAGTTTCCTTTTATCTTAAAACATTCTCTACTCTTCCCTTCTTTTCAGATGCTAAAGTGTACTTTCTTCTTCCCAAGGTTCACATATTTGATCTGATTTTAACTCTCCCAACCACCTTCTTCAACTGCCATTTCACTCTTCTCACACTTTCCTTTTCCACTAAGGCCATTTCTTAAGCATATAAACATGCTCACATCTACAGAATACAAAATCCTCTCCCCTTATCCATTGTATTTTCAAGTCACTAACCCATTTCTCATCTCTTAATCCAAGATTCTGGAAAGAGTACTTACACTCTTCCTATCACTCTTTCTTACTGTATCCTCTTTTTGTTCCTATTGATCCTTAAAGGTATTTCCCAGGGATGAATCCTGGCAACTTCTCATTCCTTTGGTCATGTCATCTACTCTAATTCCTTGAGCATGTGCTTCTTTTTAAATGGCTCCCAAATCTACATCTCTAGTCATAATGTATCATGAGCTCTAGACTTGCCTTTCGAATGGCCTGCTGGCCTACATGATGATGTCCTCTGTTGTTAGTATCTCAAATTTAACATTTCCAGAATCAAACTAAACATCTTTCCTTACTCTATCTGCTAATTATCTCAAATCTGAAGACTATAATATGCTCAGTAAAAAAGATGGTGACAATGAGACTCAAGAATTAGTTGGATGACTGAGTTAAAATCTTTAAAATTTCTCCCAACCTATCATCTATCAAAAATGAGAATACATGTTTGACTAAGATGATATAATCAGAACTAGGGTGAAAAAAAAAAAAAAAAGACCAGGAAGAAAAAGCAAAGGCTAGAAACGGGAATAAAGAAAATTGGTTAAGAGAAAGGGTGAATGAATACTTCTAACAAATCATTAAATAAAAGAATATAATTCAACAACTCTATTATACATACTTTGATGTAATGATCCTTGGAGCCAGTGATGATTAGATCCTGTCCATTGGAAATCTGATCTACAGTAAGGCACATAACAGGGCCCAGGTGTCCTGTTAACTTTCCTGTAGACTGAAACCTTTAAAAAGAAAGAAAAATAATTTTCTTTGAAAATATTTCTTAGCATGTTGAGGCCAAGTCTCAACATAAACAATCTTTGATAAAACAGTTCACTATTTTTTTAGTTCTCCCTCTATGCAACTCCGTTCAAATTAGAGTTAAAAAAAAATGGTCAAACTAATCTATTCTACAATGAAAGTGGGAAGAGTTCTAAAGAAGTTATTCCAAAGCTGACTAATGTCATTTACGTAGTAAATAAAGAGGCAGCAAAAGTGCAAAATATTGCTAATGACTAATTTTTAACTCCAACCTAAGTCGAGAAAAACCTTAATCTGTTAAATGTCCAAACATGTGATAGACATATGACTGATGTTATTAGGTCCAATTTGAAATTCAATGAAAACAACTCTATCAGAGGTATACCTTACCTAATCAATAACTATATGAAAAAAGCAAAATCATTTTATTATATACACACATAAATATTCTCACATATACAAATACATATATATGTACTCATGTATACACATATGTAATATGTGTGTATGTACATCAAAAAATAGGTGGTACATTTCATCAATCATTAGAAAGATAGGAAAATGATCAGAACATATATCTGACTGGTAGAAAAGTTTGTGATGTCAATCATAAGGGGGTGATAATGAACCTTTGTTTCACAGTCGTATCTCAAATCAAGATGCTGGAATACAGAGATGTATTAAGTTCTCAGGATATTATAATTCTCAAAAACTATTCTCTTAGTTACTCTGTTAAGGTAAGTCTATATTTAATCATGTTGCTGAAATCAAACAGGTCTCAAAGGATCCAACTTTCCGCAAAATAAAAAGTATAAAGATTTTCAAAAGCTGATTATCTTGTCTGCCTTATGTTATGATTTTGAGTATCTTCCTCTATGGTATCCCCAGTATGAGTCAAATTTAATATCTTCAAGGATAAACCAAGTCCTCATTTCTTTTCCAATTTTTTAAAACAAGTACTGTTTATAATTTTCTACAATTTATTTCTAAAACAGTACTCAGGACTGTGGTTCTTCCCCTCTTTCCCACTCAACTATTTATCTATAAATTATGTACATTATACTTTCTCAGTCATCTGTTGAAATGTTATAACTAGTTATTCTCCAAGTTTCTCAAATAAATATCCCTTTGATTTACTGCTGACAAAGCCCTTCTAGATGGGAGTTACTATCTGAATTGTAAACTTTACTCAGTACCCTGTAATTGTCTGTTTAATGGCATTTATCCTCCATTATAACATGAGCTCTGAGAAGTGAGATACACCACATTTGTCTTGCTCAGTCTTTATTCTCAGGTCCCATCACATTGCTGGGGCAGTACCTGCCATAATTAATGTAGAATAAATATTTGTTTACTAATAAATGAATATTCTCTTGTTACCCAAATTTTAAGAACTAGAAAAGAAACTAAAATAAACAACTCAACTAAAGGATAAAAGTTCATACTTCATGGCAAGTAAAAAAATCAAAGATGTAATGTCTTACATTTCAATTTATCAATTTTTTTAAACCATTTTGTCTTCTTAATACTTTATCTTTTACATATATTTTATTTTATATTCACCAAAACTCTTTAAGGATTTATGCCCACATTTGTTAAGTTCATAAACCGAAAAATTTGAGATAGAAAATGTTTAAATAATGTTGCAAAAAAGTAATTCTTTCAAAGATACTGGTAAAACTAAGATGAGAATCTTGGTCTCTAGTAAACAACACAATTTATAGACAAGTACTAAGAGAGGCTAAGGTTTTAATTCTATTTTCTTTCATATACCTTTTGTTTTTTGCCAGCAATGGAACTTAAAAGAAAGGAAAATTGTGAGTTTGCTAATGAGGACAGAAAAGACTCTTAGGGGTGTTAGGCTAAATAGAAAAGCCTATGATTTAATATTAACTTCTGAAGTTATAGAAATCGAATTTCACATGCATTATGTTAATGTTTGAAAGTTGAATCTTCCATACGCAAGAAGTACATTTTCTTCGAAATTCTACCTTTTAAGGTCCCACATTCTGACAGCATTTCCAGAAGCTGCATAAAGGAAAGTGCCCGTTGGGTTTAGTGCAATTTGATTGATCTGGTTCTCTCCAGAAGGAATAGCTACTGTCCGGCTGGTACTCGCAGAACAAGCATCTCCAAGAGTAACTTGACCTGAAGACCTTAACAGAGACAAAACAAAGCAAAAAAAAAAAAAAAGTCACATTTCTGCACGAGTTCACCTTAAAATTCCTTGAATTCCTAAGAAACTGGCTTAAGCAACAATTATATACTGAGTCCTTTTTGGTCACTGTATACACATAGAACCTAGTATTGTACCTCACACACACCTAGTTGGCACTTATAAATATTTTGATGAATAAGTGAATGAATAAAACAAGATGACATGGCTTAAAACTCTTAAGCAGTCTATTATAGTGCTAGGAATTACAGGCCCTGAATCAGGAATGATTAAAATATCATTCAGAAAATATTAGATGATGAATTAAAAAAAAAAAAACACCTCAACAAATAATAAAGTGTCACAAAAGTAATTCATTTTCCTGCAGCTTCCAGAAGCCCCTTGTAGGCCAGGCCTACCAGTATGCCTTTTGTCTAAAAGAGCTGTCCTTTTGAATCACTGAAGACAAAACTATTTTCAGTTTTTGTTTACTTTAACCCATCCATACATGCAGTATTTACTATGTGCCAAAGACTCCAACATAACATTTCTATTTCCTCGGATAAATTCTAAATGGCAAATATATTTATGTTTTGAAACATTTTCTTAGCTAACTTCTAAAATATCATCTTACAATCAGTCTATTCAAATCTGACTTTAGTGAGTGAACTGGATTAGAAAATTTCTAACATAAGATACAGCATTCTTTTTCTATAAAATTTCCTTCTAGAGACTTGTTTTCAATATAATAAATACTTAGTAGTTCTCAAAATGCAAATTAGCACTTAAATGTTAATAATCCCTACTTTACAAACTGTTAAGCTATTAAATACTCCTGACTCTAAATCTATAATCTGAGTAAAAATCAACCTTCCCTATGTTCCCTTCTCTTATTTAAACTAGCAAAGTTTATCTCAATTTCTATTATGTAAAACAGTTCATTAATCTTATGGCAAAAAGAATCATTATTTGCTCTACATTTTGAAGACATATGTGATAACAGACACAGAAAACAAACTCATCCTCTAGTTGTCCAGCATAACCTGCAGTTATGAAATCTGTGCTAACACCGAAGCCTGTAAGTCCTCCCCCCGCAAAAAACCTATCGATTACTCAGTACCTGCTAATTAAAGATTACAAATACTTCTTAACTGTCTACAGTGGGTGATTTGAGCCATTCCCCAAGGACTGGTATTCATTCGAAGCAGGTAATTAATGTAAATTATTTAACTACATCAAGTGATAAATACCACAAAAATGTAAAACCTTAGTATTTGGGAGCGAGGAAATATAAAACGTGTACTTAGTCACAGATTGAATATGATTTATCCCTTTCTGTTTAATACTAGGCTCTCATATTTTATTTTCTCAATCGTTTTTTCCCTTTATTTCATCTGTGTTCTTACTGTAAACATTTTAACATCCTTTTGGAAGTGGACAAATATAAAGAAATAAAAATGCTTTCATAGGCCCATTTTTTCTTATATTTTGTAAACAAGAACTATTCACCCCTTACGATACTTGGCTTTAAGTTACTTACGTCAGTGTTCGGATGCACTTTGCTGAGTCTCTGATATCCCACACCTTAATATAAGATGTCGACACAGTGAAGACCAAACTTGTATAATTACAGTATTTTACAGATACGACGTTGTTGGGATGACCTCCCAGTGACATTATCTCTTGCCCTGTCACCAGATTCCATACTTTACAAGTACGATCTAAAACAAACAAATAAAAAAAGGGAAATACTGTCACTATAAACTAAATTAGGTTCTCTTAACAATAAAAATTATTTAAACAATTTCTCTTCCATGAGAAGGAAATGCGATAAGAAAACAGTAATTGTTCCATGAATCTGCCACAAGCATCCTGACTCCATCCCTGACCCTCTGCAGCAGGTTCAAGGGCAAAGTAGGTGTAAAGGATCAGATGAAACCCAGGAATATCTGCCATATGCATTATGTGACATTAAAATATAATTATATTAAAAATTTTAAATATTCATATCAAAAGAATATTGCTTCAATTGCCCCGGAATTTAAAATGGCCATCTCAAATCAGCCTCTTCAAAACGTTCTGCTTTAATCATGTCCCTACCTCCTCACAACACACTACATGCATAAACACACACACTTTTCTTTTCCAGGGGTCACTGATGGATGGATTTTATTTTTGACCCAAAATATAATCATAAAAGTATTCTATTTTGCTTTTCTGACATGTTGACTATCTAATTATCTTGGAGAGATTAATTTAATTTGAATGATTAGAAAAGTATATTTTTACAGAGCAGAGCAGATTATTTTTAAATTGGGGAACTGCTTGCCATTATTTACAGTTCATAAGTTCTAGCAAATAAATTTTACTAGCTCCCCAAATTCCTATACGTGCTTCCTTCTTTCCTTTCAAGTTTCATTGTGCACCACTTCTCTTACATATATTCTACTATTCAACTCAATTGGATTTGATTTCCAAACGTACCCCACTTTCACCTCCATGTCTCTGCTCATGTTCTGTAATCTTGATGGCCAATCCTTATCTGTCAATAACCAAACCATCCCATAAGGTTCATCCTAAGTGCCTCCTTATCAAAGCCCTCTTTATTTCTCACAGTTTGGCATAATCGCTCCCTTTTCTGAAACCCCAAAACTCTTAGTCTATAACTCTTCCAAGCAGTTATACTTGATTTCTAGTTACCTACAAGTGTACCAAAGAGAGCAGGTTCAGAGACAAGTAGACCTAGGTTTCCAATTCTGGCTCTTCTACTTACTAGCTAAGATTTTCTGGGAAATTTATTTAATTTATTGAATCCTCAGTTTCTTCATTTGTAAAATGAGGGTGCAAAATGTATCTCATTGGGTTTGTAGTGAGATATAATTTGTAGAGTGTCTAGCATAGTCTCTGACATACAGTAAGTGCTCAAAAAATGGTGGTTACTACCCATTTTATTTTCTTTACCACACTGTACCTTGCAATGGCCTTTTATAAATTTTTATATACAAACTTCATTACCAAGCTTAGGGTCTTGCGTGTATTAGATGCTCAGTTATCAAAGGGAGATGTATTCTCTCAACATTCTATTTACATAACATCAACAGACGTTATACTTTCTTCATAACTATGCAGTAGTTTTATATTTTATATAATTCAGGGGTTGAACTAAATTATCCTCTCATATTTTTATGGGTCTTAAGTAGTTTGACTTTTTTTTTTTAAAGCCTGTTAAAAATGTAATTATTTTTTTTTTAATCTGTTAAATGACCTTATGAAAAACTACCGGCACCTTTTGATCCAGTGAAGAGGAGATCATCAGTAGAATCCACACAGAGCATGGCTTTTGTATGCCCTTCAGCTATATGAACACACTGCAGTGGAGAAGCTCTGATTCCTTTTGAAGCAGGGAATGGGTTGATTATGCCCCTGAGTTGGGGGGAAAAAATTTTACTTCAGTAGCAATATCACGATACCAATTTTATTTTTTATCTGACATTTTTTACTCTTTCTAAGTAATTAGTAATAAAATTCAGACTGCTCCCTTGTCTCTTTTTTAAGCAAAAGGACAAAGTGTGAAACAGCAATTGTAGTGATGGAGTACATCAATTAATTAGGCATCAGCTAGCAGCTGCATTCTACAAAAAGCAAAGCCTATGATACATTTGGATTTTCTTATTAGTAATTCCATCTCTTCGAAGTTTAATGAACCAATCTTGGGAGTTGTTTGTGTGTAGTAAATTCTGACAAATAAGAAAGTATAAATGACAGAACTGAAATATGTGACTCTATCCCACACTGGAGTGTGACTCTATGTCAAAAAAGGACATTATTAAAAAAGTATAACACAGTCTACAGCCATGCCACCCTGAACAAGCCTGATCATGTCTGATCTCAGAAGCTAAGCAGGGTTGGGCCTGGTTAGTACTTGGATGGGAGACCACCTAAGAAGACCAGGTACTGTAGGCATAAAAAAAAAAAAAAAAAAAGTATAATACAATACCATGTAAAATATTAAGAAAGCAAATTAAAAAAAAAATTTTAAAGACAGGAATAATTGCATGGACAGAAATTCTAAAGGGAGAATGGCTCAAAAATATCCAAAACTTAAAGAAAAAATTCTAACAATCTCAAAGGAGACAAAAAGAAGAATGAGAATTTAAAAGAACAGTGAGGCTCTCTAGGGAACTTTCCCATGAGTTTAGTCTTTCTAGAGTTTCTGCTTTATGCTACTGAGCTATCACTATGGAAATAGACAGATCATCAAAACACTATATCCTAAAAGAGTTTAAGACAGTATCTGAATTGAAATAATTGTGTTGAGAAGACTAAAGATAAGAATGAATTAACACATGATAAATATGTCATTCAGATGTACCTTTGCTCAGAACGGGAAGAAAAATTATGGTCAAATATGTCCATTACATAAGACAGATGGCATAATATTCAGACAAATACAGGTATAAAATCAAACTGTGTGTTTCTATCTTTTTGATGAAAGAGAACAATCTTCAAAATGCAAGGGACAGAAATGATTAAAAAGAAATATGAACCAAGATAAGTTAGAGTTGACAATGGAGACTTATTCAGTGAGTTTAAGTAGTTCTGTTTTTAAAATCATTATATCGCAGGATTTTTAAGGTAGATGAGGGCAAAAATCACTGGAGTATCTCCATTGCTACTCTAAGGACATTAATAAAGGGGACAAAATATGTAGACCTAATTTTCCAAAAAGGAGGTAAAAAGTAGATTTCAGAAATTACAGATGAGTAAAATCAAATCATTATAAACACTTAAACGCTTATCAATAAGAGATAGCATGAGCTCACTAATCTCATGGAAGAAGTTCTTTGTAGAGTTAACAGACAACAAATTAGGGGAATATCATATTGTTAATATATGTTGATTCCAAAAAAGCCCATACACTAGGCCTCTTGAATGATATCCTTGTGGACATGATGGTAAGTATGAAACTGTTGTAGTTAGGCAATTCCATTAGTACTTGGAGTAACACCTAAAGAATCAATGGACCTGTCGATCTGGAAGTGGGTCTTCAAAATCTAGTCAATCTTTTTCTAGCCCTAAAGACAGAGATGGCATGTTTATTAAACTGATATATTAAAGAGCTGGCTGGCTATTTTGTTTATTGCCTAGAAAAATGACTGAAACAAAATTCATTTATTATAAGTATGCTCTTAGCACTAAAATGATCATTGAATAAAATTTAAACATAAAGTTTAAGTCAAAGATATAATAGAATGCTCCAGGTAGGAAAGGGGCTTAATAGTAGCCTAGATTTAAAAAGCTAAAGACATTCAGTTATTGAATACAAGATCAATGGACGAACAATTTATGGTTCCTCTCCCAACATTTTCAATGATTTGCTCAGTAGAAGTAAACATTTCAAGAGAAAGTAATAGAGCTACTATAGTGTGCCAAGGCCACATCTGGAATGGGGTTGAGTTCTAAGATGCCACATTTTAAGAACATTAAAAAATTAGAGACTTTTCAAAATAGTGGAAGCAGAATAAAGAATCTGTCGACTATATTATATAAGGAATAGATGATGAAACTAGACCTATTAATTTGATAAAAAGAACACTCATTGGAGAGGACACAATAGCACAGTTAAAGGGCTGGCTATTTAAAGAACTGTCACATACACACCAAAAGAGTTATTGGATTAATTCTGATATAGCTCAAAAGGGCTGATGAAAGACCAATGAATAGAAATTTAAAGGAGGTAAATTTAGGTTCAGAATTTTTTAAAAAGCAACTTTATTTTTAGGTTCTAGTTATAATGATTTGAAAAAGTAAAAGGAGTTCCTTACTACTAGAAATGATACCCGGAATTTTTATCACTACATATATAAGTTCAGTCTAATGCTATCATTTACATACATATGTCCACTTGAGATTCTTGAAATTAATGCTCAGTAATTTGTTTGTAATGTAAGAATTTAACCAGATTAAAACGGAAATCGTAGCAATAGCAACTGACTGTGCATTAGATCATATATTTTCAACATAATTTGATGGCTTCAGTTCATAGCTATGCAGGATTTCAAAATGTCATATTCAAACTTGTGAGGTTTTACTCCCATTACATCTCAAACAGAAAAAAAAATATGCATATTCCAACAAGCAGACTATAAAGAAAAAATGCATGTTAACAGTCTAAGAGCTGTTTTTAGTCAGCAATTAATGGCACAAGTCATCTTAAGAAAAAAATCAGAAGCCTCAATTATGTGATACTATGTCTCCAAAAGATTTCCTCCCTTCAGATTATCAGCTTTATCCTAAGAATTTAGTGAATGTTCCCCAATGACATCAAATCCAACACAATTCTCTCATTCAAGAGTTATTAAATGTTCCCCTGATGATATAACATCCAACACAATTCTGTCATGTCAAAAAGGCTGTGATGTTACAGAAGCATTCGGTAAATATTTGCCTCCAGTGACATATGTGTGGCACAGCTACTGGAGAGCCTTTCTCTTATTCTTAAGTGTTTTAATACCATTGATTATTCACATACCTGAAGAAATATAATCTAAACATTAAATATAGCATTGTATTAATTAGATACTAAAACATGCTCTCAACTATTCAGAATATTAGGGATTATATATATATATGTATACACACACACACATATATATATATATTATCTTACATCAAAGATAATGAAGAAAATATAGAAATTGGAAACATGCATCCATGGTACTTCTTTCTCTATTAGAATTAATCTATTCACATTCTGATATATAGAAATCGACTTTAAAACAGTTTCTTAAATGTTGCGAACTTGTACAACAGATCTGATCGGAAGAAACAAAATAAAACAAAACAAAAACAAAAACACTTATTATTGTTCCATCCAAACCAGTGAAGTCTTGTAATACTGTGAATGAGATTAATTTCTTTTCCCTCCCCCTGCCTACCTTCTGGAGGATCTACTGATGATCAGCAAAGGAGACACATGATAAGTGGGAAGTGGAAATAAGAGAGAGGAAGAGAGAGAAATTAAGGGTCCAAAGAAATCCATAACATGAAAAAAATGCAACATTATTATTTTAAAAGTAGCATCTATCAGTAAAAAAAAATTATTTTTTTTTAAAAAGGCTCTGCTGCACTCTATTTTTCTTTTCTTTTTTCCCCATCACAAAACTTGCCATAAACTTTTCATTTAAAATTGCTAAACAAACAAGAAAAAATACCATATTCACCTCCACACTCTAAGGTATTGGAAATACGTAATTGTTGAGGAGCAAACCTTCTTGAAATTAATATTCATAGAACTTAATTTCTTTTAAAGAAAAGATTTAGTTTACAGATAGAAAACAAATATCAAAAGATTTTATGATATACAAAAAAGTTTGGCACTGCTTTGTCTAAAATGTACACCACAAAAATATATTAAAATTAATATGTTTAAAATATTAGTGCATTTATATGGTTTACAAGTTACGCATGCAACAAAAATGAGACTCATTTACAGTACTAGAAAGGCATTTTAGAACATCATGAAATGCCAGAATATAGGAAAGATAGAAAGAAAGTACCTTTGTACCTCCGACAGAGAGGAATCACTTTCATCAGACCTACAGTGAAAGAGTTAGAATTATGAGGAGAAAGGATACAGATGTCAACAGGTAAAGACAGATTGAACTGAAAATTAACAGTATGAATAATAGAAATATAGCAAACACTTCCTTTATGTCACCCTGCTTTTCTATTTGCACTGGATATCAGCAAATTCAATGCATAGTTATATGGGGTAAAATATTTGATTCTTATGTTGTCTACAAAGACTTTGGAAAAAAACTTTCTATCACCGATTCACAGAACCTATCTATCCTCACTCCTAAAATGTAGGCCCCGAAGAGGAGCAATATCAAGTAAAATACATCACTTCAAGATTCTTTCTATTTAATTAAGTAGTACCAGAAAAAATTTCCCATTTCAATAAGTATTAATGAATTTTATTCATCTTGATAATTACTTTAGATTTAGACACTAATATGGAAGTTGCATAATTACATTATATGTTTGCAAGGAAAGCAAGTCACTCATAATTTAATAATATTTGATTTTAGCTTATCTCAGAAACATACAGTTCTGAATAGGGAGTCCCTCAGTAATAGTTGGGGGACTTTATTGGGATTTTAAAACTAGGTGACCCACTCCTGTCAGCCCTACCCTAAAACCGCTGAGATGGGCAGTGAGTCTGGTTATGAAAATCTGTTTAGCTTGTATAATCAGCTTGGAAAGAATGAGGACAGAGTGAGTGCTGCTGTTGTGGAATGTAACCAGAAATAAAGTGTGAGATCTTCATCTAGTTGATGAAACATGCTAGTCTCAAAAAGAAGCCCAAAAGAAAGTTATTTAAAAAGTAGGTAAATTTTAGAAATTGTAGAGTAGTCAGTTATTCTAAGTTTTAACTTATAGGGATGATGACACAGTCAAATTATTGGTAGCTCATAAAATATTTCAGCAAGAAATGTGGAACCATGATTCAACTGTTAAGATTATCAAAAGACAGAAAAATTTACAACTGTGAAGGCAAAGCAAACAAAATTTAGTAATTCTACTCTTTCTTCAATTAAATGAGAGGTATGGTTTAACAATGTTTGTCTTTTTTTCAATAACACATAACATTTATCTATCTAGGTAAATTTAAAGGACATGTTACCCACTGATTAAATTATATTAAAATCTAATTTAAAATTTTATCCATAAATGAAGTAGATTAAAAATTATTTCAAAATGATAGTGTTTCTCAAAGCCTAAAGAGCTATTTAGCATCATCTAAACATACCAGACATCTTAAACAGAATCCTATAAATTTCAGAAATTGTTGATCTATACAGAGAGATTATAGCATAGAAAACAAATAATTGGGGTGGGAGACTAGAAATCAAGTACATACATTACAATGTTATTATTCAAAATCAAACAGGTAAATCAGAGTTAACAAATACCTTATAGCAGCATTGTTAGTACTAAATTCTTGCAAGAGAGATTCTGGCTCAATGTGAGAATACTTTTTCACCTCAAATTTAATGAAAATAATGTTTTCCACATCCTTCCAACTTCTCTTCCCTGACCACATACCTTCACCCAAAAAGGTACCCTTTTACTCCAAGAACACATTACTGAAGTTTCCTGGTGGATTTGTATAGATCAAATGATAATAACAGAACAATGATCTATCCACCAAATATAAAATAATTTGCCTCTTTTCAACTCAGGCTATCTGGATTAGAGGCTTTTGTGGGCTCATAAAAGCTGAAGAATATCAAGAAATTTAACTTCACGTATTCATAAAGATATTTCAGTTCTAATGTATTCGTAAAAGAAAGGCCAAGACAAGTGCTGAAAGTATAGCAATGTAAGCTACAACAGGGAATAATGTTCAGCAGGAAAATAATTCTCTGTAATTTTATCTATATGGTTCATTTTCTGTTGGAAAAACACGTAAAATATGGCAAGAGTTTACAAGTCAGAATCCATCTCCCACACAAAGGGATGGCTACATGTTTTCTACAGACTATTGAAAGATTCAGAATATTGTAATAAATAGTTGGGCTCTTTTCCATAATGACTTACTTATCCTGCTGAACTGATGTGTTTCCCTGAGAAACAGTAAGACGACTAAAAACATTCAGTTCGTTACGGGGCCGGCTTGGCGGGGAAGAAGGAGGTGAAAGACTAGCCTCTGAGGTTCCAGAATCTGAGCTACAAGAAAAAAAGAACATTAAATAGGTGATTTGAATTGGTTATGATTTGTTAGGAATGTTATATGAAACATGCTTTTTTAAAAAAAAGCTTTTAATTAGAGAATCCCTTTCTTCTTTACTTCCTTTATTCCTTCCTTCTTCCTTTTTTTGTAAGATAAAATGCACTGAATAACTTTTTTTTCCCCACTGACTTTTGTTACATTGGCCACAAGATGGCACTAAAGAAAAAGCTATATCTGCTGAAATCAAAAGTCAGGACAAATAAAGCAAGCAAATTTAAAATTATACGATTTGATAGCTGAGACCAAGTTGCTCATTTTACAGACAAGGAAACAGACCCAGAGAGTTAAAGAGTTATTTGCCTACTCAATTGAGTCATTCATTTATTTTTTTAATTATCTATTTGCTCCCTCCCCCATCTCCCCATTATTTTTGAGATATTTGATTCAGTAGAAACAAACAAATTACATCTTTAAATACAGGAAGCAAAGATGATTAGAAGGATAATTTCCATGATATTCAAGTCAGCTGAATCGGCGGTCAAAGTAGAGATTGTGCATGCTGCCACAGGGGAGGAGGATGGCACAAGGTCTCCCACTTAGGTACAGGAAATTTACGAAAACTTCCTTTTATATTTATTTTTATGTTAAAGAAATTGGCACTGACACTCTCACTCAAGGCCATGTCAGAGATCTATCTGCAACATGCAGAGCATTAGGTGACTTGAGAGAGGAGTGAGTGTGCCACAGAGTAGAAGGGTGACAGTGGCTCTAACCCATTCATTCACCTTTCTGCATGTTGTGGTATTGCAATTTACAGATGCCCAGTTGAGTGAATCATCAGATTATATTGTGCATTGTGAAGTAAACTAATTCTCACAAAACAAATAGTTTTTAAAAGATTCCAGCAAAAAAAAAAAATTTGATGATAATACCAACTTAAACATAAAAGAAGGGCAAAAAATGGCACAACTCACACACATCCTCTTTTGTCAACCACTTTAAAAAGGAGAAGTCAATGTCAGTTTCATCAGATGACAGCCAAGATTAATTTCAAATTTATCTAGAAGACTATTTGAAGTACAGATTTAATAAGCCTCTCAGGTACATATTAACTCATAATAATATATACAGATGATTGAAAAATACATACGAGTACATGATTGGAAATAAGTGCTCAAATATTTTTACAAGTATGTGTGACCAAGAAATTTGAAGACCACTTAGCCAAGCCAGTAGCTGACTTGGTTAGTCAAATCAGTCATAACCACAGAGCCAGCCTAAATGTGGAAAATAATTTCCCTACTGTCCTTTAGAATCTAAGTGTAGCAGGCATTTTATATAATCTAATAGATATAAAGCATGAGTAACTTACTGTTTTTGTTCCTTGGCCTTTGATTTTTCTGCTTTCTCATATGCCTTTCTCCTAGTTACAGGGGAAGGCTCTGGTAGTTTTTTTTCTGCTAGAGATGATTGTCTGGAACTAAAATAGAAAAGGGTTCTGTAACAATATAACTTTAAATATGTACATATAACTTTGTTTGGCAGATATTCAACCTAAAAATTTTAATAGATTAATAATTGGAACTTGAGAAAGATTACTTGAGAGCAAAAAATAAAACTAGGGTAGACAAATATTACATGAGTTATTTTTAGTTAATTGAAGCTGCTGCTTTCTTAGCAATATTTCTCAAGAATATTGAGAAATATCTTTACAGTTTTGCAAGAACTAAAATATTAATATATCAGAATAAGAGAAACAATGAGATTTAATATTTAAGGCTGATTTTTGTGTATGGTGGTAACAGATTTTAATTAAAAAATAAATATTTGCTGTCCTTGCCCAGTTATGTTAATAAGAAAAAAAAATTCACCAAGTAAAAAGCAAGATCTCCAGAAAGTAAAAACTAAATATAATTAAACTTTGTGTGCCTAATTTTTCTAATCAGAGGAAATCAAATTTTAGAAATTCTGCATTATTTAAATCATAACATTCACTTGAGTAAATTATTTTCCTTTATGCACTAAAAACCACACAGTAATGGCTTATTAAGAGTTACTGCCCAAGCGCATGATCAACTCTTTAATTTGTACAGAATTATACAAGCAGCTGAATTTATGAAAACTTGAAAATAAATCATGTGAAGAGAGTCCAAAAGATATTTTCTACCACCTGTCATAAAGTACACATTTTTAAAATGGAAAAAAAAAAGGCAAAAAGAAGGTATTACCTTAATCTGGATTCCAGGCCATAGATTTAGTCTTGAAGTTCCAAAAGTCTCTATTCATCTGACAGACTAAATGCTGAACATATGCGGGCTCCTAAAATCTGCTCTCAGTTCTATATCACTACCTTCACCAAAAGCATTTCTTCTATTGTCATCTTATCAAAAAAGCACTGAAGCCATAAGCTATACTGGTTAGCAATCTCTAACAGCAAATCCAATAGTTAATTACATAGGTCACTTCAAGCACATGCAAGAAAGTTGTGTCATCATTAAAATTAATTTTGGAATTAAAGGTTACAGATGGGCTTACTGAATGGAAGACAATGGAATATCTTCATAAAATTAAGAAAATTATGAAAAATAGATATTCAAGGGGTAAAGTTTGTTATATATTATTATTCGCAGAGTCGTATAGCGGATGCTACTTTCTCGGCAATGTTTCCTAATGCTGTGATGTATTCATCCCATAAATCATTTGTTAGATCGTATGTGAGGGTGAGTTTGAAAAATATCATTAAAGATTTTTCCCAGTGATTAAATGGTCTAATTTTAATGTAACTTTCAAAACACACATAAACACACAATGTACATACACACACTGGTCTGTATAGGGAAATCTTTCTTTGTCCTCGAGATAATAATTTAAAAAGTTCTAAATAAGATTTGTTTTGAACAGAATAAGTTTTGTTCAGTTTATCGTAGATGAGAGAGAATGTCTCCTCCTTCAAATCTTTAACAATACCAACTGAAATACTTTGTGCATACACTCATGTCAGACATGTCATGTGCTTCAAGGCAAAGAATTAGGAAAGCCCAAAAGGTATTAAGTTTGTAATTCATATTTCTCTTTTTTTTAAAGGGTCAGCAAAGGTCTACTATGCTGACCAGGCTCTTAGAACCAAGACTTACATAATTCAGAACAAATTTAAGAGTTTTTAAAGCTTCAGTTTTATATAATTGTTTTATAGGTATAACTTTAACCTAATTTATGTGTTTCTAAAAAATTTTATCTGTAATTCATAACTCAGTCTTCATGAAAAATATAACCCTATAAGAATGACCCTAAAACTGAGAAACGAGACAATGCAATTCAACAGTGAACATCTCATCTCGAAGGATTTCAAATGCCCCAAAAATTAGGTACGATGATACCTAACAGAAATCACTTTGAAAACCAGAGATCTTAATTACATAATCTTTTAAAAAATAGAAATAGGAAATTAGTAACATGCATATTAAGAAAAGAAAAAAGAAAAGAAAAGCCAAAAGAAAGGAAGTTAGTGTAGCAGGGCCAGACTTACATGCTGCCTATCTTAGAAGGGAAGCCAGATGGGGGAGGGAGTTCTTTTTCCCTAGCAGAAGTACCACTTGTCTCTGTATTCATTCCAATTTCTTGCCCTTCTGCAACAGGCGTAAGAGGGCCAGGCAAGGAGGCATCTCCTGTACTAGTTTCTGAAGCTAGTTCACTGCTATCTGCATACAGCAATTCCATTTGAGTGGTGGTTCTCCTTCGGGCCTAGTCAGAGAATGGAAGGAAAAGCAATCAGGAGCAAACTTTTGCAGAGAAGATGATTAGGAAATAGAGATTTAATATTAGTTTGAAATGGGTAAAAACATTTAGCGTGTCTTTTCCTAGCAAGTGTGTCAAACATAGCATGTAAGATAGTGACAAGCCAGAGCTATAGCCAGATGAGACCTTCACAGGCCATAATAATAGCCAACACTTGTATTGTACTTTGTGTATGCCACGCATTGTTCTAAACACTTTATTATATTAGCATGTACTATCATTATCCTAATTCACAAATGAGGAAATTGAGGCACAGAGAAGCTAGGTAATTTGCCCAAAGTCACACAGCTACTAAGTGGCAAAGCCAGATTCAAAACCAGGCAATCTGCCTCCAATATTACTGTGCTATCCTGCCACTCATGGCCAGCAACCTCAGCATAAAATTTAAAAAGAAAAAAAAAGAAAAAGAAGAAGAAGAAGAAAGAAATTAAAACAAAATACAATTGCAGGGAAGCTCAACTAAATTCTAAAATGTTTTATCTTAGTATCAGTTTTTACATCTCTTTCTCAATTTTTGTAACTCTGCTCCATAGATGCCTTATCTGTGTGTTTAATCTGCCTGCTGGATAATTCAACACTAGCCTGCACCAGCTTTTGGCAGCATAGGGAGGCAGTGAGGTTATTCTCCTAAAATCTAAACTCACTATAAGCATTCTCTTACTCTTGAAAACTAACTGACTACCCTGTTGTTGCTTAGAGTTGTTGTCATCATTAAGGTATTAACAGATCATCACGGTGTTTACCAGATTGTAAGCCTCGAAAGGACCGGTACCTGTTTTATTCAACTTTATATTCCCTGCAGTTAACATAGTGCTGGTGCATACCTATTTAAAATATACAGTCGATTTCATTTTTTCAATGAGGAAAAATAAATGGTATGAGATCCTTCCAAGCATCTTTACAGTTCAGAAGGAGTAGGAGGTATCACTTCAGGAAACTTAAGGGAAGAGAAAGCCCTACAGCCAATTTTTTTTTTTTTTACACTCTCAATTCTCTCCACGGCCAATGGCCCAGGGAAGAGAGGAATCATTTTCTTGAGACTTCCTAACACAGTAGTTCTTTCAGGAGATGACCTTTAGGCTACCAGTTGACATCTCTGTCTGGTGTCCACAAGGGCAGGAATAACTAGGCTCACAGAGCCTAAAAGATAGAAGTTACCTTAAGAGGTTCTCTCCTCTGCTTAAGACTGGATCCAAACTATAGAAGAATGTTTCCTTTGAATTTGATAACTTCTGCTTAGTACTTAGAATACACAAATTATATGTCCAAAAGCCAGTAGCTCAAGGACCACAAACAGAGCTTGTTTTCAGATCAGATTGACAGGTGTTTTAAATATAAGGAAATTCTACATAAAAATCCATATTTAAGGCTCCTCTTCAGAAACCAAAGTATCTGGTAGCCTTACGCCCATGGAGCAAAATTGAGCGACAGTTGAGTGGTGGCTGTTTGCTTTAGATGTAACTTGTCCTCTTCAGGTAATCATAATAACCTGGACTCATGATTTTATATCCAGCCAAAATACTCATTTACATTACCTGACTAACCACTGTGAGGCTTAAATCCCTTCTGTCCACTAGCACAGCATTATTCTTTCAGGTCCAGATTCTATACATTCATTCAACAAATATTCACTAAGCACTGCAATAATAACTTGTTTCCAAACATCTTAAGATGGGTAGCTAATTCATCTAGTATCAAATGCTACCAACACTCAGTGTGAAATGTACTATGTGTATCTTTACACATTTAACAGTATGTATCATTTACATTTTTAAAAAACTTTACAAATATGCATTGTAGCCTCGTTAGTTTTTAACACAACATGATGATTAAGAGTTGGCTTATTATTCAAAGCACTTCGGGATAATAGTTAAACAAAGTAAGTAAGTAATACTTAAGAACATAAAAGAATGTTAAATTTTCAAAAATCTCCCACCAATCTGATTTACATTTTGTGCCACTACAGGTCTTACAACTTATTTAACCAACTCCTTTAAAAATTACTATTGTCTAATAATTTGCAACTGTCTCCTATATTATTAGGAAATTTAGGCAACTTTAATAAATTAGCATAACTTCCTTAATGGGTAAAAAACTTTTAAAAGAAACTCCAAAAAAGAAAAAAAGAATTGGTATCCATAATTATATCTTATCTAGTGGGAAACGTGTAAGACTATAATGAAGCACGAGTTCCACGAAAGAGAAAATTTTCAACATAAATTTTTTTCAAAGGGAAATAGGATAAAAACTAAATTTCTTATACATGGACGCTTTGGTAAAAGCATGCCTACTTGTTAACCTATGAAGGATCAAGCCTGAGGTTTATGTATTTAATAGAGATAACAAAAAACAGGGGGAAAAAATGTTTACCTGGCATTTTTTAATCCTCCTTACCTTGTTTTTAGGTTTCACTTCACCACAAAGCTTCATAAGGTCTGAAGACAGCGTGCTGTTTGCAAATAAATAACCACAAAATTAAAAGAGAATTTATTATAGAAAACTATATATCCTCTATGTTTACAACTATGGGGAAAAAAATTGTGTATACCTATCTAGAGAAAAAAGAAAGACAGTATTTAAAATCAAAATGAACTAATTTTAAAAAGTCATTTACCTTCCTTAAATATTCCAGTATTTTATTTTAATGTTTGTGGTCGTTACACATAACTTAGTTTGGTTTCCATATTACTGTTGCTAGTGCTATTAGCCATAAAATTCAAAATTATTTGTTGCATAATGTAATTGTTTGAAGCAACAAGATAAAAGTATTAAAAATATTACAGAAACAAGTAAAATCTATTAAGTTTCCAAAGGCTCTCTTACCTTCCTTCTGATCCTGGGCTGTTTAAAGGTGCGTCCTCATCAGTACTATCCTCTACATTTTCTAAAAAAAATGTCCAAAATGTAAGTATTATCCACATGTCACAATCTGAATGATGACAACAATCTCTATGCTACAATAAACATCAGCCCAAGGTTTCAAGATGGGCACTTTGGTTTTAGTAACTGAATCAAAACAGAAATGCAGCAAAATATTTCTAAGAAAATCTTTTGATTATGCATCATAGGATGAGGAATAAAAACACATTCAAAATAGGAAAACCACAAGTTCGAATGATAAAATGGAGAAGAACGACATTCTGGATGAAAATGAAATCATGTATTTATCAGAGTATGTGTAATTATATATTTTTTCAGAGTATGTATTTATCCCCTGCCATCCAAATATATAAAAACTCACTGAGTAAAATACAAAACTAAAGTAAATGCTGCATGAGCTCCCTTTATTGTACTAAGCCAACTTCGAAAAGTATATGCGTAAACATACTTGCTATACTTCATCATGTTATGTTAACTTACTTAAATATTTTCCTTTGCTTTTATTTTTGTTTTCAAGTAGAGAGAGAGCATGTGTGTCTGTGAAGGTATTCAGAAGTTACACAACAGCATGCAGCTCATTCACGTGAACACAAAAGACAAAAACAATAGGTTTGCATGCAACGGTTTTGTAAATGAATACAAATAAACCAATGCTATTTCATAACAACTCTAGCAGACTAGCAAAAAGGAGGAGAAAAAGCAAACAAATAAAACTAGTAAGAAGCCAATAAATAAAACAGCCAGTGAAAGTAAACTATTTAAAATGTCAGTGAACCCATCACATCAGCACTGATTTTTAAAACACAGACATTTTATCACAAAATCATTCCACAAAACTAAAGACAGCATTATAAATAACATATTATTAATAAAAATATAAATGATTCATCCCCCTTTAGCTCTTAATTTTATATCATATAGGTAGATTGCACACATAAGTCAACTCATTCTTTTCTCTGATGCGCAAACCTAACCTTTATTTTCCCATGTGTAAAAGCGGGCTACGCGTGGCTAGTATTTTTCTTGTATGATGTGATGAAACCAGTTAGACAACAGGTGAGCACTTAATAAAACCTACTTAACTCCTGCTTATACACGTATGTCATATTTAGAGATAACTATGGTTTGACATAACCCACCCAGCCAGAGAATACAGGTGCCACCTAGACAGTTACCAAATCAGACCTCTCTACAGGCCTGAGCTCAGTATGAGCACTGTGGCCGTCTGGGAGGCAGGACACACACCATCGCCTCACTGTCATACTCTCACCTCCAGGAAGATAATTCAGTCCAACTCCAACTTCTTTTCTCATCGCCACAGAATTAAGGCTAAAGGCAAAAACTTGTAACTCCCAAATGTCTTAAAGTTCATCCATACCAGTGTAAAGTTGCACAATTTCACTTTACAGGAAGTTGACCAAATATTTTTTAAGTCTTTTCTTTAAGTTATTAAAAAAAAAAAGTCATTTAAAAAAATAAAAAGTAGTGTACAGAAAGAGTTAACCTAGCAGCCTGGAAACTGCTATCCTTAGAAAGGCCTGCTTACAAGGTTGAACTTTGTCCGGCATCTGGAAATGTGGCTACCAGAGTGTCCCGTCACCAGTTAATAAATGAGAATAACTCAATGTACCTAGCATGTTGGTGCAAACAATATGGCTTATGCCAAACTCCTGCTTTCCTTCTGGGAGGCTGGAATCCTGGTTTGTACTAGGCAGAGGGTACCTATGTGACCAGTCCTCAGTAAAAATCTCGGGTGCTGAGTCTCTAGTGGATTCCCTGGACATAAACATTGCACACATGCTGTTGCAGCATTTTCCTTCCAGGAGGAAGAATACATTCCATGTAATCTTCCATAGAAGGGAGAGTACATGAGGAAGTCCAGACACAGATTCCTCCAGAGCCCACTTGTGTTTTTTTCCCTTATGACACAGCTGTGTATCTTTCCTACATTGCTTTCATGAATCTTTCCCGTGAATACAATATGCTGATCCCTAAAAGTCTTCCAGCAAATATCCAATGACAGGGATGATCTTAAGGACCCTAATATAGGTGGGGAAAGAAGGGAAAATAAAGATGTTCTTCAAAGCTACAAAACTACAAGCCTATTAGCATGCGGTGCTGGCCCTGGCTCACCTCTATCCTTAAGTTCCATCAGTCTATGCCATGTACTTGTTGCTCCAGAGCACCAACCTACTTGAAGGCCTGATGCGCACAAGACTGTGGCTAAATCTTCATGCGTTAGCTTAGTCACTGCCTGAAGTCACTCTTCTCTGGTTCCCCTTCAACTTTGTCTTTTGCCCTGCTAACTTTTTCTTCAGCTTAAATATCACCTCCTCCAGAAAGCCTTCATTGACCCTCACTTCTTGTTGGGTAGCCCCATTCTGCTCGCATAAACCCCTCTATATATCTCAATCACTGCTCTCACTATAATGTATCATAATCTGTTCATAGTCTGTCACCCACAGCAAGGAATCAAATCCATAAGGGCAAACTTTTGTGACTTATCCATCTTTGAATCCCAGCACTTTGCTCAATGCTCGAAATAAAATTGGAGCTAAATAAATGTTTTTTAAATCAATGTATATAAGACTATCTAGCTTCTGTGGATTTAACTTTCATTTTCTTTTTCTCCTTCCATGCTGTTCCTCCAAGCACCTCTGGGCTAGATTTATGGCCCCAATTCCTAGGGCAAATTTCTGCAATGAGACACAGGTTACATCAGTTAAATGGGTTTGCTCTCTCTGCTTCTGATCTTTCTTCCAGCTATAGATAATTGAAAGTTGTTTGACACTTGTGAAAAAGTACACAACTCATAATATTGGCAGCTTAATATTTTCCGCAAAAAAAGGACATCAAAGAGAGCACTGCATTTTTCTTCCGAGTGAAAAGAGCTAATGGACTGAAATAAGAATTTATGTATTAGTATAAGTTGAGCCACTAAGAAAAAGAACAAAGAGGAGGAGGAAAAGAAATGTGTTGATAACACATGGAATGGCAAAAATTCTGGTTATAATCTAGGAACTTTGGCAGCTTTAGTTAGGATATAATCAATTCTACTTTTCCTACCTATACTCGTTATACCTTGAGCAGCTTAAAAGTAGGTGAGCTCAAGGAAATACTACTTTGAGATTAACGTGAAGTATAAGCATCTAAAAAATCATATAGCTCATGTACTTTATTTGTGTAACATCATTTAAATTTAAAATAAATAGATTATGTTTATTCTAATGACACAGAGAGGTAATTACATTTAATCTTTCACTTACATTCCTCATCCTTTAAGTATAAGCATTTAGAAAACTCTGGACTGCTGTGTGACTAGAAAAAAAAGTTCAGATCAGGTTGTAATCAAAAGTTCTCCAAAATAATCATTCAGAAAAATCACAGGAAATAAAATTGTCCTGATACTCTTTCAAGTATCTCATCACTAAGAGGAGCACAGAGATGACTGACAGGTGGGTCTAGTCCATATGAATGTAGTGGTGGCAAGAGAAAAATGTTGAAAATCTCTATATGCGATGATCACTAAAACTCCTCATAACCTGAAAATATGTTATGATTATAAATATTGTTCCAATCTGTTCATATAAAATCCCTTGGATAGTTTTATTCAATTTATAGCATTAAAATATATGTGTTTAATTTTACAAAAATGGAGAATAGTTGAGAATCTAGGAAATATATACCAAAGACAAATACAGAGCAAAGATATATACCAAAGAAAGTTATTTATGAGGTTAAAACAACAGATATAAGTTAAGAGATATATTTAAATATTAAAAAGAAATATATGCTCCTTTTTTTTTCCTATAAGATAGAGAAAGAAGGGCTTATGAAACTAGAGCCACAATTGGAGTTCAAATAAAGCATACTTCTTTAAACATCTAAGAATTTTAAAATCAGGAATGTATAAGGAAGACAAAAGACTTAGTATGTTTGTGATCATGGGTACATTTCAAAACATATCATGCAAAAACCAGCGGTTGCCAATAAAAATTTAAAAAATAAGATGTACCGCAATTAGTGTACATGAACAATTAGTAATTCATGCAGCCGTAGGGTACACAGAAAGCTAAACATACTTACCTAATGGTACGCTATCTAGATCTGTGTAAATAACAGCAAAAAGGAAACAAAAAGCAATACTCCAATCAAAACAGATCCAATGTTAAGAACTCCCACATAAAACAAGATTATGTACCATTTATAAGATGTGAAGAATAGATGCCATAAGAAAAACTTATAAATTTATTTTTAAGGCAGTTAGATATGCAAAGTAATGCAATGACACTTGGTTAATATTATCAATAATTTAAATAACCAATTCAGAAACTTGATCTTCTTTCTCCATAAAACCTAATTGCTTAATAAGGTTAAATAAGCCTTTTAAAATTGGTAATCATTTCTTGGAATGACAATAATTACATCTCCCAAAATTTATACATGCAAATTAGAGAAGAAATGATTAATAAAAGCATAAGTAAATATAGCATCTATTCAGTCAAACTATAGGAGAAAGAGTTATAGCACAGCATACTCAAAGAACAAAGCTACCATGCAATTCATTTAACTAAAATTTTGTCCCAATTACCTTGTAAAGCATGGCCTAGTAAAGCATCTAGCTCAGGGTTTAATTCTGCTTTCTCCTTTAACATATGGAATAAGAGCTGGTTTTGTGTAGCACTGGTTATTTCAGTTTGTTTAAGGCGACCTTCGAGTACTTTAATTTGAGCCTCTTTCTGGGCGGCCTGAAGACCCTGAAACAACACCAAAAATATAAATAAAATTATCTTAGGTCATACATATAAAATAGAATCTACCACACAAAGATCTGCATTAAACAGCAAATGCACATCATATATGGATTTTGACATCAGATCTTGATTCATCTGAGTTCCTCCACTTAACAAGCTTGGTGAGCTTGAGCAAGTTACCTTATCTTCCTGATTCTCAGTTTCCTCATATACAGAATATGAATAATACCTACTTGAGAAGAATAAGTTAAGAGAACATAACATAAAGGGTCTAGGCACAACCCTGACATGAGAAAAAAAGTGAGTCAGAAATCATTATCACCTTCAACGTTTAGGGAGACTAAATTTTTTTTTTTATCTGTAAAGAATCAGTATTAAACCAAAGTTATGATACCATATATGTTTGCAACCTGTGATTTTCTTTTAATTTTTCCTTTGTTAAAGTAAAAGAAGGAATATTTCTTCTTTAAGTTGTTTATCTGTTCTAATACACAAACACAATAGATGACAAACTAATGGAATTGATCTAAATATTGCTGACTTTTCTTAACTTTAAAAAAAGGTAAAAAGAATACTTTCTAATTAAAAAGAATCGTCTTCCTCATTACAAAAGAACAGGTCATTAGAAAAAGATAAAACTAAAATGAATTAATCAAAACTTACTTTTTTCAATCATAGTGCAGTCAGATCTTACCTTATTTATGCCCATTGACAGGAAGTGATCTAGCAGGTATCGGGCTTCTGTAAGCGTGCAAGCATTAATGACTGCAGTGACATCCAGTGTTTCTCCTTCTTCCTACATCAAATCAGCAATATGATGTGACATTACTTTGAGCTAACTATATTTAAACAGAAAGCAAAAGCCTGTTGTTTCATGTATTTATTTGGTAGTACTGTGTTAGCTAATGAGACTTCTCAGAATAGTGTAAAATATGATCCCTATCCTAAGAAACATACAGTCTAGTTGAAAAGATAAGACACATTTTAGCAGTTAAGAATTCATTGTTTTACAAACAATGAATAATATCGCAAAATCAGCAGAGAAATCTGGAGATTGGGCAAGTAGTGGTACACATGCAAAACCTAAGAATCATATTAAACCAATAAATAGAATATCCCTACATATAAAAATTCAAAATGCTTTTAATAATTAAAAAAACACTTTTTGTTAAGCCATTTCATTAAACATTTTTTTAAATTACAAACCTTTGCTTCTTCCATCTGCATGATGTTGGCTTGACAATCGGAAATACTGTCATTGATGTAATCTATATTAGCAGTTAATGACTCCATCTCCTCATTGATGTTGACCACATTTTTATCTCCCTCTCCATTCTCCTTGATGATCTTTTCCCTTCTTTTTGAAAGTTTTTCTCGTCTTTTTGTGAGTTCTTCCCGTTGCTAATGAGAAAATAGGTTGGATTTTAAGAAATGATGTTCATCCAAGACCTTGAGAACATTACATTAAGTAAAATAAGCGAGTCACAGAAAGACAAATACTTAAGGATTCCCCTTATATGAGTTATCTAAAATAGTCAAACTCATAGAAGCAGTAGGTAGAATGGTGATTGCCAGGGGCTGGGGTCAGGGGTAAGTGGGGAGTTGTTCTTCAATGGGTACAACATTTCATTTGTGCCAGATGAGTAAGTCCCAGAGGTCTGCTGCACAACATTGTGCCTATAGTAACAATACTGTATTGTGCACTTAAAAATTTGTTAAAACGGTATACTTCGTGTTATCTGTTTTTACCACAACTTTAAAAAGTTGATGTTCATCTACTCATACACAATGCAATCAAAACTCACCTAAATGAAACTTGATTAGTATTAAATCTAACCAGAGAACATGTTTGAAAAACTAGAATTAACAGTCAGCTAAGGAAGAACATATCTACTTTTTATTTTCCACACCTTGAGTAGTCTATTCATATCAGCCTCCATATTGGAAATAGTCATTTTCTGCATGATGATATCTGTGACTCTGCGCTCAAGAAGTTGCCACTTCATGCGAGCTGCCTTGGAGGTAAACACTCGGCCAGTCAATCCTTTTCTCTGATATTTTTTTCTATAATTATATAAAAACAGACAAATATAATTACTTATGTGCTTATTTGATTACATACGAGCAAACAATGTGCTGTTTTTCATTAAGTCCAACATCAGTAATAATGCTACAAACATGTCGGGAGAAAGAGAAGAATCATGTTGACCTGGTTCCATTTGTTGTGGGCATTGGTAAGGCCTGGACTCTTGCTACAGGAATTCTCATCTTCTGCTGGGCCCCTGCCCTTGATGTATCTGCTTCTACAGCAGCTGCACTGGAACCTGTGTCCTGCACGGGGGTATCAGATGAGCTCAGCTTCCGAGTGACTTTCCCAGCCACTTTATCTGACATGGGCCTTACTTGCCGACGTAGAGCTGTAACCTGAAATAGGAACAGAGACTGACTCATTTTCTTAGTCTATACATATACATTATTTATCTCAAAGCCAGAATGTTTCCTCCAAATGGACAACTTGCCTCTTCGGTTTTACGACGAAGAACCACTTCTTGGTTTCTTTTTTGGGCTTCCAGAAGTCTAAGTTGATGCTATAAAATAATATTGAATAAATTAGAATAGAAAACTGAAAGACACAGCATTTCCTACTCCTACATTAACATATTTCCTCATTCCCGCTGGGAACTATAAGAATTCTTAGCAGAATCTGAGCTAACAACAACCTTGCATCCATTATTAGGGATATATTTTATTCAAGTAAACACAAATGCATATTGATATAGCTATATCTCTCTGAAAAATAAAGTTGTCTCTGTGACATATACTTTTATTTAACAAACACTCATAGAGGGCTTACTGTATTCAAGTACTTTTCTAAGTGCTTTACAAATATTATCTCATCTTATTTTTGTTAGACATTTTGTTTTGCTGGCTCAGGCATGAACAGGAAGAAACACAGCTTAGATTCTTTTCAATAGAGGCATTTTACAATATATATAGTAATTATAAACTCTGTTTTAAATATGGAGAGGTCATATATTAATTGTATTGAATTTTTTGATAACTTTAGAAATGTTATGATGTTAGGTAAAGTAAATGAATAATAAAACATGTGAGTACTGGTTACCAATTTATTTCTAGGTACTCTATATGATAAAGACAATTAATTATGAATTACTTTAAGCCATTTTATAAGGCTCTAATTTGGAAAGAATTTTGTACTGAAAATAGATCCTAGTTCTGGTTCTGTCATTTATTCAACTCTGTGATCTTGGACAAAGTTTAGAAATTGGACTTGATCACAGATATTTCTTCGAGGACTTAAATTCTCTAATATAACAAATAACCCCTCATATTTGTACCCCCAATTCAAACAGGTCATTCATTTCATGTTTATGCATGTTCCTATCTCATCAGATGAGAATTCTTAGAGAAAAGGATTCTATTTTATCACTATCATATCTTCATTGCCTGTAATCATGATTAACATAGATGCAAAGTAAATAAATCTTTTTAAATAAATAAACTACCAAAAATTAAAATGATATATAGTTTAAAACTTGTTACTACATTAAATTTCTTCCTATTAAAAGTCAAATCTCAAGCTTATTCATATTTTTTAATAGTATACAATGTACTTCTTTCTCTAATGATTCAAAGATGAACGTGACAAGAAACAATTTAGAAAAGAGGTTGATATGCATGAAAAGCAACAAATAAAAAAAAGGAGTCCAAATATTAGCCAGCTTCATATCTTTATAACACAGTGTTATATATCATATATGCTTATATGTTGCAAATAAAATTCAAAAGTTCCATCTCAACAGATAATTGT
This sequence comes from Pteropus medius, assembly GCF_902729225.1. Lineage (NCBI taxonomy): Eukaryota > Metazoa > Chordata > Mammalia > Chiroptera > Pteropodidae > Pteropus > Pteropus medius. Next base: position 8,184,950 of record NW_024349519.1, on the reverse strand, counting down.
TCAATAGTGATCTATCTCATATAAATTAGTAATTAATAAACAAGTAGCATACAATGTAAGGAAAATGTTCCTGTCATTCAAAAGTTTTCATTAAAAACAAAATAAATAGCCAAAAAGTGAAAATAACTCAAATGTCTATCAACTGAGAAATAAACAGATGTGCTCTATTCGTATAACCATAAAAGCAATGAACATGGATGAACTTTGAGAACAATATGCTAAATGAAAGAAGCCAAACACAAAAGGCTACATATTTAATGATTCCACTTATATGAAATGTCCAGAAGAGGCAAATATATACAGAGAGAAAATAAATTAGTGGCTGCCAGAGGTCAGGGAGAAGAAAGAATGGTGAGTGACTGCTAATGGGTACAGTGCTTCCTTTTGGAGCAATAAAAATGTTCTGGAATTGAATAGTAGTAATCGTTGCACAATATTGTGAATATACTGAAAACTTGAATTGTACAGTTTAAAAAGTAAATTTTACAGTAGGTTAATTATATCTCATTTTTTTAAAAAACAGCAGATAAAAATATGCGAAATGTTAAAACAAATTTCTATTTGATTTCAGTAAGAACATGGTATAAGCAAGATCTAAAATGTTCGGGAATTAAAAGTGACAAAATTCATTGATCTTTAAAATACAATGATATGCTGGGGAAAAAATTAAATATGGGAGGCTTCTGGCTAAAATATCTACTTTTCTACCTCATTACTCTCTCTTTTCTGTCTCTTTAAAGTTTTTTCTTTGCCGCCCAGGGTAGATTTCTATTTTCTAAAATATGCTTTATGCTCATGTTTTCTCCAGGGAGTATTTAGAAAAAGTTGAGCAAGATAAAAAGAACAAAGGCTGAAACCTAACCAACGATGGAAAAAAGAAAGTAATGACCTCTTTTTTCAATTTGATTTGACATTCAATGCTGTATTAATTTCAGGTGTGCAGCATGAGTGGTTAGACATTTATATCACCTATGAAGTAATCTCCCCAATAAGGATGACCTCTTCTTTTAGGAAAAAAAATCATAAATGAAATTAACAATGTTGCCAAAAATTTGGAAAGAAGAAAAACCAAATCAATATAACCTATAACCCTAACACAACTGCAGTTAGCATGTTGGGATATATCCTTCAAATTTGTCCCTCATTTTAATCAAGCATGTATATATGAAATGCTACTTTACCCTTAATGTTAAATCATTAGACATTTTTCATTTTACTGTGCAATTTTCAAATCCTAATTTTTAGTGTATAAATAACAACTGATTAAATGAGACGGATTATAATTTGTTAATCATTCTCCTTACTCTCACGTTGATTGTTTTTACCTTTTTCAATACTACAAATAATCCTAAAGTGAAGATTTTACCACAGCAATTTTTCTTATTTTAGATTATTTTCTTAGTCTTAGTTCCTAGAAGTGAAATTCTTGAGTCACAGAATACAAAAATTGTTGTAGCTCTTAGTAAAGCCTCTTTCAGAGAAGCCCGGTTACTACCCCACGAACATTTCTAAGAATCCTAGTGATGAAACTTTCTTTGGAATCAGCCTACAACCTCTGTCTTATACAATACTGCAAGTGGTTCCTTAATCTCTCTAGAGATAATCGGTTGTTCTTTGCCTTTTTTCTTCAACCTCATCACCTAGGAAGTAAGTCTTCAATAAAATTTACAATACTATAGTATTTTTCATAAACTTTTACATTTATTCACTATAACCCACATACTGTAATAAACACCTTATTATAAACTTAATGCTTATTATTGCCCTTAGCCTGTCTTTAATAGTTATAGTTATCAGAAATTTTTCTCTTATTTATTAAACAACCTTATTTAATGTACCATGTTTGTATACAACTGAGAGGTAAAGTCCACTCACATCTCGTTTACGTTGATCTTTTTTCAATTGAGCAATCTCTCTGTTTCTTCTAGACTCTGTCAATCTAGCTTTTTCTTGTTCTTCTTTCATTTGTTTCATTAGGCGAACCTAAAAAATTAGGTAAATACATCTATTGGAATTACCCTATCACAACATTCATTAAATAAACCACATGTATAGAAGTAAGTTCTAGGAATATTTAACATGGAAACATGTTTTTTGCTGCACATTTTAAATGGTCAATTCTTATTTTTGTGGGATTAATACACTTCTATTTCTAATGTACTTCTAATATGTCTATCAAACTGCTTAGTGCTCTATGCTTTTTATATTCAATATTCAGTTGTTCTATAACTTGAATGAATTCTTGGTACTGATTACCAGTAGCTTTGTGACTTTGAACAAGTTATTTAATCTCTCTCAGCTTTGGTTTTCTCTAGAAAATGGAGATAATAGTCCTATGGCATTGTACTATTATGAAAATTCAAAGAGCTATTACCTGTGCAGTGCCTGTAACAGTGCCTGGCATATAGTAAGTGCCTAATAATTAAAGTTATTGTTGTAGTCAACAGCAAATATACAACATAATAATCTACTTCCTAAATCATTTCCACATTTGCTTTTTTAAAGAAGCAAAATTGATTTTCATGCTAAATGTTAAGAATAATTGATTCTATAATAAAAACAGATTAAAAAAATCAAGATTCACATACTTCCTTCGGTCAAGGGAAGAAAATGTATTCTTTTCTACACATTGGAATGATAAACACCAAATTCAAGATAGTTATTACCTCTCAAGGAAAAAGAAATATGATTCTGAAAAAATACATAAGAGGCTTTATGTACATCTGTAATGTTTAATATCTTAAACTAGATAGTAGATATAGTGTTCATTATGTAATTATCTATGCTTTTTCTGCATGCTTGAAATAGTTTATACTTTTGTTAACCTTGTGTAAGAGTTTTAACAGGAGTAATATCCATCAAAGTCTGATGATGAGAACCCCTGTTGACTACATAATTTTCAGCTACTCTGAAGAAAAGCTTTGATAATGAATGACTATAAGAAACAACTTCTACTTGTCCAAAGGAAGCACATCATTTGTAAGACTGGGTTACTTTTTATTGAATATGGAAAGAACCACAATAATTTTTTTTTGGTCCCAAATGACATAAGCATCTTCAAGATCAGACTTTAATGGAAAATACAATCAATACCTTTGTTTTTTTCATTTCCATCACATCCTGCTGCAATTTCTTCAATTGCTTTTCATACTGAGACTGATTTTTAAGCAACCTTGCATGTTCTTTTTGAGCTGTCTGAAGTCTCTGTAGTTCTTTATTCATGGCTTGGAGTTTCTTTTCATATTCAGACCTAACTTTTTTTGCCTTTTCTTCTGAGTAAGATTCCACTGAGCCTAAATGATCAAAGGGGGTGAGGATATTTGTATTTGTTTTTGTGAGATACAGATTTTTATTTCATAGATTACAACTCATGACCTTAGAGAAGAACTACCTCCCAAACACAAACCTCAGAAGGTCAGAGTGTCTTTGAATCACTTTCTCTTTTATTATCTACTCTAAACTTGTTAAACAATTATCGAAGTTTTTTTAGATTTAAAACACAATTCTAGCATAAATCAAAATGTTAAAACAATTTACCACAACTCAGGACAAAATAATTAAATAGCCTAGACAGGTACCAGAATGAAAGAACAAAATAATATTTAACATAATGACACAAATTCACATTTAACGTGGCTTCTAGCATAACTTCTTTCCTGCTATAGGAAGAAGTAATAAAAATGCATTTTAACAATTTATTTTGAACTTTAATTTGAATTAAATAGAATTCTTACCTAAGTTTTGAAGCACCTGGTCTCTTTCGAGCTGAGTATCCCGAATTTTATGTTGCAACATCATTAGCTTTTCTTCATACTGCTTTTTCAGTGTCTGCAGTCTTTTCTGGCTGTTTTCTAGTTCATCGATCAGCTTTTGCTTGATTGCAATTTCACAAGTAATATTTGCTAAGTCTGCTTGATAATTGGCTATTTGTAAAAGAAGAAAATAAAAATACTGGCATATTGTAATTCTAGCTTTCAAGGAAAAATGTGAAAATCATCACCTATATATATCTAAGTATTCACTCAGCAGCTAGAAAAAAAAATCTTCTGGATAAACCGTAAACTAAAAAAAGATGAACAAGATAGTGTTCACACTGATCAGGGACAACAGATACTATTTGTACTTAAATAAGAATGGAAATCACATGACAACTAAATACAATAAAGGAACAAACATCAGCCTTCAAAGGCAGTAGCACTTATAAAAGTTACTTCATCAAGATGAAATGGTGACTGTTAAGTTTTCCATTATGTTTTAAATGAGTTCCCAAAATGAATTTTCATCCTTGTAGTAAAAGGCCAGTACCTTTTTCATCTGATTCAGAATCTGATTCATCAGAGCTTTCACCTCCTTCAATGTCATCTTCTTCTTCCTCCTCCTCTTCTTCCTCATCCTCATGATCACTTACTTCTTGACTTTCTTCCTAAAGTGTGGTTTGTGACCATTAATAGTACAGTATTGGCAAAGCAAACTCATTACCTCATTAAGAGACACTGCTAGAGTACAAAGTACAAAAGCACAAACATTTCACTCTTCATCAGTTCAAAAATCATTCTATAATTTTAAGGTTATTACATAATAATTTTGTCTTAAATCAAAGAGTACTTCATCTCTCATAGTATTCTATCCCACCTAAACACAATGCTTTCACAATGCACAAGAATGAGAGTTGCCAATATTCTATAGTTCACATTTCTAAACAAAGGAGGTCTTCAAGAAAACTATTTAAAATGGATTGATGAATGATAATCATTCCTCTTTTCTACATTGAAGTTATCAGCAACCAAGAACAAACTAATCCAGGGACTAAAATTTACAAGTTCATTTTTTCTTACTTACCACTTCCAATTCATTGTTTTCTCTTTCTGAAATACCCTTTTCTTCTTTCTTCTCTTGGTCAGTGTCTGTATTGTCTTCTTTACCAGCCACACTTAAAAAGAAGAAAGAAAAGGGTATGGTATTAAAGTAGAGACAATAATGGTTCACATTTTTCTTTCGGATTTTTAAAAACCATTAATTACTTGGGAAAACAAATAGAAGAGTTGATTATCTGAGCAAAGTTATCACGTCTGATGCTTCAGAGGAAAATAGAAATTGCTATTCAACCAACAGTATAGTGATTTATATTATTGGAGGAAAACTTATTTTCCAGAAACACTGAGGAATAGATTATACCCTGCAGCATGAGACCTGATAAGACAGCTAAGAACTAGTCACACAGTAACAGCCAATTAACTAGAATGTAGGCAATTTAAAATCCAAGAAAATCAAAACAAATACTTTTGTTTTCTCATCTAAATATATAAAACTTTCCTCATCTAAAAACAAAGATATAGAAACTACATTTTTATTGATGCCTGATACATTTAAAAATAAATTTGAAGATCCAGGACAAATCTGCCCACAGTAAATATGCCTACACTGGCTACATCCATCAGTGTTCAGGTTTTCTCTGGTAATTACACAGGCTCTTTCTTCCTAGGCCATATCTACAACAAAGTCTGTTTCTCAAAATGTTCTCACAGAAATGGATCTTTGTACACCAAAACTGTCTGAAGTTCAGCCTGTCCTGACCTGTAATGGAATAGGAATTCCAGGGTCTGCCACAAGATTCTCCATACAAATAGAAGCCTCCTCTTCAGTAATGTAGTATTAACAGCCCTGACTGCACACTGATGTCAGTCAATGGGTATAGCTAAACTAATTCAGCCCTGGTGGCCCTGAGAAGAAGACAGAAGAATCTATAGTGACAAAGATTTTCACACCTAAATCACTTTAGATCTTTTAGGGGTTTAGAAGCCATAATCAATGATGTTCAAAAGTTATACCTCTGTTTTCTAGACTTATACATTTAATCAGCTAAGTAATATTAAGAAAGTGAACTTTAAATGAATCTACATGTAATAGATTTCTTCTTGTCCTATAGTAACATTTTTTAAATTATTAAGAATAAAAAGTATACTCTGATAAGCTAATAGTCTCTAAATAAAATTCCCCCTAGACCGAGTTTAAAAACTTTATCAGAATAACTTTATAGCATCTATCATTTCTTTCAGATATTCTGCTATATTAAATAATTGCCCTAATACATGGATTTATTTTTAGCTTCTAGACTAAAAATTTAATTTTATTTAGGCTCTGTTATTATTATTAAACTCTAATGTTTAACTCTAGGTCTCAATTCTCATGAATATTTTTGTACTCAGAATTAGATGAATTATACTTTTCCTTTATATACGCTTTTCAGAGTTCTTAATTTGTATTTCTTTATGGATTGTTTCTTTAATTTCTGTCTTCCCCACTAGTCTGTAAGCCTCATGAGAGCAGGGATCATGTGTGTTCGACTCAGCATTATACCGCCAGCACTCAGAGGATGTGCATGATAAATGTGCAGTAACTATTTGATAAATATATCAATCCCTATGATTGCACATGAGCAGCTCTGTTTGGCATCTCTGGCTATGTGACTCGCTCACTAATTATATTACAGTTTAATGGCACCTATTGAAAGATACATAAAGATGCACAGAAGACAGCATATCTCTAGAGTGAGAAGCAACTACCAGTAGGAATATCAATAAAATAATCTTAACCGGAAAGGAATTAAGTAAATAACAGGGTTCCATGAATGTTGTTAAATCATTTTGTCAGAGAAAAATGCTGAACATACTGACCACCTCTCTTACATCACGTTTACTATAGTAGCACTGGTAATTTTACACCATCATGCAGTTCAAACTGGAATCTAGAAAGACATTCCCTTTCTTCTAATCATCCCATTGAAAGGCCAGTTCCATTTACTCAAACAGAGCTATACTTGAGATTTAGGACTAAGGTTAAAGGCTAGGAAAAGAGAATTTGTTTGGAAAGATACCTCCCATCAGCATTCCCTAGCCTCTCCCCTATTCAGTCTCCCTTCCTCACTTGCAACTGTTGCATCTTACAATTTTTTGTTACTGTTGGTTCCTTCATTACTTCCAGTTCCAACCCCAATTCCCTTTTACTCAGGTTTATAGCCATACAATCACTTTATTCCAAACACTTGACCCAACGCACCCTCCTACTCCCTCCAGTATCCAGCTTAACAGATGTTACTTTTCACTTCGTATAAAGTTAACTCATATATTGTAGCTGTTTATGCCAATTCTGATGAAGAAAAATTAACAGTTGTAACTTTACATTGTTAATTTACCTTTAAAAATCACTAAGGTTTAAGCTTTTAAAATACAAGTTGATACTTTATCATTATTGTACCTCAATACTCAAGTTTTCTTCAATAAACTGAGGCACACTGATACCTACAATAACTGCCTAAACAGCAATGAAAGATATTTAAGTTTGCACTTTACATAGAATCAGAATCTTGGAGCTGGAACACTAGTGATCATATGGTTTAACCCCTTTAACAATTGACAACAAATATCAACATTTTTGTTGACAACCAAAAAAGAAACTGTGGCCTGAGGAAGTTAATCCATTCAAGGGAATTAAAACCAGATGTTGTGGCTCCCGGGCCACTATTCTAGAATCATGCACTCAAAATTCAATCCACACACAGGAAAGCATCTGCGTCATCCAGGAGCCTTTTAGATATATACAATCTAAGGCTCCACCTCAGTCTTACTGAATCAGAATCTTCATCTTAACAAACTCCCCAGGTGATTTGCAAGCCCATTCACATCTGAAAAACCATCCTAGATCATCAAACTGTTCTGCTTTTGCTATCCTTCAGGGATGATGTAAAAGTTGGATGCAAACTATCCACTGAGTACATTTAAAGGACCTGACTATTTTATAGTGGGAAAATGCTTTCACACACTACTTTAATTTATGTACTTTATTTTGACCTTTCAAACTAAAAGAAATTTCACATTTTAAGCCCTTAATTTAATTCCAATGATAAACATAATATCTTAAACATATACTAATTAGATGAGTTTTATTGTGACTTTTTGACAATTCAAATTACATTATAATTATAGAACATTTTAAATAAGTTACAGAATTGTAGAATAGAATTATAGAAACTTTAGAATACTAAATAATATGTATGATATCACTATAAAATGTAAATTACTAAATAATTTCAAGAAGTTATAATTTTTAAGCTTTCATATTTAAAGTAAGCTATCATTTAACTAATTGTTGCATAGTAAACATCCTCAAAAGGCTTACTTTAAGTAAGAGATGAAATTTCTAAAGTAGGGCTTCCAAAATACTTAAATATTATTAAAATCAGTTTTATTTTCTTAATCATTTTGACGATATAACCTGGAAATTTATTTAGAAAAGTCTATAAAGAGAAGTTCTGATAAGTAAAAAAAACTAATTGATCCTGGTTGAAATAACCATAATTTTCAATAAGAAAAATGTAAATGTTTATCATAGAGAGAAATGTGCTTCTAAATTTTGCTCAAATATCAAATAAAAAAAAGAGATATCTTGTTTTTGATTTTCAAAATACATTTTGAAAGCAACACTTGTTTTTCTAATTCGACCTTAAGAATGCTTTGTAAATCTTATCTGAAGTAAGGCCACAGTTTCATTTTGTTTTGTTGCCATTTTAATGTTGTTTTCCAATAAAGATTACACTAAATAAGGAAGAGAAGAAAAAGAGCCCACCCGTGACTTAGCATGGGCTGCTATTCCCACCCAACTAATAATTTCCAATCTGCTCACAAGTTTCTGAAAGATACATTCTGAAAGTCAAATGGTGGGTTTTGGGGGTAATTTTTGGCATAAAAATTTTTGGCCTTCATAATTATGATAGTTTACTCTGAAATCTCACAAATTGCCTGAATTTTAATTCATGTAACTAGGTTTTTATTCTTAAAATGTAGTTTTTAAAAATATAGTGCTTTTGTTAATTTCACAAAATCAGCATTACTTTTAGGAGCACCAAGCTAATCTAATCTGAAACAATCTATAATTCTACAACACATTTTCTTTTGAATGGCAACTAAGTATTTAAATGACATTTTAATAAAAAAAAACCTGGGAAATATTCCAACCTTCTTTCTTCTCGATTGCTTTCCTCAAGTTTCTGTAGCCTTCAAAATCACGAGGCACAGTATTGGAAGGCCAAGCCAATGAAGGACAAACCAGACAGTAAAAAGCGAGAGTGATAAGAAGGTAAAAATGATACATGAGCTTGAAGACTTTAAAATAAATTTTAAAAGATATTATCAAAGGACAATACACAGTAAAAAGGCAATACATTTTGTATGAATAAAAAGTAAGTAGAAAAACAAGCAGCATTATATCTAAGAAGACTATATAGACTATCAGTTGAAATTACTTAGCAATAAAATATAAAGTCTCAATTTATATAAATAGTAGGAATGTTTGGATACCACTGCTTTTTTTTAATCTAAAATGGATCAATTTTCTTAGCTTCCCCCAAAGGCACACTTTTAGTGACACCCTATGCCTTTTAAACTTTTGCAGAAAACCTTTTTATGGCATCATTAAAAGAACTTCAAAAAGTAATGCCTTTATACCATAATATGAAAATATCATTAATAGTACATACTAGGATACTACTTTTAAAACTTGTTTTCTATTTTAATATACTACATCTGAACATCACTAATCTAAAAAAAAAAAATCCTATTTCAAAATTATACATGAAATGTATTATGGTCAAATGAATATGGTTATGATATCAGTAAAATGTAATTTTATTAATTGAAAGTTAAAATCTGATAATATCACTGTACTAGTTATTAAAACTACCTACCAAAAGGACATCTAAGGCAAAGGTAGCAATAAAATGAGAAATGTAGTACTTTCCATTAGTAAGATTATTTTTCAATCTGAAAAGTATTTTAAAAACTATCAATATGTACTTAAAGACTTTGAAATATAACTTAAAGAATACCAAATATGCAGAATTGGGCATCTGTACTCAATGGAATGTACTGAATACCAATACTTGTCATGTAGACAAAAAGATAGATGTGCTAGACTCTGAATAAGCATATAGCAATCTTGAGACAGCCCCTTCTGCCCAGAATTTCAAAAATATTTATCAGAATAATCAATATTTTAAAATGAAATTGAGGCTGAGGTAAAGAATTATTTTATCAAGCCAGTTCTCATTTTAATTTTATAACATGTATGCTCCCATATGATTTTTGTTTGTTGGCTGTGATTATTTTTCACAATCAACTTTTACTTGTACTGCTATTACAAGAAGAGACTAGCGATCTTTTTGAGAAAAAAAGTCTACAGAGTGATATTTACCAGGGATCGAAACATCTAGTCTTACGGCTAGAAAAAGGAAAGCAAAGCCATTGCCTAAGAAATCTGTGTTTCTAGATTTCAATTTGATACCATTAAATACAAATAATAATGCAGTCTGATGAATGAGTGAAGTTTTTTATAATGCAAGTCATTTAAAGCTAGATATCCAAAAATATGGGGATTAATGTGTGAATAGTAAATTTTCTTTATCCATATACACGCAAAAATACTTTATTTCTAATCTTGGCATATACTGATGATAATGAGCTACAATGGCTCAGAAGATATGGTTCATTGGCAAAAAGCCCAGATTTTCTACTTTGAATATGAAGAATTTTTGTTTACCTTACACAAAAGAGTCATATTGAAATGTATGGATGATATGAGCTAATTGGAAGATAAACTTTAGATGCCTTCCCAATTGCTTTTTAAAAAATCATTGCAATCAATAATTCAAAAAGACAGTAGAGGGGCAGGGAAATAAACTAATAATCTGACGCTTCTCTATAATTTAAAGGAGTTCAGTTTTTAGTTCATTTAGTACCATTACAATGCTTCTTCTACAGGACAGGAGGAGGGGACAGAGAGGCAGGCACAAATCTTGCTACCCATTCTAACATTTTCAGGGATCCACAACCGCGGAGCCATGGACTGGTACTGGTCCATGACCAATTAGGAACTAGGCCACACAGCAGGAGGTGAGCAGTGGGTGAGCAAGGGAAGCTTCATCTGTATTTGCAGCCGCTTCCCAGCGCTAGCATCACCACCTCAACTCCATCTCAGGTCGTCAGGCATTAGATTCTCATAGGAACACTGCACTGGTCCCTGGTGCCAAAAAGGTTGGGGATCACTGATTTATGTAACTGAAAAACAGGCAGTATAGTCTATTCAATTATTCTCTCTTATTTTCTTGCTATTTACATCTATGGATTATTTTACAGATCAACAGAAAGGTAGAAGAGTCAACCTTGAAACCAAGCATATTAGCTATTGGTTGTAGCTTTGATAAAGACTTAGATGCTGAAGCAGGTGAAACTTTAAACAAGACTTATGACATCTTCCTTGAACACGAATGCCACTCTGACATAAAAAGTTACCTAGTCGTTGTTCTTCCTACCAATACTTAGAATATCAGAGGCCTCGTAGCCGCTAAAACCAAATACTAACAATAGAAAACGTAAATTAAAAGACATGGAGCTTCGAAAAATTTTGTGGATTTAGTGAAGAGGAAAGAAAGCAGCTATGATAATCAGAACAGCTTAGGAAGCTGAACCCAAAGGTCAAACACCAGACAGGTTTTGGAAACTCTCAGCCAGAAAGGGGTTAAAAATCTATCCTACATTAGTTGATTTTTTTTTTTATGAGGTTGCTGCTCAAAATTTTAGTATTTGGATTAATGCTTCCTCTTTCAAAATTACAAACATAGAAAAGAAGTTTATTGGTTATAAGTCATTTCCACCGGCATGAATTCCTTTAGTCAGATGACTTTGCTCCCCAGTTTGAATTGAAGGAGATAAGAGAAGAAAGTAGATGCTTTTGAAATTGGGAGTACTTTGGAGTAGGGTAGAATTACATGTGTAAGGGAGGAATGGACCAAAGCAGCATGGGGACACAGGAGTCAGTAGATGGGAATAATAAAGAATGACTGAGGCAGAAATTCACATTTTTTTCTCCAAAGGTTGGCTACACCGATGAAAAAGAAAGAAAGTTTCTTCCTCCCTGTTTTTGCTTTTTCCTACTCCCTTTTGGATTGCTCTTACCACACTATAAAATGTGTAAAAATTATTTTCTGTGAGTGAATTAGGAAACCAGGATGCTATGCATTTATAACACTTTCTAGAGAAAAGTCAGTCCAAGTTCCAAACAAATTTTAATTGAACTTACTCAAATTTTGCAATGCCTGCTCTGATAAGTAAAATAAATAAATATGAGGCATATGACACAACTCAACCAGAATCAATATGTCTGAACAGAAACTACAGCCCCAAAAATTTCCTGTGGAAAACTAATCACTAACTTCAGTGAAGCTGCTGTCATTCTAAACACTCTGGAATTCTTTGTTTATTATTTATTTCAACCTGTAGCAGCAAACCTTTTAGTTAAAATGAGAGTTTATCTACATTTTTAAAATAAGAATTTATATTACGCACAGCTAAAAGTTGTTGGAATCTACAGTGAAAAGTTGTTGACAAATAAAATGCTTTATCAAGCTGAGTAAAATAGTATTGGTTTTCATTTTTTAATCCATAACAGTGTTTGAAAAGTGTGATAAGAAAAATTCTATTAAATTTAAAAAATTTATATATGCAGTAATATAAATTCACTAACTGGTTCTAACGGCTTTTACAGTTATAGAGTTTATGTTACATAAAATAATTTTTCTAGGTTCACACTACATTATATAGGTTTGTTTTACAAAGACATGCTATAGCATGTATGTGAAAATGCTTTATAAAGCATTTTTAAACCTTCATATAGGAGTTATTAATTTTTAGAAAGTATTAATTTGTTTTTCTCATTCTAAGCTATCTTCCACTTTTTTCACAGATGATTAAAGTAACATCTCTCAATTTACCTTAACTGGCGTGGTTTTTTTCTGAGAAATTTTTTAAATCTCAAATCACTTTTTATTAGGAAATAACTTAATTTTTTCACTTGGATTTTTATGTTTAAATCCAGTCATTTTCTGAGTTCTTCTTAGTATTAAATACGCTATTATTTTATCTTAATTATTACATCCTCCAGAATCACTGAAATGTCATGGTTTTTTTACTTTGAAATAACTGCTATCTTATTTAGTTTTTTACCTTAAAATAATTACAAGTTTCATGATAAAGCAGCAGAGACAAATCTTAATAATAAAATGGTTTTTTTTCCTTTAATACTTTATTAGTGAAAATGCTTACAACCCTGTATTGTCATAAACATAACCTGCATCAGTGGTATTAATTTGGAGTACCTATGATCACTATAAGAATGTCAAAAACAGTCTAGGTTCCTAATGGGATCTCCATCTTTTTTCATTATTCATATTTGACAGGTGAATAAACTCACATCTCTAAATTTAACTCAAAGGAAAGAGCAGAATCAGCTCATAGCCTTGAAAAATATATCCTTGATTATACTTATTATTCATGAACACAAACTTTTAAAAATAAATGATAACATTTGACTTTTGACCAACTACAGAATTAGATTTTACAAGTAAATGATAAGCCACATGCAAAAATCTCATTTTCATTCAAGCAGTATGTTGGGTCACACTAGTTTCAATAATTCTATGATCATTATTTCATTTTTAACTGCCCTAAGAGCAAATCATTATATATTTCTTAAAGCAGCCATATCAGCCACCCATGAAAAACACCTACTAAGACATTAGTATCTTAAGAATGCAATTTCAATTGCAATACTTCCTAACCATACATGTGTAGCTCCTTGTTTTAATTATTTTATTCATTCTTTTTTAACTCAAGGACACAGAGCAGAAATAATATAAAGAATTTTATATCCAATAACTTTGACCAACTGATTTTGCTAGGAAAGAATGCCTGCTTGCCTAAATACATTTCTAAATAAACAAAGCAGGTAGACTAAATGTCAATAATTCTACAAAGTGCACCCCTGCAACAAGCCATTCGACAAATAAGATAGCTTTGCCTCCTTTTGAATATCTAGCCAAAAATGCTTAAAATTAATTTGACTGGCATGTTAAAAATATATTCTTAGTCATTTGACTGCACTATAGAATCAATATATAAACATTTAAAGAATTTATGAGTGTTTAACCACTCGCACATTACAAGTGGTCAAATTTTTATTTTCCTCCTCTTCTTTTCACCCTGTTGATTTTAAGAGGAGATATTATCTGGACGCCAGGAAAAGAAAGCCTAGAACAGTGGTGAAAAGCTGAGTAATTCCTTGTTGGAAGATTCAGAAAGCCTGAAATAATAAATAACTTATACATAATCGAATCAGAAGCCTTGCAAAAAAATACTTAAGAGACCAAATGATATTAAATGACAGTCTGATGGATTAGTTTAGCCTTTAGTTAAACTAATCTAGACATGAATTAGAATTTATCCATGAGACTATTTAATTGCGTTAGAAAATGGGGAAAAAAATAAAAACATTGAGTTGTAATGGTACAGGAAGCTTTGCAGAAAAGATGAATGGAATGCAGAAGCAGGTATTTGAAGAAATAAAAAAATAGTTTCTAATTTTAATTTTACTTTGTCATAGTCTAAATAAAATTCTTTACCATATTATAATTAAACTTATTTTTTTACATAAAAGCAGAAATAAACCATTAAAAGCATAATTGTAATTGTCAGCTAATTTAAATGACATTTCATTTACTAATATACTTATGAGACTATGTATATTCATTGTAATCACAAATTAAAATATCCTAAAAAGAAAATAAAGATTCATATAGCAGTGATTTTATAACACTACCTTTTTTTCTTCTTCTTTTCTTTCCTTTTCAGCTTCTCTAAGTCTTTCTTTGCTAGATCTATAATTTCAATGGTCTCTTTGTCTGAGGATAGTACAGTAGGAGAGAAAGATGATGATCCACTGAAATACGGTGATCTTGCTGTGGCTCTCGTCAAGTTTTTTCGAAGGTTCTCATTCACTGCTTCACTTTCTAATAATTTTGCTCTAGTGAAATAAAAATATATTTAAATAGGAAATATTTTTTATTGTGGCAAAAAAAAACACCCATAAAATTTATCACCCTAACCATTCTAAGAGTACGGTTCTACAGCACTAAGCACACTGACACTGTTGTTGCAACCACTGACAACATCTATCTCCAGAACTCTTCCATCTTCTCCAACTGAAACTCTGTATGCAATAAATACTAACTCCTTATGCCCCTCTCCTCCCAGCCCCTAGCAGCCACCATTCTATCTTCCTGTCTCTGCAAACTTGACCACTCCAGGAATAAAGAGGCTTTTTAAATGATTTGTTTCACATGCTAAAAAGTTTTCCAAAATGTATTTCAACATTGCTACAAGGAAGATTTTGGTGGGTTTTTTTTTTTTTTTTTTTTTTTCCAAATAAATGTGTTCACAAACATTAATGTTTAGGATATTTTTTAATTCTCTGAATAAATAATTACAAATTTGAAATCACATTCTTAGTGTGCAAAAGTGCCAATAATAATTAGATTACTTGCATTCTGGCCATTAGCCACTAGTTATCCTTTCTTTGTAAAGCCATCATTTAAACTTAAAATGTAGAAGCAGCATGGTTCCCTTCCTTTCAGTTCCTCATTCATCATACTATAGTAGCATTTCCAAGTCTTTGCAAGAAATAGTTAGTCGAACTTGCCCCTCACTGGCTGAGAGACATTTGGCTCCTGAACATGGCATGGGAAAAGATGGTATCTCCAAGGAAACCTGAGTTTGATAATTGAAAACATTCTTTTGTTTGCTCAAGCAGTCCTAATGATGACAGGAGAATAATGTATGTACTGTCAGTAATATGTAAAAACACAGAATGACGAGATCCTAAAAGAGGCTGGAGTCTTGAGACTGAAACGGATTTAGAGAGTCCTCTAAACCCTATATTTCTATTCAGTTTGGCGCAAGGGTGACTGAGACAGGTCCATAGCGAGAAATATTACCTACTTCTGCCTCAAAACTGTATTACTAAGTACTTTTGCCATAAGTTCCAATATTTCAGAGGAACATGCTAGATTATTTGCAACTACTAACCTCTAGAAGATACAGTCAGATCTGTGTTTTTCATTGTCTACCAAAATTATTCATGACAAAGTTGAAATCAATCAGAGACAGTGTACATAAATCAGTGAATATATATTTCAAGTTGGTGTCCTACATATTCTTTAATGAAATTATTTTATTATATATCTGGTATCATATGTGAGCAGAACAACAATTATAATATTTTTAAATAGTTAAATTGCTGTCTACAAACTTCTAGGTTAAATGACTTCAAATGATTTTTAAAAAAATAATGACTATAATGCTGTCATTTTTTTTGATCAAGAGGGCAACCTAAGTATAAAAATTCAGCTTAATTATAAAGTCAATATTTACACTTTTCTATATTTTCAATATCACAAAGCCTGGGTACATAATAGAACATTAAGAATAAATGGAAATATAATAAATTAACTATGAATAATGACCTTTTAATCGGCTCATTTATTTAATTACCAAACAATTTGTGTTTTTTCATTACCTGATTTTAAAAGTTTGCACTTGATAGGGGTATATTCAATGCTTCTTTAATCCTAATGCTGATAAGAGCTAAAACCTCTAGGGCTTACCTCTATAAACCCCATGCTCCATTACCAGAACCCACTTTTTGTATGGGCTATAGAGATAATATCTCTCTTTCTCTCTTCCCCTCTCTTTTCCCACTTACCCACACACCCACTTGTTTCAGCCTGCATTTCATTTAATAGGAGGCCAAGCAGTGAGGCATTAAAGGAAGTATAGAGACTTCCTTGGGAAGAAGCAGACTAAGGGCTTGCATCTCAGCTCTGTCACTCACTGGATCATGGGTCATTAGTCTCTAAAAGCCTCTACTGTTTTTCTGTCAAATGATGATGAAAAATATATACTTCCCTAGGATTGTTATAGGGATGGATGAAACAATGAATTTAAAACAACAATAAATATTCTTATCAAAAAGTACCTAAAAATACAATTACGTAGTATAGGAGATTAGTTAAATTAATTACAAATACAAGATAGTACTATATGATGCCAGGCAAAAATCATGTTAGAAAAATATTTAATAACATTAAAAATGCTCATTATATCTTGTCCCATTTCAAAGAATAGATAGCAAAGCAATATATACACCCCAATGTCAATTTTGCTAAAGTATGAACTGAAAAAATATTGAAGAGATATATCAATATGTTAATATCAGTTCCATGAATGGTGGGAATATGAATGATTTTAATTATTTTATACTTTCCTATATTTTCAAAAATTTCTACAAAAATTTAATGTTCCCAAATAAGAACTGAGTGACAATTATTATTTCACAAAAATAATATAACATAAATTTATTAAAAGATAACTAGTATTATTTTACAATAGAATGATGAGACTTAACATATAAACATTTCCAAGTGGCAATACATTGACAGAAATTTGCATTAAGTTTAAGAAGCTATGAATAAAACATCTTCCTAAAACAAAGTTTTGATAGAAATATGGATTGTTATTATAAGTAATAATAACATGTTAGACCTTTATAGTACTTTTTAATTTAAGAGCTTTTACATCCTGTGCTTTCATTTGAGCCCATAATAACTTCTTCAGATTAGCAGGTATTACCTCATTCTGACAGATGAATAAATGAAAGCTCTGAGACATTAGGTACTTGCCCAAGGTCACACACTTATTAATAAATAGAAGCTTAAATTTCAAACCGGGTAATCCAATTTAAATTCAAAGCTCATTTATGCTTATGCCACATGTAAATTATTTTATATTGTGAAATTACAGTACTAGGATTCTAGACTGCTTCTCAGGAGTGGGACCTGATTAAAGAACCATCAAAGGAAAGCTGGGAATGACGAAGAAGTTATTAATTTACACCAAGAAAGATTTGATCGCTGATTGAACTCAGGGCCTGAATCATCTCCATTCTCTAAGTGGTTTAAAGAATGGTTTTAACTCATGAAATTAGTGAAGGAAGATACTAAATGCTGCTTTTAGTCATGAGGAGGAGTGGAAATCATTCAGTTTTCCAGGAAATAAAAACGCTAGCAAAGCTACTTGACCAATGGTGAGATCGAGCTTAGATAAGGCCTTAGAACTGGGTGGAAAAGAGAAAACAGAGCACAATAACCAAAGCATAAAACCAGCTTTAACAATTGACCAGTGCCAAGGAAATGAAAAAGAAGCAGGCTAGGAGAAAGAAGAAAATCGTCATAAACTAAAAGACAGATATCAGGTGTGTCTCAAGGAATGGTAAGGATGGGGTCTATAGAGTGAAGAAGGACAAGTTTTTGACAGTAAGCAGGAAAGAGCACTGCCAACACAAGATAGAAATGCAAGTTCAGGTTGGCTGCTGACCAGAATCAGAACCCAATGCTCCAAAGGTCTCTGCCAAAAAGGTAAAGCTTGGAGCTATATATACAGAATAAAATTAACAGTTATTAGAGTAACTCTATCTATTGCCACATCACATGTTTTCTCGTTTGTTTTTGCTTTCTAAAACACTTAAGGGATCCAGTGTGTCTTGTGGAGGCAGAAACAGTGGAAAGATCACCGGTCTCTCCTTGAGAATCTCTAGAATAACCAGAGGAAGAGAGAGGGAAAGAGAACACAAATATAAGATGGAGAAGTGTTAGGGTAGCTGTGAAAGATGATCTCTCACTTGGTTATTTTCTGCAAATGGGTAGCAGAAATGAGATCTGAGCTACTTAGATGCTCCCTATGGAGCTGACTTGTAGTTCTACTTTAAGAGAAAGTAGCTGAGACATCAGGGCAAACCATGGGACCTAAAAATACTTTAGAAATTCTTAGTGGACCTGACCTTCCCTCCAACCCTAGTTTGCCCTGTCCAGGCTTAGTGGTCCCTTCTACATTCCCACACTGGGCGATGGCATTCGTTTTACCAATTTCTGTCCTTCCATTTACATGTGTCTATTTATATAAGTTGCCCCACCTAGAGTGTGAACTCTTTGTTTATGTCACACTTTCTCAGCCCATGGCATAGTGCTTGGCGTATAGTAAGCATTCGCTGTATGCGTTTGCAATGTTAATGATGAATGAGCCTCTGTATGTACGAGAGGCAGGCAAATTGGTAGGGATGCAATGATTCACACATAAGAAACAGCTAGAGGAGTAGAAGGGAACAGAAGTAATGGGAGATTTGAAAAATTAGAGACAACTTATTGATGTCAACCATTCCCAAATGGTGAGGGAAGAGATACAGAAAGGGAAGGCACCAAAGGGAACCATCAGTATCAGTTATGCCTGTCCTGTATCTCTCACTGAGGAGTATAACAACAAGAGTAGGTGGATAATATGGGAAGATAATACGAGAAGTGAGGGAAGGAAAGTTATTTCGGAAAGTACCTATTCCCTTAAAATTAACCTGACCAAAAGGCTGAAATATCACCATGAATAGTCACTAAATAATCAACCCAATAAACAGCAATATTACTAAACTGCAAAACCCAAAACATGCATTATTTATTACAGAACATGAACTGTACCTGAGATCTTCAATTTCTTTAATATAACTGTGAATCATATTACTAATCTCCTCATTCCCTTCACCTACAAGATAAAACATGAAATTAAGAATTTTTCTTAAATTAAAACTTCAACAAAACAGAATGGGAGAAAAACCAAAGTTATGAAAACAAAACAATAATGCCAAACACAATTCATACAGCAAATTTCCTACCCTTAATTACTTGAGCAGATAATACGATAACATGACAAAGCAAAGGGCACATTTTGTTTCTGTAAGAATGGACTATTTATAAATTAAGCATTTAGCTTAATATCACAGATTGCATACACAGATTGACATTTCCACTTCATATATTCCAGGTAATTAATGAACACAATGAATGTTCCCGCCCTCCAGAAGTTAATCACTCCCTCATCCCACCCTACACGCTTACCTGCTCTGGCAAGAACCTGGTTGGCCTGATCGCTAACCAGCTGTGTGATTCTGGTCCTTAACACATCAATTGTCTCTTGCATGGCTTTAATTCTTACACGCAGGTTATTATTTTCAGTCTGTAGCATAGCATTCTCATGAAACATGTCATTGATGCTTTCAACACCTTCCTCATCAATTATTCTTTTACCCTAGAAAAAGAAGATATTTCCCTGGTGTTTGAGGAGCCTTAAATACACAAGAGATTTGTTTAAGAATATTACAGGACCACGCAGTTCTACACGCAAGAGCCCTTTTGTTTTTAAAAGCCTCAAGGCAAAAGAGATCCTTTTCCCTCACTACATACATCCCTTTGTGGTACATTTGTCACTAAAGTCATTGATTGAGTAGGAAGCCTCTTGAAACAAGAGGTTGGTAAGGTTGATAGACTAAGGATTAGTACAGGCTACGCACAAGGAAAACTAGAGGATTCTGCCTTCAAAAGAGAAAAGGCCATTCTCATGACAGACAAGCTATTCCAGAGACATACATTGCAAGTTATCACAAAAAGGCATCATTGCATTCACAAGAGTACCACAAAACAAAGTCCAACCCATTAGCTTACTGTTTTGTACTCCATGAGCTCCATTTGAAGTCGTGTGATCTCACTGCGAAGTGCATTGATTTGCTGACTAGCTCTGTCCTGATTGACCATCACCTTGTTCTTGATATTTCTAGCTCGATTGGCATATTTCAGGGTATTTAAAGTTTCCATAAAATCTCTGTCTGAAGGGCTGACACATGCTATCATGATGGTTTGGCTGAAAAATGCAAAGAATAATTAGGTTTACAGATAAGATCAAATAAAACAGTGAAGTCATCATTTTTAAATTCTTGACCTTTGAATAACATCTTCTCTTCAAGATACCAAAACATCAGTATTACTAACTTAAAAATAAAATCAAATTTAAAAGTTCCCATGCTGTAAGACTATCTTAAGAAAAAAGATTTTGTTTACATAGGAAAAATTTATATTATCCTTTTCTGACCCATAATATCTTGAAAAAGTACAAGTGCATATATTTCTCACTCTTTTACAAAAAATTTTGAGGCAATACACATAGAATAATTCTAAAATTTAATCTACCTATAATATGATAAATTCAAACTCAAAAATCATTTCTTTCATTATCTACTTAATATTTCAGGACTTTTCTAGTTTTTATTTAATCACTTGTATCCTGATTTTTATTGTCAGCAAAAAATTCTGCACAAAATCCTACCACCTGAACAAGAAGAGTACTTACTATATCCATGTATTTTATAATAAAAAACATCATTTGTGATCAAGTGGTCAAAGTTCCAGAATTTCTGGCCAGATTACACAAGAAAAATGAGAAACATTACTTTATAGTGATGATGAATTGTTTTATCAACCAAAGAATAGGATAGTGAAAAGCTTAATATGTCCCAACTATTATGTCTGTCAATGAAACAGACAAGGAAATTCAAGTCTCACCGTGCAAATATCTTAGACTGCTTACAAGGCAAGCAAACTTTCTTGAGTATTGAAGTATTCAAAAGTACCGAAACTTGGCAAGGGGTGGACATTTAGCAAACTAAAAAATTTATATTTGGCTTAAAAAGGAAAAATTTTCGTCCTGTCATAAGACCCAGATTGATACTGAAGGTCAGAGTGAAAACAGAGAAGAAATATGCAACAACGAAAGCAATACTGAGTCCATACATGGGATATGCTAGAAGAGAGATGAATTAAGACAATGCAAATATTACAATAAAAAGAAGAAATATAAAAAATATGCTGTTGAATTATATAAAATAAAACTTGATTTCTAAATTCATTCTTCAATATCAAACCTAAATAGATTTAATATTATCAAAATTCTTTGAATAATATTCAAAAAAGAAAGTCTACAAGTTTAATTACTGGATCATTTTACAACATCTAATAATCTTTTCAGTAAACATGATGTTAGACTATTGAAAACACTGTAAAATAGATTCTGGTAACAATAATGGAATAAACAAAAATGTAATGGTTGTCTGTAACTTATTGAATTGTGCTATGATTGAATTTAAATGTCATAATTGTTTCTACTTGTAAAGCCAACATGTTGATGTTTATAAAAAGGAATGCATTACAAAAGAATGTGTTTAGATGATGAAACACCAGAATAATTCAAAGTATGGAAAAGGAGGAGTATCAGTGATACTGGCAAAGTTCCTCTATTTTCATTCAACTGACATTTAAAACAAGTTTTTCTACATGTAAAAAAATGTTTAATTTTTAGGAGACTTTGTAAAACAGTATTAAATATACTTAAATTACTTTGTGTTTATTTAGAAGACAGCATTTATTTTTCAACCAAATTTTATTAGGCATATGCTATGTGCCAAGTGCTTAAGTGGAAACTATGATAAAGTAAAAAGAGCCCATGCTATGGACTTCACTTACAAGCTAAGTGACTTTGAACAAATTACTTAACTTCTCTGGATTTCAATTTCCTTATCTGTAAGATAGGAACAATAACACCTACTTCAAGAGATGTTATAAGGATAATGGGAAATAACAACATACAAAAGGACTCACATTTTACATACTTAATAATTATTAGTTCCTCATCCTATTATTTTGCCTTATAATAAACAGTTTTTATAAAGCACTTTACAAACTTAAAAGATAATGAATAAAAGAAATTCAGGAATATGGAGGATAATCACTTATGCATACCTATTACCCCCGAGGGAATCCTGCAGTAATCTCGTCAGTTTAGAATCTCTGTAGGGGACATGGGTGGCCCTCTTGCTCTTGTCTCCCAATGCACTTATTACATTGCCAAGTGCCAACTAAAAGAGAGAGAGAGAGAGAAGTGATAAAAATTCACTAACTATAATACTTTTAAATAACAAAAGCTTATAGAGGATGATATGGAGACAGGACAGAATTGAAAACATTTGGGTTTGTCTCTTTTTTATATATGTATATTTTGAAGTGTGAAGTAAACGTCAAAGTTTTCTATATTAGCTACTAAAAACTGACACAAAATGTGACTGAAAACTGACTCAAAACAGTACAATTCATATATTCATAATTCATAAATACTTAAACTCCTATTCAGAGATTTTCTTTGAAAATAGAAAAGATTGACAACATTTAATCAGCCCTAGAATTATCAGAGCATCAGGTTGTGTCCCCAGAAAATTGTCAATTCATGTTGCAAATTGTTCTCCTCAATTCAATGAAGAAATAAAATGCTTAGGTAGTTTAACAGTTTCATAAAAATTTATTGTTGGAATATAAACTCCCTTATGAGAAAACAAAATTTCCTTTAACCAAAATAAAAATATCAGTATGATTTCTCTGAAGAAGATATTCCTACTATAAGTACAACTGTCATTAGAAATCCAATGAATTTCTGTGCTAAGCATCCAATAATGAAAAAACTAAGTCAAACTACAGAGCTCTTTTGTCCTGCCACCCCTACTGTTCTTTTTACAGTCACCAAACTAGTACCTACAGCATAAGCATTATCCTAAATGTTAGCCACATACTCCTTCAGTAATGCAAACATCTATAACCATGTCTTTGTTAGGGTCCATGGATCACATAGAGTGGTATCAGTAGCACATTGTGTCTTTGTCACTCTTTTCCAGAGTCAACAGTTTTGACCAACCACTGGTCACACTGAAGCATGTCTGAACATGCTTCAGTAATCTAAATAGGAAAACAGACCAATGGCTTTTGTCTTTTCCTAACAGCACAAATGTAAATATCACCATGAATTTAACTCCTAAGATATTCAGAACAATACACATAGTCCAGGATCCAGGTCACCTCCTTTAACACAAAATGCAACCACATGGTGGGAGCATCAAGTTGGGTATTGGAGTTGGGACATCTGGCTCTTGCTAATCAGCTTCAGTTGTTAATTCCCCCACCGAAGGGTTGCAATCAATCGTACAGGAGCAAATACTGGGCAATAATAAAATAGGAGCATATGACTGGAGACCCAGCTCTAGGATGACAGGGAGGAAAATACACTCCCTGATGTTTAGGGATGTCATTACTGTTATGCAGAAACAAATGTCCAATTTGATAATGAAGTCAATAAGAAGAAAAGATTTATTACCCAAAAATTTACTCTATAACATTTTCTTCTATACAACAGAAGCTTGATGCTAACAAATACAAGGTGTTTTCCAATCAAAAACACCACTAGGTGGAACGGTATTAAAGTTAATTCTTAATATAATCTAGAAGAGTTCTCTTTGAAACATTCAACTAAAATAACATTGATTATAATTCCCAAAATAAACTGTCATAAAATTTAAGCAAAAAAAGCTACTTTGAAAGTCATCTCGTGAAATAATTAACATAAAATGTTGATTTTGACAAAATATTTTTAAAAGTGGAATTTTTAAAATCATTACTATATATTATTTTCTGCACATATTATAAAATTTAATCCAACTAACAAACATGAAGAAACTTTGCAATACATAAGAATAAAAAATTGTGTAATATGAGGAGATCGAAATTCAATGCACTACGCCTAAGTTTACAAGTTTACTGTAACTCATTTCTCAGCTCAGTTCATGAAGGATTTCTAATGCAGAATTATGTGTCACAGAAGAGAAAAAGACAATAGAAAATCTCTGACATGTGCTCAGCGCAAAGGCTTAGTCTTACAAGTCCACAGTTGATGGAAATGCCTTCTTTTGCCCTCTCGCCTGTGGCCCCAGTACGCTTTAGTCGTTCTGATCCTGCCAGATCAACAAAATGGAACTTTGCAGTCAGAGTTTCAAATTCACTCATCTGTGATGATTCAGAGATCACCTTATTATCAGTCGCATTTTCCTGCAGTTGAGGAAAATAATTGAAAATATTTTATTTATGTGACATTAAAGATCCTCCGACACTATTTTCCCCTCATTATATAAGTTATTAAATATATATCTCTCCCATTGTTTTATAAACTATATAAATGTCTAACCAATGTACTGCATACTTGAAACTAATAGAGAAATTAATAAATAAAATAAAATACGACTTTTACATTAAAAATAGTTAAATAAATAACTATATAAATAAATAAAATCTCTCCCCACATAGGCATGTGGCCAAATAAACATAAATGCAAAAATGCCTGCTGGCAATTGGAAGCTTAGACAAATTAGAAATAAGCTTGTGGTCAGAACCCAGCTGCTATCAACTGAGGTTTTGCTTATGTTGATGAAGGGACACCTGTAACATACAGTTTTCAAAAACAAAGGGTCTCAGGTGACTACATCCATCACCATATGGCCACAGCTTGCTTTCTAGTTGCTGCAGACACATATCCAATTTTTTATTTCAAAATCTTATATGATTGTCCAGCTGCAGCTTAAAGAGGATCAAAGACATCTCATTAGGAACGGGAATGATAAACTAAAATGGTTCGAACGTACCCTTTTCCTGTGATTTATGTGATTTTAGGGGAATGAAGCCTGAAAATTTAAGAAATTAGAACTAATAACTCACAGGATCTACTTGAGAACACATTCTGGTTTGACACACATGAATGGTAAAAATGGCATGAGAACGAGAGCTCTGAACATTCATCTGGGTACTGGCTGTGGTCCGGGATAAAGCACCCAGCTTCAAACACTGCATCATCTGGAAAAGGAGAAGGGTTTTATTTGAACAATATTTAAACAAGATACCATACAATCAGCAGTCTGAGTTTATGGTTAAAATCTACCATATTAAGAGATGTAAAGGATGTAAAATTTCATAATATTTTAGTTACAAACATTTTTTTGAACTGAACTTCTCAGTATAATAAGTGTATTATTTTTTTTAAAGGGAGAAAAAAACACTGAGATTCCATTGTTTGCCATTTGCTGACATTTGCAGCTTCCATTCCAAACTGTGAGAGCAGAACACTTTGGAACAAACTGAGCAATAACTTGAATTACTCTTATGTATCTTCTGTTGAAATATTTTTTGGTAACTTTCCTTAACAGTTTCCCTTTAAGGGTCATGACACAGCTCTACATGTATGACGGCAAAAGGTGCAAAAACAGTGTGCTCCTGTCTACGGCCATACCACCCTGAACAAGCCCGATCTTGTCTGATCTTGGAAGTTAAGCAGGTTTGGGCCTGGTTAGTACTCGGATGGGAGACCACCTAGGAAGACCAGGTGCTGTAGGTGTAAAAAATAAAAAAATAAGGAATTGTAAGCTGACAAGGTCCTTTCAATCTGTGAGGTCAACCAAGGGTTGCCTCACCTAAAAAAATAATAATAATAAATTTTTAAAAAAGCATCGTGGTCCTATCCTTCACCTTCCATCATCGAACCCTTTTTTCTAGCTGTAGAAGAAAACTACAAATATATTGCCTTAGACTTTTTTGATGCTATGATAAATGAACTGACTTTATCATAGCTGTGACATTTTTAATTTTAAAAATCTCGATATAAAAAAATATGAGGAAAGAAGACAAGGTTTTTAACTCCATGTTACATTTAAGTATACAAATTTCATATCTTGATCTTAAGTAAACTATCAGCAAAGCTGAATATTAAAGTCAAATATGCTCTATTATAACATAAATGTTACCTCTGATTCTGTATTCACAGTACGTGTTGTGACACCCACAGTATAAATTCCTCCAGTTGAATCTTCATGAATTCTTATATTTGATTTTTTATTTTTTGCATCAATATCACGTGTGGTATCAAATAAGTCAAGGACCTCTTCATTATAGAGCTATCAAAAAAATATTACAAGTTAACATTTAGAAGAAATTGCCTCATGTCTGTAATAACACACATTGCATGTTATCTTTCAAATATATTTTCAAAGTTCTTCAAAATGACATATTTCTTCAAAATAACAGATAAAAATGAATGAGGCAATTATTATTACAAATACAAATAAATGTCAGGTTCATTATAAGAGCAAAAACAGTAAATGACTTAATCATGACTAATGAGTTGAAGACTAGCTAAAATGATCTACTAATCCTTTGCAATATATAATATTTATAAATACAAGCAAACTCTAAGAAATATGTACCAATGTAGACAAATCCTAATTTTAAAGATTTTAAAAATTATTACTACTTGAGCTAAAAATATATTTCCTATTCCCCTACGACCTTTCCTAATGTGTCTAAAAATTAATACTTGGTGTTTTTGCAAGGTCAGCAATGATATTAGTGTTTCTATATCAATAGTGGCTGAGAAGATCAAGTTAACTCTTTAGCAGAAGCGTACACCTATTTTTCTATCAATAAGCTTTAAATTCAAGATGCCTAACAATATTTTGGAGGGTGAAAGGGAAAGTAGAAGAGCTCTTTCTTTTCTTTTAGCACCATTAGTTATTGCTTTTGGTTTTTACTACATTGTGATGTCGATTAAAACCAGCAGTAAAGTAACCAATGTTAATTTGAACTGTTTTCTATTTTGTGGCATATAATGTTGAATAAAATGGTTCATCAATTGCCAAAATGATTAGCTCAAGTGATCCAGACTAGAACACTCTCTGGATCAAGCACCCAGAATTATAACACCACTATCCACCTAACTGCAATATTGCTCATATCCGAGATGTCCTCTTACTGTCATGTGCCTCCCACCAGAGTAGATTGCCTAAAATTAACCCAAACCTGTCCCAATCTTTGGATGCTGCATCAAAACATCTGCCTATCCTTGCAAGAATACCAGTTTCTGCAGCCAGATTAGTGCTATAGCCTCAATCCTATTATTCCTCATGTTCTCCCCCTCCCTGTTGGTCTTAATTGCTGAGTCGCCAGCACTTTGTGAGCCTGCCTATATTACAACAGTAATTATAGGACAAAGAGAATCTGAAATAAACAGTATTAATTGTTTTATTCAATGGACACTGGTCAAGTGTTCATAATCTTAAATGCCAACAAGTAAAGGATACTTATTACATATTACCCATTCTTACTGCTACCTCTTACCTAATGTTAATTTACTCAAACATTTATTGAGCGCTATGTGCAAAGCACTGCACTAGAAGTCAGAAACATAAAATCACAAGGTCTATGGTCTTGAGGACAAGAAGATTTAAAGGAAAATAATAACACAATTAGTCTATTACCTCTAAGAATTGCGCATTCACTTTAAAATCTGGAGGAGGAAGTCCACTTTTAATTGCAGTGTGTTTTTTTTCTTCAATACTCTTGAAAAGGTGTTTAACAGCACGGGAAATAATACCCTGTTCTTCCTCAATGATGTTAACATCAAATCCTGTTCCCATTGTGTATGTCTTACCAGCTCCAGTCTGAATAAAAGAACAGGGGAAAATGTATGCTTTCTCTTAATAACATAACCTCAAGCAACAAAAATGAAAGTGCAACTGAATCGATACTTGTGAAAAGTTACAGTTTCTATAAGAACAACTTGGTACTTACTTGTCCATAAGCAAAAACTGTAGCATTGTATCCTTCAAAACAACCTTCAATTAGTTTTTCTATGCATTGAGTATAGATATGCTCTTGCTGGGAGTCAATGTCAAACACATAATCAAAAGTAAAAGCTTTATCTTTTCCTAGGAAGACCTGAGGTTCTCCTGGTGTGACAGATGTACAAATATGGCATCCTTCAATCTTTTCTTTGGCAAGTTGTGGTCTTATTCTGTGAGAAATAATCAGAAAATAAAATAAAATAAATGGAAAAAAAATGAAGAATACGACCTGAAAGTTCCTGGATAAAATTTTTTTAAAACATTAATGTAATCCATTATTGCTCCTTCAGTTGAAACATTTAAATAAATTAAATTATACTGAGTCCATTTCAATATCAGTTTCTTAAGTCTAAAAAATCATAAACAAGAGTAAATTCATGAAATACTTTTGTGGGTGAATACTCTTCCTTAACTTTGTAAGAGGTAAAGACTCAGTTAAATAAATTCTACTACCAAAATGCTATTTGTTGTTATTTTTGTTTTAGT
The DNA here is from genome assembly GCF_902729225.1 of Pteropus medius. Lineage (NCBI taxonomy): Eukaryota > Metazoa > Chordata > Mammalia > Chiroptera > Pteropodidae > Pteropus > Pteropus medius. The sequence goes on along the minus strand of NW_024349519.1, from coordinate 8,156,111 downwards.
TTTCTTCTCTTTATTTCTAGGAAAGACGATATCCAAAAATGAAAAATTAAGGACATAATATTTATCTTGATACCCTTTACTCACCTTTTTTTTTTTTTTTGCAAACTCTTTATCAATGGTTTCCAAACTTATTTGACCATATCCTTCTGTCGGCTTAACATTTAAGCACATTTCCACAATATATGTGTATATTATTCATTTATAAATGACATGCATTATATTGATTTGTCATGTGATATATATACAAGAGCAGAAATTTAAAATAAACTCAAATAGGTCCAATATTTTCTCTCCAAAACCAGTGAATCATCATGTACACCTCCTCTTCTGTTTTCTCTTCCTAATTTCAAGGCCTATTTTTATTTTCAAAGGAGGAAAGTAAATATGGTAAAATGTTGCTTAGAGAACCACCAAAAATCTGGCCCTATTCTATTCACACTTATAAACAGGACCATCCTGCCCACACACATCATGGATTTACTGTACCTAGGTTTTTTAAGAAGTTCCCATTTGCCATGGAGGAGAAACAGTTTCAGGCAGAAAGTAAAGACAACCAGTAATGGAAAATATAAAATGATAAAGACAGAGCAAAGAAGGGATTTTAAAGGATTCTGGTCCCACATTCTTCTTTTGTGAGATACCGAAACTGAGATCTACAGAAGTGGAACCAGTTCATCTTTTTATTAGGGATAAAGTCAAGCCTAAGTACAGATCTCCTGAATTTCAACCCCTTCCAGTTCATCAGGATAGAAGGTCAATAGAAGGACAGGAAAAACAATACTAAGAAGGGATTAAATTTCTGCAACCCTGGCTATCTAAAATAGAAATCTATACTACCAAAAAAATGTGTTAAGAAAAGAATATATTTATACAATTTTTTCCTTTCCTCTGTGATAATGGTGTTTTCCTTTTATAAAGTCTTCAACTGCATTTATTGTTTTAATGGAACCCAATAATCAATGTGGAGCTGGCTAAGTACGGTGAAAAGAGCAATGGAGTGGCCATTAGGAGACCCGGGTTTTTTACTTCTGTCACTCTACAAATATCATGTGGTCTTAGAGCTCCAATTTTCTCACCTATAGACAGAAACTATCATTTCCAAGGCTTCTTTTAAGATCTAACACTATTCAACTGCAGGACAATTTAATATTCAAAAAGGGGGGAAAGAGAAAAATATTTATGTACTATTATACAGATAAAATAATATAACAAATAAAACAAAGGGTTTCTTATAAGAACCTATGTCCATGGGACTATAAGAACAGCCCATAGTAGTAGCAGCTTTAGCTTTCTAATTCTACATTTTCTTGATGAGTGGTCTTTCACAAAATTTATTCTCTGCTTTCTAAACTTTTCTCCTATCTCACTTCATCCAGTCATGAGGAGGAAACCATAACAAAATCTCATCCTCATGAGAATCACTATCCTAACTGTTGCCAAGCCATAAACAGGAGAATCAATCTCAACTTACTCTCTCTTCCCTATTCCATCTATCTAATCTATCTCCAAGAGCCATTAATTATCTCTGAAATAGCTCTTAAGCCCATCACCTTCTTTCTTTCCTCACCAACACCACCTGTATCAAGACCATCATTATTGCAAAAATCTCACTAGTCAGCCTATGTCATATCTTGGCCCCCAATCTGTTCCACACCCTGTAATACATCATATTTATAAAATATGAAGTTGATAAGGTCACTACTTTGCTTTAAACCCTTCAGTATACTTCTAAATCCCTCTGTAGTCTCTCCTCTTGCCATGCTCCCTCTTTGCATTAAAAGATTTTTGAAGGTGATAGTTTATTTTTAACCAGTTTCACTAAGAAACTGCACCCTCTCTAGCTTCTATGTCTTAAAATTTGCTGTTTTCTTTTCCTGAATATTTCTCAATTCCCAACTTCTTTCCAGTATGAACATCTCATGTTTTCAATCTGTTTAGATTTCACTTCTTTAAGAAGCTCTCACTAACTCTTTGCATTCCAACATAAAGTCATATCTGAGCCCAAGCTGTTCTCTTTTCTGAAATCTACGTCATTTACCTCAGGATTCTGCTTTCCCCATGCTTGATAGATAGATAGCTCCACTATGAAGCTTAATGAGTCCCATGCAATCAGCCAGATAAAAATGAATACACTGTCTAAATAAAAATGAGCACTGGGCTACTGTTTGAAATCAGTTCTGCATTAATTTTAAGTAAATGATTATAACTATAGGCTACCTTATTTGGCTATTCAGACCTTTCAATTTCAACAGAACAAAGTGTAGGTGCCATTTGAACTACAGATATGACAGTCAATTTTAGAATGCCAATGTCACTTAGAACTTAATCTCCTGACCTCTATTCATCTGATTATTATCCTTGCTAATGATGATGAAGATTGTGTTTGAAGCATGGATGGTAGCAATTCCATCCATTTGCATGGGTGGGGAGAGAGAGTGGCTTTAAAAACCAACGAATGGGTAGAACCCTTTTCTACTCCACCCAGGCATTGGCAGTTTCCCAGCAGATGTAAGAAACCCCCACCTAGGAAGGATAGTCTCCCCACAAGTAGATAATTGGAAGCTGACTATACTTCAAAGGTTAGGAATAGATTCACCTTTTCAATCCTCCTTCAAAAATTAGCATTTTAAACTCTCCAAATCCCTCAATTTCAAAACTATAATTTGAGATTATATATAGACAAAATATACCAACCCTTTTGGGAAAGAGAAGACTGAAAATAGAATCTGACATTTATTACTCTAAATATTTTGAAATGCCTTCTTTCTTAATATTTTTATATAAAAATAACAACATTAAAACAACTAATCCCAACACTAAGAAATAATCAGTGTTAACATTTGGGTTAACACTAAGAAACAATAACAAAGACCTGCAGGCTTTTTAAAAGTATAATCATACAACTGGATATATTTGAAACTGCATAACAATTATGCATAAAACTTATGTCATAAATATTTAGAATAACATAATCTAATATAATGGCAAAATTATAAAGGACAACAACAATGTAGGTTCTATCTATAATATTAATTTGCTAATGGAGACAGGTTTTTTAAAAATATTACATTGGAAATGCATGTAAGCAGGGTGAGGCTGTTATGGAAAATAGTGACAGTTTTGCTAGAGGATGTGCTTTTTTTCCTGGTATGGAACCTTTTATCTTTTGTCGGCCATTGACCAATGGAGTGAGACTTGAAAGGAAAACCCATGTACAGCCATACAGGGGGGAAAAAATGTAATTTGTTATAACAGTTTGTGAAGATTGAAGGTTTAAAACAGAATATGATACAAGCTGTCAATTATTCAGTCTTAAGATAAAAAGACATGAACAAATGTCTCCATTTTCTACCATTTGAATCTCTTCCTCGGCATACAGCAGCCATTTAACTGCTGCTCTCACACTTTAGTGAATCTGCTCAGATAGAAGGCACCAAGGACTTTTTATCTCCAAAAAAAGTGGAGATAAAATAATCCATTTTAGTCTTCATCCTACCTAATCTCTCTTTAGTATTTGACCCTATTTACAACTTGTAGAGGAGGAAAAAACTTTTCCCCTCAACTCTCCTAGGTTCTCCTGGCTGGGGCCCTATAAATTAGCTTGACACACACACACACACAAAAAGATTATCAAAAGAAAAACAAATTGAAGTTTATTAACATGCATATCACACATACACATGGGAATGACTACTCAGTGATAAGTAACTGAGAAGGTGGTTATAACTTAGACTTATATAGCATCTTAACACAAGGAAAAAGAACTTTGAGTTTTGGGGACAGGAAATTGTAGGAACATAAATACATAGAGGAACTAATGGAAGATGAGGGCTTCCATTAGTTCCTCCTCTATTAGTTCCTCTAGGCAAATAGGGTGAAGCCAGAAATATTTTCTTGTAGCTGCTTCCTTTTCATTGCCTTCAGCTCAAAATAATCCTTATGTCAAAGTGGCATATTGTGGGGTGGCATATTCTACCCTTCAAACACTGTACTTCTCAACTCTATCTGCAGTTGGCTTTTGTGATATCTCTTTTTTTACTGATTCTAATTTATGAACCCATCTTTTTCCCATATGCTTCATATACCAATTTGCCTTAAATGTCAGTGTTTCCAAAAAAGATGTCCTAACTAAATTATTTAGCATAGTCTCTAAGATTTTTCTAATCTAGATTCTACCTGTCATTCCATTCTCAAATCTAGTCATATCAAACCACTGATCATTTCTTGATCAATTTACATACTTTCCATTCACCATGCCAATGTACATCCTTGAAATGCTGGCTCTCCTTTTCTCTAGATAGAAACCTCTTTGTAATTCTTCAAGACTTAGCTCAAATATCTATCTGTACATACCTTTATAAAGCTTCCCCTCTCCCCGAAGCTTGAATTAATTTATGTAATTTGTACATGATTTTAGAAAAGTAGATAACAAATTCAATTTTTGTTCTCCACTAGTAAAGTACTCTTTGAGGACAGAGAATATATCTTATTCAATCATAAAACAAAGTAATTCAACAAATTTTTCCTGACTGAATCCTATAAACTGCTCTAGTTAAAAGGGAAACACTCCAATATCAGGTATGTGATATTCACAATAATGTAAATTTGCTCCATCACTTACTTCATTACTAGAAACTTGATCTTGAACAATTATTTAACCATTCTCTGTCTCAATTTTCTAATCTATAAGATGAGCAGCCTGGACTTGAAGTTCTTTCTAACTTCAAATTCTACTTTAATTATTCCTTTAAGAACAGCAAAATCCGGACTTAAAGAAAAAAGACATCAATAAATGATCCTTTTTTTGGTCACACCCTATATCCACTACTAGTTATATCACTTGTTCTTTACTTCTTTATGGTTCTTATTATTCCCTTCAGTTTTTGCAGCAAATGTTGCTGCGGCCACAGGAACAAGGAACTTCATTTATGAAAAATTATCATGGCTCCTTGCAATGGCTATAGGTAGTAAAGATTAGAGATTGTGAGACTGAGACCAGTAAGTTTCCTTAAATTGGTCCCCCTTTTCTGATCTCTGCCTTCATAGCAACCATAATTGGTTTTAGTAATTAAGCATATCAAATAAACCAAGAGGACTAAGAGTTTCAGGATGTCCTGGATAGGATGGAAAAATAAGAAGATAAATATAGTAGAGGGAAAATGACATAGTTGCTACCTTTTCAGCTACAGTTTTAGTCATGAAACTCAGTAAAACTGCATTTAAGGTTTAATTCTGCCACATGCTATTAGAAGACAGAATCCACCATGAGAACTGAGCATCCCTGTACATTCTGGCTGGGTATGCCAAGAATGCAAGACCTTGACTGCTCTTTTCATGGATCATTTCTCAAGGTTACATTTGCAGCAAGCAAACTTTAGGGGTAATGCCTTCCACCTGACAAAGAGCTGGCCTTTCTTCCACTTTCTATAAAACCAGTGAATTCCCAAGCTCAGTATTTTTCCATATTCCACCTGTACTACCTCCATTGGATTGGGGGGCAAGAAGGAGAGAGGGAAGCAGTTCAAATCAACATGAAGTTCATGATGCTTATTGTACTGTAAGTAATAAAAATCCTTTGTCTATAACTCAAGAGTCTTGTGTCTTCTGCCACTACACATGAAACAGTAACAAGCTAGCATGTTATCCCATAAATAGGGAAAAGTTTCAGGCTCTGCACAGGTCTTCACACATACGAACTGTGACCTTTGGCAAGTCACTCTCTTTGTCTCAGTTTCTTCATCTATAAAATGGTAATATTATTACTGCAACGTCCACATCACAGCATCTTGAACAAATAAGAAAATATGTAGCAATAAAAGCCTATGTGGGTATAAAGTGTTGTTGTCGTTGTTGTTATTGTTACGGTGCCCCTTGAAAATTCTCTAAGTCAGTAGCTTCATAAGGCACCTTAATATCTTAAACCAATTTGAGCCTTCCAACATGTTAAATAATGCATAATTTACTCTTTCACTCTCCAAACTATTGCCATATTTTAAAACACACCCTTTGGATGCCCTGAGTCTTTAGAACAATTAAATGTAAAACATGTCAGGAATAGAAGTGTAATACAACAGTGAACATTGTTATTTGGATATATGTGTTCATATACATACAAATATACATACATATATTGCTATGCAAAGAAAATCAAGCTGAATGATATTACACCTCCATTTGCAATGAAAGTCATCATCCCACAGTTAGCCCTTTTATAGTAAAAATAATAAATCGTCATTCATCCTGCTATACTTTGGCATTAGAGAAGCCAAATGAGAATTTTTATTCTTTTAACACTATTATTGTTTTTACTATCTCCATATAGCCAGTAAAGAAATTTCATTCAGAAAGGAAAAGAAACAAGTTCCTGAGTAACAGATTCTTCTAAAAAGGGAAATTAAATTTTTATAGTACGATTTGTCCTTATACTGATTTAAATTTGATTAAATGCTAGTGACTAGAATGTTGGCAAATGATTAATCAATGATTCACAATTACTCAAGAGATGCTGACTTATGGAAAATAAATAATTGCATGCATTATAATTTATAATCTCCCAGGACTTGTGCAGTCACCCATATTTTTTTCCTGAATTAGAAAAGTAACACTAACACCATTCATTAACCTAAATCCAAGGAGGTTGAGAGTCAAATCTTTATATTTAAACATATGTAGTTTTGTAGTACTCCCAGGCTTTCTGGTACACTCTCACCTCTCCTATCCTTATTCCCCATCTTATTAAAAGCATCACAAGGGATAAGCCTTTTTGCTAATTAATTTGTCAAGTCATTTTTATTTTTCCCCACAAAGAGAAGAGAAATAACACAAAAAATATCTTGCTTTTTACTATTGGCATTGTTAATTTCTTGTTGTGTTAGAAAACACTGTTGTCCTTAACTATGATTTCATAAATGTAACAAATTTTTCCATTACCTAAATGTCTTTGTAAACCATCTCTTTTTAAGTTATTCTGATCTCATCCCCATGTTCTCCAGTTTACTCAATAATCTGACCTGATTCTCACTTTGTGTGGCCCTTTTGCTTACAGCTATCTGTAACTAGCCCACTTGGCACATTATCAACTCCTTTATTCTTCCTACAGGACATCAATAAATCTGTCCCCTGTAAAGATCCTTTGCCTTTCTTTATCTTATTTGTCATTATTTTGGATGATCATTATACTCAATGTTACTTCCTAGTGTTCAATTTGATATCTTAATGTTAATTATGTCTTACTAGTTTCCTCTCTTTCATTTCTTAAAAAATAGGACAGTCATCGTTTTGTCACCACAACTGAGCCAGTAGGGTTTCAAGTCCCTTTTTGATCCTCCCCTAGTTAATTCCAGTTAGTAGACACACATTAAGAAAGGATCTGCCCTACATTAACCCTCTCTACCTTTTGTGCCAGAAAAGAGTTTCTGACACACCACAGAAACTTGACCATTTGTGACATTATTGAATTGTTTCGCCAAGAAACTGATATATAATAAAAGTGCTATTTTAAGTTACTAAATCTGTGGTAATTTGTTACACGGCAATAGAAAACTAATATAGAAAGATATAGTATTTATTATACTAAATACTACTGCTTTAAGATTGTAATCATTAAAACTACTGCTTATGCAATTTTGAACTCAATAATGAGGCTGGTGACATCTGGCATATTACAATGACAGTAATAAATAAGTCAAAGAAGCTCCATTCATGATGGCATTAATCTAACTGCCCTTTGGGGGCAAAAATGAACTCATCCCATTTCTAAGTACAAATCTCCAACTATGTTTCATTTTAATTTTTTACTGCAGAATCTCTGAATCAAATGTCTGACAATATCCTACGTTTTTTATATGCCTTAAAATAAAAACAAATGCTGATAAGTATAAAGAAAAATAATTAACTCCAATTAGAAACATGATTTCTTTCCAAGTATAATATTCTCTGGTCCTTCAGCTCAGAAGCAATTATGTTATGACAGTAGTTACCATAAAGACTTATATCCTCTATGCTTTAACAATCAGTTAACCTGAGTTCCCACATTTCTCTTTCTGTTTATATTTTCTACTACTAGACTGGGATTCTTTTCTTCTGGTAGTAGCCACTGCTGCCTATGAGTACAATATATGACAACAGGGCAATGGAATAGGTGATGCCCTATGGCAGTCTGAATAATGGTCCCAAATTCTCAGAACCTTACACGGTAAAAGGGACACTTACAGATATGAGTAAATTAAGGATTTTCAGATTATCTTGTATTATCCAGGTTGTCTAGTTTAATGGCCAGGGAGAAAGAGGGAGATTTGCTACAGCAGAAGAATGTCAAAATAATGCAAGCTTTGAACATGAAATAAGTGGCCAAAAGCTGAAGAATACAAGTAACTTCTTAAAGCTAGAAAAGGCAAGAAAAGAGATTCTTCCCTAAAGCTTCCTGAAGGAACAAAGTCCTGTCAAACCATTTTATTTGTGGTAATATGTTATAACAGCCACAGGAAACAAATATATGCACTTTAGCTTCATACAAACAACTTGGTCCTATAAAGATGGGTCATAGTTAGAGTGACCAAAAAATTTACTGTCCAAACCAGGATACTTTTAAAAGTGAAAGAGATACTATTAATAATCATACTAGGACAACAGTCATAAATTAGTACTGTCCCAGGAAAACCGAGATCAGCCTATTCATAATATACTCATAGTATAGAATTCTACCAAATTATAGAGATGTACATTTCAGTTCAAAATGAGGAAAAATCTCCTTTAACAATTAATCCATCAAAAAACAGACAGATTGCTTTAGGAGGTAGGAAGGTACCCATAACGACTACTGACAACAAATAAGGTAGTAAAAAATTCTCAAACCTGGCTGCATGGGAGAATCGTCTGGTATGTTTCAGTATATTTATTTTGTTTTGCTGTGTTCTTAATTCACATTCCCAGGCCCTACCCCCAGATTCCAGAGGGGAGGTCCACAGTCTACATTTTAAATTAGTTCTCCAAATAATTCCAATACAGTGCCAGCCCAGCACCAAACTTTGAAAGCAGTGGTGAGCAGTGATATTTATACCTTATTTTGGTAATGGGTCTCCCAAGTTAGGGTCCTCATACATACACACATACATAATAATGTCACTATTTTTCACTACCTACTTTCCTTTTTCCTCTCAAACATAATCTTATTTCTGAAACCAAATATGCAAAAAATATATAAAAATGAAGTCACTCCTATTGGAGGTACCCCAGGGGTTCCTTGCCACTAGGCTTTCCACCCTGAACAGCCCCTTGGCTTCTCGTGAAATCTAGGGCTCTTTTGGGTACAGGCCTATGAAAACCAAGCTTTCAGTTCAGGTAGGCAGCTGTCCATAGTTTATTGTAACTACTCAGAGAAGCAACTGTCTTTAAAAATTATGTATTTGGAATACATCTCAATTAATATAATAAGTTGGGCTTTGTCATCCAACTTTGTAATAAATTATTCTTTTTGGTTTTCAATTCCTCTTCCTGAAGGTACGTCAAGTTGAAGTATAGGTGAAGAGTGAAGAACCTATTTAGTTTTTCCTCAATCTCTTGAAAGCATAACAGATTCGGCTCCTCATTATTTGCAAGATTTTAGTTTAAGAAGGAGACAATTTAGTGTTCAAAAAAAAAGTCTGAAAACCACTATTGTAGAGGAAATTCCTGCATGTGGTGAGAGATGAACCGGATAATTCTAAAATTCCCTTATGCATCAGCTTTAAAATGCTGAAAACTTCATATTGTGATGATTCTAAGAACAATTACAGGTAATCTAATTGCCAATAAAATAAAAGCATGAATCATGTTTGAGAGGGCAAAGCTGCCCGTGTCTTTTAACTTCCAAGGTCACCTCGTAATTAATAAAAAAGATTTCACTCCAATAAGGCATTTAACAGATTCGGCAGACATAGATTTTTAAAAATTACTTTTACACTGTATTTGTGGACTAAATGTGTTCTCCCAAAATTCATATGTTGAAGCCTTACCCCAAAATGTGATGGTATTTTGAGGGGTGGCCTTTGGGTGGTGATTAGGTTAAGGTGAAATCATGAGGGTGGGGCTCTCATGATGTGATTAGTGTCCTCATAAGAAGAGAAAAACAGACCAGAGCTCTCTCATTCTCTCTCCCAGTCATGTGCAGACACAGAGAGAAGGCAGCCATCTGCAAGCCAGGAAGTGGACTGTCACCATAAACTGAATCTGCCAGTACCTTGATCTTTGATTTTCCAACATCCAGAACTGTGAGAAATAAATGTCTGTTGTTTAAGCCACTCAGACTATGGAATTTTGGTATAGCAGCCCAAGCTAACTAAAACGCTGCTTTGGGGTTTACTCTATGAAATAACTCTACCTTATACTATCATGCTTACTAAGTGCTATGAGGCTGGACCAACCATGAGAGTCTCAGTACAACTCAGGATACAAACACATTTAAAAAAACTAATTTTGGAAGCCCTCCAAATAAACGATTAACAAACCACATTTTTCTGTACATGTGCACACATGCACACATGCACACACGCACTCATGCACACATACACCATACAATAACATGTGGAATGAAATTAACTATCAATGAAATTATATGTCTAATAGTTAAACTCCCATATATTTGCCTCACTTTTGCTTGTTTACCTTTTAAAAAGTCAGCCAAATATCATCCATGTGCTTTATCATATTTCAAGAAGTATCAGGAATGGGGCATGCAAACAGCCTTCCCCATAAAATTCTCACCAGTTTATCTGGTCTATTACTTTAATTTCTTTTTTTATGGGAAAAAATCGAGAAGATATAGAAGATGATCAGAGGGAAGTGAAAAGATCCCTGACAAGTGGGCAGGAACAGATATCTAGGAAAACTGGCTTTCTCTCAAACATTTCAGCCCATAAATGTAACAGACAGACATTAGAGAACAAAGTATCTTTGATAAATGCACAGAATGCACTTTAATCCTCTTCCTGTATTGAAGGTCAGAGGAAATAGCTAAATCTCATCCATCGGTGTGGATACTAAAAGTTAGGAACTACATTTGTACATTCTGAGAAAACAATCCGAATGTTAGGAATTGAATAAAAATGCCATTAGAAATTTTTAAATAACAGTGAGTTCTCTAGGCCATTAGCTTTCCCTTTTTGGCAAATGTCTAATATCTAGAAGCAGATTATGAAGTTTTCCACTTTATCAACAAAATGATGTTCTAAATAATAGACATTTTAGGCTAACTATAAAAATTAAAGAAAATAGAAAGAAATCCTCCTAGAGTCAAATCAATTTAACAAATAATTTATTGTGTAAATTTTTTTTATACCTCTATATGTAAGATACTGTCCTAGACACAACAGGAGAAATAAAATAAACTTTGTTCCCGACACCTAGGAATTTATCATCTAATGCAGGAAATAAGACAAATACATAAATAACTAATTCAACAAGGCTTAGAGCAGGACTTCTCGAGCTTTAATGTATGTATGAATTACATGGGTAGCTTATAAAAATGCAGATTCTAATATTGATGGTCTGGGTAAGAGCTAAGAATCTGCATTTCTAATAAGCCGATAGGTGATGCTGATACAGCTCTTGAGTTTCAAAGCTGTAAGGTAAAATAGGTGGAAGACATCACCTCACTTAAGAAAAAAGAAGAAAGTACAGTCACAAGGAGGGAGATGACATTTCAAAGTACTCTTGAATAAGTAGGATTTTGTGGGAAAAAGAAATGAAATGTAAAATGAATCAAAGAAACATGTGCTTTTTCGCTAATAGTGTATTTTCACTTGAGATAACTTCTAATAATGATTATTAGAGCTATTATTTTTAAAGAGCTACCTTATATTACCTATGGAAATAGAATTCTATTAAAGTGCCATTCCTAGTAACTAAGGTCTCTGGAAATTGCTAAGTCAAGCAGCTTCACATGATTACAGTACTGTAATCAGTGGTTGACAGAATGAGCTCAGGTAAGAAAGCACAACAGAACTTGAAGCTTGTAACACTGATTTTGAATTGCATCCCTCACTCTACCACCCTTGGACAAGGTTGCCTCAAATGTTGACAGCCACATCCATGTGGAAGGGAGGCAGGATGTAGAATGTAGACTTTTTTTTCTCAAGTAACACAGGACTCAGCATCTATATTTATTTTCTATTGCTGTGTAACACACTACTAGAAATTTAAAGGCCTAAAACAATACACATTGATTATTTCACAGTTTATGTGGGTCAGAAGTCCAGGCATGTCATAGTTGGGCCCTTTGCTCACATTCTCACCAGGCTGAAATCAAGGCATCAGCTGGGCAGCATTCTCAGCTGGAGTTCAGGGTCTTCTCCCAAGCTCATTCAAGTTGTTGGCAGAATTCAGTCACTTAACGTTTGTAGGACTGAGGTTCTTGTTTTCTTGCTGGCAGGTGACCAGCTCTCAGCTCTTACATTCCACCCTCAGACCCTAGCTATGCATGGCACAATAGAGCAGCTAATTGCTTCAAAACTACCAAGAGAATTCATCACTCCAGTGTGTTAAAACCGTCTCATGTAAAATAATGCAGTCATGGGAGTGACATCCCATCATTTTGCCCAAATTCTACTGATTAGAATGGGTACTGCCTGAATGGAAGCAGAGGAGATTACAGAAAAACATGAACACCAGGAGGCCAGCATCATTGAGTGTCAACTTAGAGCTCTCTGCCATAGTCAAAAAAGTTCTTTCTCAGAAAATGTGACATTTGATTAGATTTGAAGAATAACAAATCAGCTATGTCAAAGCAGTGGTCTGAAGAGGCAACCACAAGGAATATAGGGAAGGGGAGATAAAATAAGAAAGGAGGTAGCCCTGAAAATGACTGTCGCCAGCACCCATGTCAGTTATCTTTTAATTGCATCACTGGTTGTTAATGAATATAAAGTATATAGTGTGTTTTATCCAATTATGCCACTTCTTGACTATTTCATGCCTACCTCAAAAGGTATGCATCAACGTGAGAGACACAGGAAAAATACTCTACATCTACATCTTCCTGGAGTGTCAACTCTATATTTGGTAAAATTAATCATTTAAAATTTTTATATTAAAAATAAACATTTATAGAATGTGTATATGAAATGGAGTACAATACAAAATTTGCACTAATTTTCAGATAAAACTCGCCTCCCTCAACGGAATTTCCAGTTTGAGAGTACATTGTGTACTTTCTCTCTCTGCAGTTTGGGGAACTCTGGTGGAACTGCTCAACACTCAATCCTGTTTTGGGTCTACCTCATACCTCATTATGTATTAATGAGGGGGAAAAAAAAAACTCCCAGGTGAAGAAATAAATTTTTAAGCACATAGTTTCAAATGCAACACACATGAGCACATCCATTGTACTCTCTGGAAGGCAAACTCAGACTAAATTGTTATAAAGACAGTTTAATTTATATATTGCGCAGTCAGGTATTGATGCCTAGAGTGCTGTACTTTATAATTATCCTAACCAACTGTTAAGTTTTGATGTGGTAACAAAGATATTTTGTTCAGTAGGTTGCTTGGTTGATTTTCGTTTTGTTCTTTAACATCCAAATGTATATCCTATGTTTTGTGGTATAAATTGCTAATGTAGTCCAAAATCCATTCTCTCCTTTTTTCTTAGTAAGAATGTGTGTGTGTTTTTTTTATTTTTTTTTTACAATTAATAAAAATGTTTATCTGGATACCATGCACATTTTATGCCTCCTTGTAGCTAGATGTGGCCGTAGGGCTAAGTTCTGATTAATATGAACAGTGGCGTGTTAAGTGGGAAGCAATGGGCCTGGAATGCAGAAGTGATGGTGGTACACTATCTTGGGTCATAGAGACACGGGAAACACCCAATGGCTGGTGAAGCATGAAAAGAGAAGGATCCTGGATCCCCAGCACAGTGGAACTTATCAGCTCTGGGCTGTTTATGCCCAAGCTGTAATGTGGAAGAGAAGCAAATCTCTTTTTCAATTAAGTCCTTGTAATTTATGGTCTTTGTTAGAACAGCTGAACCAATGTGCTAACTAACACAGAATCTAAGAGCTGCCCTAACAGAATCTATAATTTGTGATACCGACTTGGAGGCTGAGCAGCAAGATGAAAAGCTAGTGACTTTTGCTATGCCATAGCAAACCACTTAATCAAATTCACCTTAACAGTACTAACCAAGCCTCTAGCTTGATGGGAAGTGATTGGAAGAAGTAAGAATGTTATTATGTATTGGCTACTTCTTGCTGCTTTCAACAAAATCCTTCAAGAAATATAAACTCGGCCTAAATAAAGCTGTCTCGAGCAGATGTGGAAGAGAATTCAGCTCTACTAAAGAAAGCTCACGCCACCTATAGCCTGAAATCTAAGTTGACTGCCTGGTAAAGTGGAGCTTCACAGGTTTTAAAAGCCAAATTATTCTATATTCCAAACAAACACAGTTAAAACAGGAATTTCAAAGACAAAGTGTAAGCCGATATAAGCCTGGGACTCTAAGAATTCACAGCCATGGGAGCCAGCCCAGCAATCAAGAAGATATTAAGAGTTCTATCTTTTCACATAAGCTTCAAGGTAACTGCTCTTGTTTTTCTTCAAAATTCAAAAGATTTATTTGGAAAAATCAGCACAAGACAAAGATATCCTTAATATTCCTTCTCAGAATATTTGAATATTCAGAATTCTTATGAAATACAGACAGCAACTCTGTTTCACATAATATCAATGGTTTATACGAATGTAAATGCCCATACCCATTGAGGTAACTATCTTTGATTTAGAAACTGAAAGATTTGCAGAGCACAAAGGCCCACCATTAAAATCCAGTATTTTTACCTAGGGGGAAAAAAAACAAAAAATCTCCACAAAAATATGTCTTGATTAATGGTTGACTATGTTTACTTGCACTTGGAACTAATCGGTGCAAATACACAGAAAATCCAATAAATTCTTTAAAAAATTGTTTTTTTATTAGTTTTAAGTATAAAGTACTCTGGTTAGACATTTATATAGTTTATAAAACAATACCCCTAATTGCTCTTTTTCTCTTCTGGCTCTCCACCTAGCCATTACATTAATGCTAACTGCATTCCCCATCCCCATGACCATCTATCAACTACTAATTTGTACTTCTTTAACCCTTCACCCCATTATCCCAGTCCCCCAATCCCCTCCCCTCTGGCCATCACCAGATTGTCTTCTATATTTGCAAGTCTATTTTTAATTAGTTCGTTCATTTTATTCCTTAGATTCCACATATAAGTGAAATCATATGGTATTTATCTTTCTGTCTGACTTATTTCACTCAGCATAATAACCTCTAGTCCATTCATGTTGTTGCAAATGGTAGAATTTCACTTTTTTAAATGGCTGAGTAATATTCCATTGTATATATGAACCACAATTTCTTTATCCAGTTGTCTGTTGATGGGCATTTAGGTTGTTTCCATATCTTGGCTATTGTAAATTGTGCTGCCATGAATATCGGGGTGCATAGATCTTTACGAATTATTGATTTGGTTTTCTTAATCCAATTCTTGTAGTACACACACACATAGACACACACACATAGTTGGACAATAAAAGCCTATAATTGCTCAACTCAAAGACAATCCCTCAGACTCCCTTACCTGCACCAGCAGGTAACCAGCTTTGAAAGCTATCTATGTACAAGAAAAAGTATACTTTCCAATGTCCACTTTAGATCTGGCCATAGAGAAGAATAAACAACAAAGAACCTCCCAAAGGACAAAGCCAGGAACCATGGAGAATAAGTGATTTCCTTCCTGAGGGCAAAGAGGTAAGCTTGCCAGGAGGGCTAACAAAGAACTTTTTCTGCTTCCAGGATAAAAATCTTCATGATACCTACACACAGGATTTGGCTATTACTGAGTTGACTATTGTGTTTCCTATTGTCCTCTTTTCCGAATGGGAGTGTGTTATTCTGCTTCTTCTCTACCAGTCTTTTAGATGCGTTAACTGTGCCTCGACTTTACCATTGTACATTGGATGTGCATTCAGGGTTAAGGAGGTGAGCAGATGGCAGATAAATTGTTTTTTTGTACTGGATGCATCAAACATAAGAAGGAATATCAGCACTTAAGAGAAAGAACTGACTTCACAAGTACAATAGACTATGAGATGAATGAGACCTGTATAGGGAGTGGATATGTTTCATGGTTGGGAGATAAAGTGCACATGGCAGAAACTGTTCAACATCTCCCTCAAAACCATGTTCTCCTTCTTTCACAGTAAGAGGAATTTTAGCTAGGTATATGGCATCCTACATTTCTTACACTCCTTTGCTGCTATGTATGATGATATGGCTATGTTCTGAATAAAAAGATGCAAGAAAAGTGATATGTGCTACTTCCAGGTCAGTCTCTTAAAAGAAGGGAACGTGTCCTCCTTTTCCCGGTTCTTGCTGGGATATAAACATGGTAGTCTCCATTCGCACACAAGATCGATATGCTGACAGCAAAGCGCAAATAAGACATAAGGAGCCTGAGCTCCCAACACTGTGCAGATTCTTTGTTCACCTTGGACTAGCATAATAATTCTTATTTTATTTAAGCGACTGATGTTTTAGATCCTTTTATAGTAGCCAATTCTATATCCTAACTTACGCATGCTTACAAAAATATGACAAGAAACTTTTCGATCTAATGTGTAGAGACACAGAATGGCTTTAAAATCCTATGTCAACTAAACCGCTTGCTAATTTAGATTGTGATTCACCATGGTAATTCTGTGTTTTATAAAACCATTTGCGACAAGATAATAGTAGTTGAAATACAGTGCTAAATTACCACTTATTTAAAAAAATTATAAAAAGGTCAAACATCCTGAAAACTCAGTGAACTGAAACACATTCTTGTAAAAGAAATTTGTAAACACAGCAAGAATATCTTGAGTTATAAAATCTGGAAATTTTTAAACTAATTTGTTAAGGTGGCAATTCTTAAAATGTAAATTTTGTATTAGCACATATGTATTATAGAGTTGGTTAGAATTAAAACATCAGTTCATTTTCCTCAATATTTTTTAAAAAATAATTTCAAATGAAAATTCTATCATACTGATTAATATTAACTTAATATTTACTCAATATTTACAAACAATATTTTTTTTCAATAAAAAATATACATATTGATGTCTCCTGAAAGTCGGAGAACACAGTTCACATAATGTTTTCCATCTATCTTTCGCATCTAGAATATCGCTTTGTTCATTCAAGAGTTAGATATAAATAAGATATAGTGTTGTACCATGCATAACATACCCTTTAAAGGAGCAATGTGTGATATAAACTGATAAACAACATATCCTTTGTCACAGCAGCTGGATGCCCTAATTGGCACCTAAAATACTAGCTCCCCACAGATTTATTTTCACTGAGGTCTGCTTGCCATGGACACAGTACAGAATCCTCATAAGCCAAATAACATTTGTAAGCATTTAAACCATGAAAGAATTATAAGAAAGACACATTTACTGTGACAAAGTGTCTTCCATAACTTTTCAGCCAAGATTCTGGGCTACTGGAGCAGATCATTCCCAGCACATCCTTTCTTGTCATTCTCTTGGAATACAAGACACTTTTTCTGAGGTATCTATTGTTATAAAGATGGAAATCCTTTAAATTTTTAATTCACAGCGATTTAAATAATTTAATGCAGTTCTCATTGATAACTACATGTTGTAGAAATTTATAAGTGGTTTCTGCCATGCAGCCTATCCCTCTGCCCCTAGATCTGTTGAGTTGTTATGCAATTTGGGATGTGAAGGCTGAATACCTTCCTATTCACTGCCACGCCCACTCTCCAATACACAATTTACCTTTGTGTGGTACATTTGTCTCTCTCCTACACACACTTCCACTCAAATTGTGTTTTAGGGAACCGTAGAAACATCTCTGAATCATCTCTTCATATCTCTTCTCCCAGTCAGCACTATGTTTTCCACCCAGCAGGTTCTTAGTGGGTGGGAGAGGGAAGACCATGGAAACAATTCAAAATAGCAAAAAAAGAAAAAAAGAAAAAAGAAAAAAAAAGAAAAATCACCTGCACTCTCTCTCACCTGGGCAATCCATTCACGGTACAACTTTTACACAATATGGGTATTCAGATCATTCCTAATACATTTTCATATGAGTAAATGATTTAAATAAGAATTTGTAATAGGAGAAAATTCTTGTTAACAAAGAAGAGGTTAAAGACTCAAGTTTCTGAGGAAAATTAGAAATAACCAGGATTACTAGATATTAAATTTTCTTTTCTTAAAGGTTGTCTTTACTTAAAAAACTAGTTTATTTAAATAGAAATAAATTAAAGACAAAGACCAAAGATCTAAATCTTGTTCGACCACACAATTTTGGTATAAATTTCATTTATCTTATACAAACCTACATCAAAAACAGTATCAACAAGATAATTCATAAATTCAGATCATTTTAGTGTCTAACCACACACAAGTTATTCAATAAATACTAGCTGACTGGTTGCTTTGTAGAAGGGGAAAACATAATTTGTTAGGATTGAATGAGATGGTTAATACTATGATGGTGATAATAATATTTGTCATTTATCAATTGCCTACTAGGTATGCCAGTCACTTTACATACATAATTTTTATTCTGTACAAGAATTCTAAAAAATAATATGTTTTACAATGTTACAGGTGAGAAAAGCAATGCATAGAAAATTAAGTGCCGGAACCAGAATTCAAGTTAAAATCTATACATATTCCTGCCTGGGTAGAGCCCTCGTAGCAGTGATAATATGACTATTATACTTGTGTGCTGTAGTCAGGATAGAAAGAGTTGTAGCTATAAAGCATCAGTATAATACATGCTGATCCCATCTCTGAAACACAACATGAATCTGGAAGGACAGGTATTCTAAGCTATCTAAAATCTATCTGATTCCTGAGCGTGGGTAGAAAGAGTTCTGATTGCAAACTCTGACAACAAGGAATTATACATCTATTTGTTTCTTAAGTTTGGGATGGAAAATAGCAACCATGTGAATACTGAAGGATTCATTAAAAAAAATTCAGTTCCTGAGTTCAGATGGCTAGAGGTCAATTGGCAGGAGATACCATCTGAACAGGTTTGCTGGTATGCTTGCCATGGGTCCTGTACTGTATTCAATGAGGGCAACAGAGGAGATTTAAAATACGAATTTTGATTCACAAGGCAATACAATCATAATAGGGTATGAAGTAAAACTAAGTCAAATGATAGAAAGAACAATACTTTTTAAAAGCAAAGATTGATAAAGATAATAATCACAAAAGTACAAGGCCAGGGATAAGATACAATAGCTCCTATTTATTGTAGGAGGAAAGAAAGAATTGGCAGAACCTGGGCATTAAAAAAAGGGGGGTGGGGGCGGGAGATATTTCTAGCCAAGGGGAAGCATCATGAGTTAGAAGCTGGGAATTTAATAGAGTATATTCATGGCAGAGAACTGCCTGACATCCATGTCTGGCTCTTCACAATGCCTGCAGTCACAGGATGCCTCTACCATCATTTCTTCCAGCTCCTGTTCACACAATTGCTTTGCAATGACATGCATGACGCCTTTTGTTGTGTGTAAAGGTTACCCTTAGTTTGCTTACCATTTCCTTGAAGACTCTCTCACTGAACACTTGGATTTACAATGCAATGGTTATGTCTTTGTTTCTTTGTGGCAAACCCAGCACTTCTACACCTTCTGTCAATTATTTATGTTTGCCAGAAAGTGAAATAAATGGCAGTGGAAAGGCCAAAGTGAAGTGCATTATTGCACTTGGCAGAACTCCCTCAGCTCAAGGAGGCAGTTGGTTCTCTCTTTAATTGACAGCTTTTGCAGAACTGTACACTCACATTCAAGGGAGAATTCAGCATCATCTGCAGTGCTGGCTCTTACTGGTAAAAGTGTAAAAATAAAATTCAGATCATCAGAAAAATGTATACGATATACTAGATGTTATATCTAAGAGAATTAACATTTAAAAGGAAACGTCTTTTGACACAATAGCATTAAAAAGAACGTGTACTGAACCTAGTCTTTGATCCTCTGCAGATACGTCTGCCCCATTTGCATCACCTCCTAACACTATCAGCTGCCTCACTCTCACTTGCAGAGAGGGCTGGGCTCCTGGTGCTGCACTGGAACTGCCTGCAGCAGCTTGGCACCAGACCTGGTCTGACTGACTAGGTCTTAGTACCTCCCACCGCTTCGAGATTCAAATGAAGGGCTGCTCCGCAGTTGGCAGGATCAGGCTTCCCAGTCCAGAAGGCTGAGTAGCAGAACCCAGAAGGCCAGGGGGCAAACACTGACCAATGAAAGACAAGAGATTGGAAGAAAAACCATAAATTATTTCCATTTCTTCCTTCTGACAGACTGTTCCCAAAAGAGGCTTATTCAGAGATAACCCTAGTGACAATGCTGTGTTTAAAACTCAATATGTGCACTTTGCATTTGTTATCCCATCTTCTCTGCCGTTCTTCATTTTTTTCTCTCACTTTGCTAGCCTTGTACTCCTGGTAAAGCATTAGCTCCTAGGCTTTACCTCAGACTCTGTTGTCTAGGAAACCGAAGCTAAAATAGGTGGTATTAAACTAACTGGGGCAGCTTTTTGATACTTTCCCCTAAGAAATAAAAGAGAAGGGATAGTTTTTAACTGTCTATCACTGTGCTTGCAGTGGAGTAAGGAGAAAGAGAACCACTACAGGTTTAGCATTTACAATGTGCCTGGCACTGCTTCAAATAATCTCATTTAATCCTCATAATAAACCATCCAAATTTATCGATGAAAAACAAGGAAATATAGGAAAAGTGGTTAAGCTTTCAACTTGTATAATACTGAGCTCGCACAGTAGTGCATGCATCGCAGCTTGGATTCAGTGTAGCAGTCAGGCGGATCTGTGCAGGCATATCCTAGAATCTGAGTACCTACAATACTAAATCGACCTGCAGGAAGCGCTTTAGTCCGTTCCTCCTCATTCTGAAAGCTTGGTTTTATCTTTTTCATTTTCCATTCACATGCTAATCAAAGCTCTGGGGCAGCCAGAGAGCACTTTTCCTTAGCCAATTCTTCCGTAAAATTGGCAGAGTACGCCATACAGATGTCATCTTCATGTCAAATGTCACAGTCTTTGTCTGTTTGCCTTTTAAAAACAGAAAACCTGTTGAATTTCAGCTAATTAAACTTTCGTTTTATTTTATTTTCCAGGTCTTTAAAGAAATGACATATAGTTCTATCTAAACAATTCCCGTTATTGCTTTTGGCAAATCTATTTACAAATCATTAGACATAAGTAAAACACTGAATTTTATTTTAGTTAATTTTGCTATTTTACAGTATCGATATATTGTATTGATCAAACAGTACCGATAAACCTACACAGTATTAGTAGTCAAGTTAACAGAGACCACAAAAGATTCTAGAGACTTACCGAATAATCACAAACACTTTTATATTATGTGCCAGGTACTGTTTTATGTGCTTTACATTTCTTCACTCATTCAATCCCAGAACCTGAAAGACTATAAAGATCATGTGAGTTCAACCTCCCACTACTACTTAAATCTCCTCCATGATTTTGTCATGGGACTATCCTTCACTGAGTGGAAGAGCTCATGTGCTGAAGTTCAGGAGAACTTGGTCTACCACTTATTCATCACATAATTGATTAGGTAATATTTGTATGACACTTTCAGGTGTCATTTCCTGTTAATACAGGGAAGAGGCATGAGAACTACACAAATTGACTAAATAGAAAACTAAGTTGTATTCAGAGTCTGCGACATGTGCCAGACCATGGGGAACCTACAGAACAAAGGAAGATTTCTGCCGAGATTACTAAAAACTTTTTACCCATAATTTTCATGCTATTTACCCATATCTGGAAAGGAAAATAAACTGAAACTGAATTCCTCGAACACTCAGAGGTCTCATTCTCTGGCTTTGCGAGGAGACCATGTCTGTCTGCGGAGCGTTATTCCTCCTCTAACAAACTTTCCTTTTGTTTACTTTCCTTTTGTCTCTAATTCTGTCTCACACTAGAATTCTTTCTCTGTAGGTGTAAGACTCAAGTCTCCACTCAGGGAGATTCACTCTGCCTGCAGCACTTAGACACTTATAATGACCTTATGTATAGTTGCAGCTCACAAGTCTTCACCTCCACCCTCATCTGTTTCCACAGAGTCACCCAGATGTCCTACAGGCATCTCAAACTCAAATGCCTGATACTATTCATACTGTCTTTTCACCACACCTCTGCTCTTCTCACACCAATCCCCAGATCTGTTCATGAGAAATCCCAGTCATCCTAGACGTCTTCTCTCTCACTCATCTCACATCTTATCCATTCTCAAGATGGTTCATTTTGTCTGTGTAAATTCTTAAATCATCTCCATTCTAACTGTTCCCACCTTCATTAAGGTCAATGTCACTCTCACCTGGTTGACAGTAACAATCTTTTCACTGTTCTCACTACATCCAGTCTTCCCATCTCCCTGGCCTCTACCTTACATCGTTTTAAACTCTCTTCCACATGATTGCCTTTTAAAAACATCAGTGCAAAAATGCTAATTTTTCTATTTAAAATCTCTTAATAGCTTCCCATTACCTTCAAAGTTAGGCTGACCTGTTTCAACAGAACACTTCAGGCTCTCTCAATCCCCATTACTTTAGGGATGTTCCGTCTTCTGCCTGAAACATCCATCCTCGGACCACCCATTCCATCTTCTCCCTTCTTGACCAGCACCATTTCCTTTCGGAGGCTAGATCTCCTAAGGGTTAAGTCCCCTTCCTCTATGTTTCCATAGCACCCATGCATAACACTTTAAGTAGAGCTATGTGTCTGGCTAAATCTTTTCTCCATGATACTATGAGATCCGCAAGAGCAGAAAGGGTCTTTTATCTTCACTACAAAGCAACAGTCAAAACTCAATAAATATGGAATTAAATAAATGAACAACTCAACAACTTATCTTACTAAACAAAATTTTATGTTTTTATATCACCAAGTGGGAGACATAAGACTTTACTCAAATCATAATTAAAAAGGTAAAAGAACTGAGTAATTCTATATATGGATATACACATACATACATACATGCACTGAATATCAGATCATGGAATTTGAGAGGACCAGAAAGATTATTTATTCTAACCCTTTCATTTATAGAGAAGAACATGCAAATCAGGACAGGCTAAGTCACTTGCTTAAGGTCTGAAAACTGGAAATCTACCCCAATCCAGGGACAGGTTACTTCTATAATAAGATTGCTTCTTGTTTGGGGGATCATGGTTCATTACATTTACAATGTCACTGAGGGTCTCCTAACTAATTGAGTAAGATACTGAGCAGATTTTCATTTCTAATTAACGAACAGAATAAGCAAGGGCTGATATGATGAAAATATAAAATAATCAATCTTAAAATAACCTTAAAAATCATTAATCAGACTCCTTGGAAAGTGATGCATATTTGTCATATAGCTACAAAGGTCATCACCTAATGGCAATTAATGGGGTATATTTTTTCCTATAGCAGCTGTAGCAAATTACCACAAAATATTCAACTTAAAATAACACAAATTTATTATCTTACAGTTTTGTAGTTCAGAAATTCAAAATGGGTCTCACTGGGCTAAAATTGAGGTATCAGCAGGGCTGCATTCCCTTCTGGAGGCTCTAGGGGAGAATATATTTCCTTCTACTTTTTAGTTTCTAGAGGATACCCACATTCCTTGAGTCGTGGCCATCTTCTATCTTCAAAGCTAGCAGCAGTGGTCAAGTTCTTCTCATATCACATCACTGTGACCTCTTCTTCTGCCTCCCTCTTCCCTATTTAAGGAAACTTGTGATTACGTTGGGCGCCTTCAGATAACACAGGTTAATGTCCCTATTTTAAAATTAACTGATTAGCGGCTTCAATATTTCATCCACTACCTTAATTTCCCTTTGCTATGTTGTGCAACATATTCATAGGTTCTGGGGATTAGGATTTGGACAAATTGAGGGGCTATTATTCGACCTACCATAGGGGGGATGATGATATGATACGATATATGATATGATATGTGATATGACATGATGTGATATATGATATGATATGTGATATGACATGATGTGATATGACATATATCCTCCACATTATGTATCTGATAAAAAATAGAATATCAAAGAAAAACAATATCAAGTAATTTCAATCAACATAAGTAATCGTCCTATTTTACCAGCAAATATAGAGGTAGGAAAAGTCTGGGGCAGAGGAACCAGAGGACAGTACAAGACCTTTCGTCATGTAGATAAATCACCAACCACATATAAGAAATTACTTGTTTCTTCAAGAGACAAAAAGTCATTAGCAGCTGAAAAGTTGAGAACATGATGCCTGAGAAGTAAGCAATTGGCTCCATTCTATTTTAACTACTGAAATCATCCTAAGAGTTGGTTAATTGCAAGAAATAAATTTGAGAGGAGTCCTAGAAAGTTTTTCAATCCAAACTCATGATATAAAGGGGTACAGTGCCAAAGAGAGAGGATCTTGATTAGAGTCACCATAATTGAAAACTAGAAATTACTGCCTATATTGCCTAATCATACCTGTTCGTTTTCCTTTTCTAAAATGTATCTTTGAAGAAAATATATGAATGGATTTATTCACATAGGAGTAAATCTTCATTAATTCAGATTTGGCAATGGATTCTTAGATATGACACCAAAAGCACAAGCAACCAAAGGAAAAAAAATAGATATACTGGATTTGATCAAATTTAAAATTTTTGTGCATCAAAGGGCATTATAAATGAGGTAAAAAGTTAACCTATGGAGTGAGATAAAATATTTGTAAATCATAAATCAGATAAAGGTCTAATATCCAGAATGTTTAAAAAAAAACACTTACAACTCAATAATAAACAGACAAATAACACAAGTTAAAAATAGGGAAAAGATATGAATAGATATTTCTCAAAAGAAGAAATACAAATGGTCAATAAGCACATGAAAAGATATTCAACATATTTGGTCATTAGAGAAATTCAAATTAAAACTACAAACAGATACCATTACATATCCAACAGGATGAGCTATAATCAAAAGGACTGACAATACCAAATGTTCACAAGGATGTGAAGTAACTGAAACCTTCCCGGTGAGAATATTAAAGGGTTTAACTACTCTGGAACACTGACCATATCTTAAAAAGTTAAGCATCACTTACCATAAACACAGTAATTCCACTCCTATATATTTATAGGAAATAAAAGCAGATGTATGCAAAAATTCACGGCAGCATTATTCAAAATAGCCAAAAACTAAGAACAATCCAAATATTTACCAATTAAATAGTGAATAGATGAAATGCAGTACTACTCCGAAATAAAA
>NW_024349519.1:8107414-8130738 GCF_902729225.1 Pteropus medius | reverse complement strand
AAGGGCTGATATGATGAAAATATAAAATAATCAATCTTAAAATAACCTTAAAAATCATTAATCAGACTCCTTGGAAAGTGATGCATATTTGTCATATAGCTACAAAGGTCATCACCTAATGGCAATTAATGGGGTATATTTTTTCCTATAGCAGCTGTAGCAAATTACCACAAAATATTCAACTTAAAATAACACAAATTTATTATCTTACAGTTTTGTAGTTCAGAAATTCAAAATGGGTCTCACTGGGCTAAAATTGAGGTATCAGCAGGGCTGCATTCCCTTCTGGAGGCTCTAGGGGAGAATATATTTCCTTCTACTTTTTAGTTTCTAGAGGATACCCACATTCCTTGAGTCATGGCCATCTTCTATCTTCAAAGCTAGCAGCAGTGGTCAAGTTCTTCTCATATCACATCACTGTGACCTCTTCTTCTGCCTCCCTCTTCCCTATTTAAGGACACTTGTGATTACGTTGGGCGCCTTCAGATAACACAGGTTAATGTCCCTATTTTAAAATTAACTGATTAGCGGCTTCAATATTTCCTCCACTACCTTAATTTCCCTTTGCTATGTTGTGCAACATATTCATAGGTTCTGGGGATTAGGATTTGGACAAATTGAGGGGTTATTATTCGACCTACCATAGGGGGGATGATGATATGATACGATATATGATATGATATGTGATATGACATGATGTGATATGACATATATCCTCCACATTATGTATCTGATAAAAAATAGAATATCAAAGAAAAACAATATCAAGTAATTTCAATCAACATAAGTAATCGTCCTATTTTACCAGCAAATAGGTAGGAAAAGTCTGGGGCAGAGGAACCAGAGGACAGTACAAGACCTTTCCTCATGTAGATAAATCACCAACCACATATAAGAAGTTACTTGTTTCTTCAAGAGACAAAAAGTCATTAGCAGCTGAAAAGTTGAGAACATGATGCCTGAGAAGTAAGCAATTGGCTCCATTCTATTTTAACTACTGAAATCATCCTAAGAGTTGGTTAATTGCAAGAAATAAATTTGAGAGGAGTCCTAGAAAGTTTTTCAATCCAAACTCATGATATAAAGGGGTACAGTGCCAAAGAGAGAGGATCTTAGATTAGAGTCACCATAATTGAAAACTAGAAATTACTGCCTATATTGCCTAATCATACCTGTTCGTTTTCCTTTTCTAAAATGTATCTTTGAAGAAAATATATGAATGGATTTATTCACATAGGGGTAAATCTTCATTAATTCAGATTTGGCAATGGATTCTTAGATATGACACCAAAAGCACAAGCAACCAAAGGAAAAAAAAATAGATATACTGGATTTGATCAAATTTAAAATTTTTGTGCATCAAAGGGCATTATAAATGAGGTAAAAAGTTAACCTATGGAGTGAGATAAAATATTTGTAAATCATAAATCAGATAAAGGTCTAATATCCAGAATGTTTAAAAAAAAACACTTAGAACTCAATAATAAACAGACAAATAACACAAGTTAAAAATAGGGAGAAGATATGAATAGATATTTCTCAAAAGAAGAAATACAAATGGTCAATAAGCACATGAAAAGATATTCAACATATTTGGTCATTAGAGAAATTCAAATTAAAACTACAAACAGATACCATTACATATCCAACAGGATGAGCTATAATCAAAAGGACTGACAATACCAAATGTTCACAAGGATGTGAAGTAACTGAAACCTTCCAGATGAGAATATTAAAGGGTTTAACTACTCTGGAACACTGACCATATCTTAAAAAGTTAAGCATCACTTACCATAAACACAGTAATTCCACTCCTATATATTTATAGGAAATAAAAGCAGATGTATGCAAAAATTCACGGCAGCATTATTCAAAATAGCCAAAAACTAAGAACAATCCAAATATTTACCAATTAAATAGTGAATAGATGAAATGCAGTACTACTCCGAAATAAAAAAAGAATGAACTACTAATACATGCAAAGACACAGATGAACCTCAAAAACATAATACTAAGTGAAAGACATCAGACTCCAAGACTAAATATTATATGGTTCCATTTACTTCTTAAAATTCTAGATAAGGCAAACTACAGAGACCAAAAGTAGACCAGCGATTGCCTGGGACTGGGAAAGTGTGGAGAGATTGACAGCAAACAAGAAAAAAAAATTCTTGGGGTAATGGAAGTCTTTTTAAAACTGTATTGTGGTGATGGTTTCACAACTGCATAAATTTACTAAAATTGAACTAGACACTCATATTGGGTAAATTTTATGGTCTATAAATTATACCCCAATAAAACTGTTAAAAATGTTTCATTCGGTTCTTTATAATTCATATCATAATATTTGGCTTACTATTAATTTTTTTTAATTTGAAGAGCTATATTGATGAGAAGTTATATCAAAGTACCATTTTAAATTATAATGTATACAGCAGTGTTTCTCAATGTGTGGTCAAACCCATATCAAAATAATATTGAGAGCTGGTAAAACTGCACTCCCACCTCTACTTCCAACTCCTGACCCCACACACACCACTCCCCACCTTAAACAACTCTATTTTTTCCATAGTGTTTTATCACTCTCTAACATACTATATAATTAACTTATAGCACATGAAAAGATATTCAACATATTTGGTCATTAGAGAAATTCAAATTAAAACTACAAACAGATACCATTACATATCCAACAGGATGAGCCTTTTTCCCAGCAGTGATACCCACATTCCCACACATATACACAAGAAAGAAGGCTTCAAGACAGAACACAATGCCATACACCTAGAATCTAGAACAGTTCCTCGCACCTATTATAGGTACTCAAATATTTCTGAATGAGTGAAATTTAGGTTCCTGGGCCTCACTGCAGATCTACCAAGTAGACCCTTGGAGTGAGGCCCTGGAATCTACGTCTTCGCCAGTTCTTTGAAATAATGGCAAATTAACATTTGGGATCCACTGGCCCACAGCCCTTCACACATGGCCATAGCAACTTGAGTGGTGGCAAAAATAGTCTAAAGGCAAGACTGGCAATGAAGATATAAATAGCTATGTGCTGAGCTTACAAACTTAACACAATGTTAGATGAAGTGAGGATCAAATTCCTAGATTTTGAGTATGACATAACAAAGTTTTGCCTTAAGCTACCCACACAAATCTAACACAATACTCTTAGTCATAAGACTTTTAAATTGTATCCCAAGGGGCTTTTAAGTAACCACAAGTCAAATTAACAACTAAACAAGATTCTACTAACTGGAATTTTAGCTGCAAACTCAAAGTAACTGACATATTCTTGTTATCTCTGGTGCCAACAATGCTGCATACACTATTTAAAATATGCACTGTTTTGGGAAATGTACACTCTGCATTCAAAAACCCATCATAAATAAGCCAGACTGAAAAAGCTGAAAATCACATGATATCACTTATATGTGGGATATAAACCTAAAAGCAAGAAATGAACAGGACAAACAGAGACTCATGGACATGGACTATAAACTAGTGGTTACCACAAGGTGGTGGTGGGGGAGGTAGACGGGTTACAGGGGTTCAAATATGTGGTGACAGAAAGAAATCTAACTACTTGAGTTCAAAACACCATCATCTCTCTTAAATTACTACAACAGCCTTCTCTCTATTTTCCTTAATTGTATTTTTGCTGGAGCCATCATCTCTCTCCCTATGCATTCTCCATATAACTAACATCCATTACTGTATTTCTAAAACATTTATTTGATCATGTTACCCCCTAATTTTAAAACTTTCACTTCAAACTCTTTTTTATGTTTTGTAAGACCGCAGCATCTTTTTTCGCACCTCCATCAGACAAAAACTTCCCCTTTCTACAAATCCAATCCATCTTTCAAAGTCCAGACACTGACCTCCCTAGCATTCTAGCCAACACTGACTTTTTTGTTCTCCAAACTCCTACATCATTTATTGGGTTTATGATTCATTTTATGCTAAATCCTATCTTGCCATACATTTCCCTTTCCTGTTTTTTGAATGAATCTGTTTCTCCATACAGAAGGTAAAATCTTCAATCCCAAAATCCATTCTTTGTACTTGTTTAGAAAGTGTATATATTCCATAAATACTTGTTGAAATAAATAACTATTGTAAAAATTATTTTTAGTTCATTTATCATGGAACCACACATTCAAAAATGGTAACTAAAAAACATGGTAACTAAAGTTAGACATCCTTCTGCTCTCAGATAAACATTAAGAAAGTTGTTATTTTAAAAGTTAATATTTACCATATTTTTAACTCTCTCACATTGTAAAATGTTCTTGGACAGCCAGGTTAGTAGTTTCATGGCCTTTATAACCGAAACTTTTCCTTCTGCTTACATTATTTTTTAATGAATAAAAAATCCCACTATTTTAATAGTGGGATTCATGAATCTCCCATGAATCATTTGGCTCCCCATTTATTCATTTATTAAACAAATATTTATTGAACAACTACTATGTGTCAAGCACTAGAGAAAGAATATTGAATAAAATAGATGAAGTGCCTACCCTCGAGTAGCTTAGATTCCAGTGAGGAAGAAGTCAGTGTAGAATATATTCAATGGTGATAAATGCAATGGAGAAGGCTAAAGCAGAAAAGGAAGTAGAATGTCAAGGTTGAGGAAACAAGCGGGTTGCTATTTTACACAGGGTAGTCAGAGACGTCATGCAGACATCTGGAGCAAGAGTGGTACAAACAAAAGAGGAAACAGCAAGTGTAAAGGTCCAGTGATGTGCGTTTGTTTTTTAGAATAACTCTGCCATAGAAAATGAATAAGTGTGTAGTTAATAAGACATAGGTGAAATATTTAAGCTGCATTAAGCATGGAAGAGTAGTTAGTGAGTGAAACATAGGCAGAATTTATAAGACATGTTCCACATGTAAATGGAAGCGGTTAGTAAGTAAATCATATGTCCCTAAACAGAGAAAGGAATGGAAGGACCAAGAGAAGCCTGAATTCATGAGCCACTAAATATTGGAGTCACCCAATATTCAAGAGGCTCTAAATATGAGATACCCGATGTATTAAATATTCATGAACACTAACTAAACCTGAGACAAATGAGGCACTCTGCATGTATGAGGTCTCAAGTCAGTCATCTCACGTGTTCTCTGCTCAGGAAACAGAAATAAAATTCACAGCTGCTCAGTAAGTTAATTGGCAAGCTACAGGTAAGGCTAGGTATACTTGCCCCTGTGTCTTTCTGACAGAGCAAGTATGTACCACTGGTATCACCAGGGCATCATCTATCTGCCTGGGCCACTCACTCACCACAGTTCTGGTCCTCTCTGCTAAAGCAGAGAAAAGACATATGAAAATTGTGTATCCCAAGATTCATGGAATGTGGTCCTTCACTCACTGTGCCTTCTCCTAAGTGTGTTCACTTTACTCCATTTCTTTTCCTTTCCTCTCATAGTGTATTTTAAATATATTTAATACCACGTATTTGAGCATCTTAATTTGCCTTGTGAGCTTTTCCATTTCATGACCTCTGTGGTAGACTGCCTGGTATAGCACTTGGGGACTATCATTTCCCAAACAACAGGCGCTTAGACTGAGCACTCCCAGCAAGTTGAAAGAATAGTCTAGATACCAGTGGGTCAGGGACAGAGTAAGAGAGAAAAGGAGAGAGCAGGGGTTCAAAATTTTAGAGACTACATGGTATAGTGCCTTGTAAGCGACTGTAAAGATTTTGGCTTTTACCCTCAGTAAGATGGGAAGTTATTGTAGAGTTCTGAGTAGAGTGGCATGATGTGACTTCTATATTAAAAGTATATCGCTCTTTAGAGAATAGGTTATAAAAGGTCAGAGCAGAGAGGTAAATTTAAAAGGTACTACAATAATTCAGGCAAGAGATGGTGGTGACTTGCACCACAGTGGCAACAGTAGAGGTGATAAGAAATTATTTAAATATTGTATATTTTAAAAGGTAGAGCCAACAAACTTGCTGATGGATTACAGGTGAAATGTGACTAATGAAATCCAAGATTATTGGCCTGAGCAACTAGTGAGTATAAGGAATGGAAAGACACATGTCGTAAAGACTAAACCAAGGTAATTTGTCATAACACCATCAAATAAGGAGCTATCAAATCCATTTAAGATATTGTCCATGTAAATGGAAATAACCTTTTTTAAAAAAGAACAGTATAAGAAATGAATAGAACTACACATTTTTGTATACATTCTATGTTCCTTAGAACAAAAAAGTGATGGGAATCTAGGCCTCATAAACTCCAGATGATGTGCCTTAATAACACAGGGACAGCAAGGATAAGGACTTAAGAGTCAGAATAGGAGGAAACCCTACAATTATAGAGATTGTTCCCTAAGAAGGTAATCAGGTCCTTCAGGCAGTCCCTCAGGAAATTAGACTAGAGACCCAATCAAAATTCAGATATTAATATATGCACTAGATTATGCAATTAGGAGGTAAGAAAAAGCCACAGAAAATCCAGACACAGACAAAATTCCTGCATCAAAGAGGACACAAGCTTTGCACATAGACAAAGTCAGTATAGTGAGGTGGTGAGGAACATGGACCCTGGTATCAGATTAAATGATTGGGATTTGAGTCTTGGCTCTGCCACTCCACAGTTCAATGCACTTAGGCAAGTAACTGAATCTCCCTATGGCTTAGTTTCCCTCTGTCTAAAAATAAGGATAAAGGTACCTATTTCCTGTGGTTGTCAAGAGGATTGGTTACGTATGCATATTTACTATTAAGCAGGATTAGATTCAGGGTCCTGAATAAGGAGTAGACTAAGACAATGTATAAAGCAGGAGAGAAGAATAAAAAATTCCGAGACCTTCGACTGAAAAGGTGGTCAAGCTCAGTCCTAATTCTGGGTGTAGCAAAGAACGAAGGTTCCATAGGAGGGTTCCAGGGGATCTTAGCAATCATAGGATGATTTAACCCCAACCTGCACTGGAGAGGAGGGGAATGGGACAACCCACCGAAAACTTAGAGGCATCACTGGAGCCAACCAAGAGGAAAATTAATCTAGGCTAGGAAAGAAGATAGGTCCTATAAGGACCCTGAGTTGGGTGCCCTCAATTTATTAATGAGAAAACAGAAGGTCTGAGAGATCATTCATCCCAAGTCACATGGACAGCAAGGATTTCATCTGTGATGTGGAAATATACTTCATGAAAACTGAATATACTTCAGCAATAAAAAGTCATGAAAACTGAATAACTTCAGCAATAAAAAGTCAAATTTTCTATTAGGACAGAATTAGGCTGAGATGATACATGTATAAAAGGCAAGGAGAATCACTGTTTTTTTAACAATCACCTATAAGTCACTAAGGGCCCTTCTAAAAAATGGACTTCACATTTCTAACAACCACAGGCAAAAAGTATTTATTTAGAGGAAGTTAAAGGAATTTAAATATGTTCCTTTGTGACTCCACCCCAATTAATTTTCCCAAATCTTATTGGAATGAAAGGCAAAGAATAAGAATAAAAAGCATCATTTATCACTTCTCTGTGTATTGCATTTACCATTTGTGCTTCCTGTGTACAATAGTGACAGAAGGTTCTTTTGCTAATAAGTGAAAACAGCAATAGAGAAACAAAGCAGGGTTAATGTGATACAACAAAGTACTCTTCCTGGTCAAAGTGAAAAGCCCCAGTCTCAAGGCTTTAAAGCTAATGCCCACTGTTCAAAACTTTCTTTACCCATGGCTGAATGCTCAGCCTCTAATTTAGGTGATATAGAAAGAGAGTAGAGTCCAGGGTCTTTTAAGTGCTAAGAGCGGAGAGTCTTCAACTGCTGCTACTTTCTTGCTAATCACAGCTTTTTGCTAATAGTGTCAAACACTATTAACTATGTATACAAATAGAGAAAGGTTGATTTGGAACCAAGCTTTGAAGACTATTTTACCTCTAAAAGAAAATAAGAGGGAAAGGCACCACCAAAGATATGTAGTTACGTTGGCGCATCTGAAATCAGAACTAACAAATCTAAAATAAAATGGCTAGTTATCCCAAAGAAGAAAACTATCTTCTATCTAGGTTTTACAAAGGCTCCTAGAGACAAGTTTGTTTATAGAATTATATTCATGGAAACCAGACTAAAAGATTAATTTAATTTAAAAGAATAAATATTTATCGAGCATCCTCTTTTTGAAAAGCCCATTTTGGGCAATGGTGAGAAACTAAGATGAATAAGATAAGAGTTTACCCTCACAGAGCTTGCATTTCAGAGAAATCAGACATGCTCCTTTAAAAAATAGAACATAAAATGGTAAGTACTGCAGATGGGAATTTTAAAAAATGCTCTAGAAAACCAAAGGGAACTATTGTCAAAAGGAAATCAGGAAAAGGACAGAAAGTATAGTATGGAAGGAAAAACAGGACATTTATAAGAAACAGTTGCTATTATAGAAAGCTGTAGTTTTCAGAAGAGCTAAAAGATTGGAGAATGATATGGAAAAATGAACTTGTTTCCAGGTCAAAAGAAACAAGAATAATAGATGAGAACATAGAGTGGTAAAACAAACAAAAAACAATTCAAAGTAAATTTTTTGCCCAATTGCCCTATTTATAAAGATAATTTTTGAGAAACATTTCTTATATTAAAAAAAAATGCTTTAGATCACAGCTCAATATACCAAGGATTAAAGTGTGTTCACACATTAAATGTTACCAACAACAGTAAAGGCCAAGTTCCCATGATTCTACAAATACTGAGCCAACTCAAAGAACTTGAGAGTGCATGGGAGGAACGCTTGGCTAAGCACCAAACACTGAACCAAAACCAGTGCCCAGAATATCAATCAAAGGCATGTCTTCATGAGAAGTGTTTAAAGTGTTTCCTCTTCTTAAACCTCTCTCAAATCTTTTTCAATAAAAGGTATTTTGGTAGACACTTATATTTTGGAAATGGAATTTCAGGATTAATAATGAATGCGCTTATCAGTTATGTATAATATAAAAAAGGAGGACTGTACAAATACATGAAAATCAGTTCAACCAAAATGTCTTTTGAGTCTATGGCCATACCACCCTGAACACGCTCGATCTCGTCAAAATGTCTTTTGAACCACTCATTCAATATACTTTCTTGCCAAGCTAGTTATGAGTTGCAAGTATGCAACTATGCAAATATGCAGAGAAACAGACTAAGATATTTGATTCACTACTACTCTTATAAATATCGAATTATGCATATTGATAAAAAAAAGAAAGAAAGAAACAAAGCTAGCAGCCCATAAAAACTGTGTATCTGGGTATTCTGAATAGTTGCATAGGAATAATCTGGTTCTAAAAAGGAAAGGTGAATGTGCCTTTTAGGAGATTTTATACAATTAGGAAGAGACACTACAGATATTTTATTTTATATAACACAAAAGGATCTCTGCTGGATATATACCAGAATATTGGAAATCTTCCTGAACTACCAAAACCACTTGAGTAGAGCAGATGGGTCAATTCTTTTCTGGAAAGTCAAGGAGAAAGTTATAATGGCAGTTTAAAGGTTTGTTAGGTTTAGAAACATTTTATTTTCATGTCTCTAAGGAGTTCTGATATATTTCTAAAATAAAAGAAACCCCCTCCACCTCTATTGAGAATTTAGTTCTACCATTGTAACATACATTGTATTACCAAAAAAAGAAGTGTGTATAAGACCCAAAAACTATAAAATATTCTGCAAAGCGTTATAAAAAAAAAAAAAATTCTATCATCATATCATTGGTGTGCTTCATGAAGCACTATTTGGCATCTGCTTGTGAGAACTGGCACTACCTATGTATTCATGATTCAGGAATGTGTGTCATCCTCATTTAAAAATCAAGATCCCAATAATGAGCCTTTTCCATTTTAAGACAAGAATACACATCAAAAATCTTCAAATATTCCCTCTTGACACAAAAGCCTAAAGGTCATTCATTTATCCATTTTTTTAATCCATCAAACACTGTTGAATACCTAGGTACTCTGTGCAAAACAGTAAGCTAGGCAATTAGAACAAAGATATATAACACACAACCCATGCCCTTACACAACTCACAGTCTAGAGTTTGTAAGATAAAGTATATTTACTGCCTAAAATATGCTAAAATCTAATCAGGATGATAAGTTTTCTAATTGGAGAACTTTATGTCTGAATGTCTGATGATGTACGTGTATGCATCTGTATATGTATATACATATACGTATATACATAAGTGTATATATATGTACACACACATTATTTTTTTAAAACCTTTCAATTTTAGATAGCTTATATGGTGTGATATGGAAAGAGCACTGGTCTAGGAATCGAGACCTACATTCTAGTCAAGTTCAGCTGCTTATTAGCTATGTGACCTAGGGCAGGCCACTTAACTTTCATTAGCCTATTTCCCAATGCATAAAGTGAAGATAATAATACCTGTTTCACCTACTTCACAGGCTTGTTATGGAGATAAAATGGCAAAAGATGTAATAGTGTCTATTAAATTATAGAACTCTACAAATGTATAATATTATTATAATCCAAAACATGAGAACTTAACTTCCAACAGTATTAAAATAGCTAAAATACATTTGTGTAACTTTTTAAAACAATTTCCGCTTAATACTAAAATCTTACTTTTTTTGAAACTAATGTTGATGGTTTAATGAAAATTGAGTTAATGTTAAAATTAATGTTGAATTAATATTAGCAAAAATTAAGTTAATGTAAAGAACAGCCACCTGGCCAGTTTGTCAAAGGACCAGATACATTCTAATCACCTAGAAGCCTGTTAAATATGCTAACTTGCAAATCTGAATTACTAGAGGGCTGAGTTTCGGAATCCACAAATTTATCAAGCACCCAGGAGAATTTCACAAACATTAAAATGTAAGAGCCAATAACCTATGGTCAAAGATCACATTATACTCCTAACCATACTAGCAAATAAGATCAAGAAAAAATGGTGTCTTGATTAGAAAAAAGGGTGTCTTGATTATCACATTGAATAATTACTGCATTTTCCATCTCTTTAAAAAATATTTTTAAATTAAGAAAGAATAACATGTTCTAGGTATTAGTTTCATTATCTTATTGTGAAAACAATAATGAGTTGTTATTCTTTTAAAAAGAAAAAACACATCAAAAACACTTGGGAAATACACAATAAGCACTCACTTTGGGCCATTACCCTAAAAATTCTCCCTTCCTTTGAGATAACACAAGTAAGCATAAATGCCATCTACTCCTTGCAATGTAATACTACCATTATGTTTCATAATATAGATAACAATATAAAATATATAGTCAACAGTTTTGCAAGTATGCTTTCTATAATGTAAATAGCAAATGAGACTTCTTACACATTCTAAATTGAATTTTATACAAACACAATACAAAGAAAATAATGGAATTTTAAGAGTTCTTGGCAAATTAATTATAAAATTACTGACACCTACATACTATTTCAGCAATATTTATACTATTCGAAATACTATACATTCCATATTGAGTTAACATAAATTTCAAATGCACTGTTAAACAAATTCTGCCTATGTAAATTAAATTTTCA
This sequence comes from Pteropus medius, assembly GCF_902729225.1. NCBI lineage: Eukaryota > Metazoa > Chordata > Mammalia > Chiroptera > Pteropodidae > Pteropus > Pteropus medius. The sequence goes on along the minus strand of NW_024349519.1, from coordinate 8,119,200 downwards.
TAAGAACTTCTCTTCAAATTAAAAAATATTTAGTGGATGCCATTAATATATATAATGGAGAATTTAAAGCTATTTATTGATAAAATTATAACTGAGTTTACTTTTTAAATTGTCTTTCATATTAAATGCTATTTTAAAAAATAAAAAATTAGAAAAATATACAGAATTTATTGTCCAAAAAAATGTATCTTTACCAAAATAACTGAAATATTTTAAAGAATATTTATGTAAAAACATATGTATTGGTTTATGTAATAAAAATATCTAGGATCTTAAGTGAAATTGTAGCCATCTAATAAAATCGAAATGTAGAAAATATTTAAATAGTAACAGTCAAATCAAGTACTGTTGAAAGTTTTATATAGTTCTTTGAATATTCCTTACATTAACATTTAAGAAACAAAAACCTATATATACTTTTCCTTGCAGCTGCTTTATACAAGTGTATATAAAGTTCCAAAACAAACTACTAAGAAAAGCCCCACATTATTGTTGCATGTTTCTTACTAACAGAAGTTTCTCTGTTTAAAACAGAAGGCTGCCTGTTCACTGAAATAACCGAAAACACAGAGTTGGTCATTCTTAACTAGGCTATAAGAAAAAAAAATATGCAATAAAAAAATAATAAGTTCATTCAATAGTGAGTAAAATAGCAGCAGGGCAGTTACAAACCCATCATTATACCAATTATGTGACTAATTAACATTTTATTTTGTATTAAAAAAACCCTCCCCTTTAGCTCCTATGTAAAGCTTGTTTTTATGTATTTCCTTCCTGGTCACCCTTGATGTTCAAGGCAAAGAAAGCTCAGAATACTCAAGAAGCATTTATGTGAATTCTAATAGAAATCTGAAGTTGCAGAACGTAGCCTATAAAATATATATGTGTGTGTGTAATTACTTCATTTTGTAACAGTGCCCTCTCAAACACATGAAATAATATTTTCAAGTTTCAACAAATTTTCGAACAATATATTTGGTACATAAAATGAAAATGAAGACAATTCAAGGTCATTACAGTGTGATTATATCTCATTTAAGAATAACTACAATGTTGTATTATCTTCAGAGGGAAATGGACAGATCTACCCAACTACATAGGAAATAGAATCAACAGATAAGGAATTCAAAGATTCTAGATTTAAAAAGCATAGTACTGAAACCACAGAAATGCCAAATGATTTCCCCTTTGACATCTTCACACATTTTAATGTCAATGCTTGCCTTCTACTAAAGCCAGCCATGTTGCCCAAAGTGCTTGCTCCCTCCTTTGATGGGACAAAACCTGTGGTCTAGGTGATCCATTTGGTATTTACAATTTGCTCACATATGTATCCTTTTGGGTGTGTATCACTTAACTTGGCAGGCAGACTTGAAGCTTTTCAAGGGGAAAAGACTGCTATATTCCTTTCTTGACTTTGCCATGTTAATTTCATCTTTTATTCCTTCTCAAAGATGTTGAGATCCCTAACTCCCTTTTCTTTTCTGCCTCTACAATCTTGACTTTAAATTTACAATCACAATCTTCAAATGAGCTCTTAGCACTACCAAAAGGCTCATCCATATCCCAAGTTATTTTACTCACTCTCCAAAATAACTATTTCACTGCTTCTCCTCTAACATCTCTGACCATACTCCCAGCTAACTCTTTTCTTTCTTACTTCAATAAGACAAACTATCAGAATAAAACATTATCTTCCAAATCCCAAATCTACTCTTATACTTTCAATATTGTTAAAATGAATGTACCTTCTCTGTTCCAATCAAAGGTCAATTTCTCCACTTGTAGGCTGCAGTCTATCATTTCTCATCTACTTGAAAACTTTATTCTTGAATTATCCCTTAGCACTTGCATTCTTCCCTCTATACTAGATCATTCTTGATGTACAAACATCTTATAATTGCATTCCTCTCTTTATGCCTCAGATTCCTCATTTTTACAATGGGGTAAAAAAGTATTACCTACTTTACAGAGTTGCTGTGAAGATTACTATAATTATAGTTATTATTATTACCATGTCTTAAATCCATCATTTAACCTTAAGTCCCCCGCTGGCTACCACATTTTCTATTTCCGGTTATAGCAATCTCAAAACAGGGGCTATTCTTCCTGTCTCTAATTCCTCATTCTTTCCTGAATCTCCTCCATTCACATTTGTCACCACCAAGCTCTGAAAACCCACTTGACAAAGACGCTAATGGCTACTATGTAACTTATTCCAATAACCTATTCGTAGTCCTCTAATAAATAATAGCCAACACATATTGAACACTTACGCCTGTACTATACTATTCACAGTGATTCTTAATCTCTTTTAAACCATACTTCATTCCAAAAAACAAATGAACAAAAATATCCCTTTATCGGTCTTTTACACATTATATGTGACATAAAGTCAATAAGGTCAAGATATATGTAAGAGGAGAAGAAAAATGTGACACATCATCAAGAGAAAAAAAAACAGATAATGGAAACAAACCCATAGATGATCAAGATATTGGAGTTAGCTAATGAGGATTTTAAAGTAACTATTACAAATATATTAAAGAAAAGATGAACAAATGGATGAAAAGATAGAAAACGAATCTAGAAAAATAGATATTTTAGATCTGAAAAATACAATAACTGAAATCAAGAACTAATTGAATAGGTTTAACAGCTTGGACCAAAAAAAAAAGAGACACATTTGGCTCAAACAGAGATCAACAGAAAATATACAATTTTGAGTACAAGAAGAAAAAATGAGAAGAGAACAGAGCATAAGGGAGATATGGGACACTCTCAACATATAATATACATGTAATTGGAGTCCCAGAAAATAAAGAGCAAGAAAATGAGGTAAAAGCAATACTTGAAAAGATAATCACCAAGAAATTTCCAAACCTAATGAAAGACATAACTTGGAGATTTCAGAAACTCAATGAACCCTAAAAGAAGGTAAAGTTGAGTTTTATAGCAAGAAATATTACTAAAGATGCAGATTTCATAATAGTAACAAAATTGTGATAGACAGAATAATGCCCACCCCAAGATGTCCATGTCCTAATCTCTGGAACTTGTGAAAATGTCACCTTTACATGGCGAAAGGGACTATGCAGATGTCAATAAATTAAGGATCTTGAGATGGAGAAATATCTTACATTATTCAGTATCAGGTATCCACATTAGAGCAGATAGGCCTAATCTAATCACAACAGTCCTTATAAGAGAAAAGGCAATGTGAAGATGAAAACAGATTAAAGATGCTACTCTGCTGGCTTTGAAGATGGAGGAAGGGCCATGAGCCAAGGAATACAAGAGTACAGTGGTAGAAGCTAGAAAAGGAAAGGAAAGAAAATTTCCCCTACATCTTCTGGAGAACCTTGGTTTCAGCCCAATGAAACACACTTTGGACTTCTGACCTCCAGAACAGGGAGATAATAAATTTGTATTGTTTTAAATTGTGACAACTTGCTACAGCAGCAGTAGAAAACTAATACGGGGTCAATAAAACAAAATATTTATATAACCATCCTGAATGTCTACCCAAAAAGCAAAAATTGACAGAACAAATAAAAACTTAATATTTATTATCGCAGTTGAAGAATGTTAACTCACATTCCTTAGTAATTAACAAAACAAGCAGATTTTTAAAAATCAGTAGAGATAGAGAAGATTTAAGCAATATTATTAACTATCTTGACCTAGCTGATATTTATAAAACACTAAATACAGCCACTGTAGAATATACATTCTTTCAGTGCACACATAACATTTACCAAAACATATGCTGGCCATAAAGTAAGCTTCTACTAATTCCAGCAAACTGAAAACATACTAAGTATATTCTCTGACCACAGTGGAATAAAACTAGAAACAGGCAAAACAAATAGCTTTAAATTCCTAAATATTGCAAAATTAAGCAAATTACAGAGCTCCTTCTCTGTCCCTCCTCTTCCCCAAAATTCTCATACCTTGATGGCTTAGGGGAAGGGAGAAAAAGACAAGAGAATACTTCTCCCAGCTCTGAAAAGTCACTGTCCTCATTCAGACTCATCTTCGTCTTTGACACTGCTCCCTTCTCGGTAAAGCTTTTCCTATTGCCTTTCCAATAATTCCTGTCTCCCTTTAAGGCCCAGCTTAAACCTTGCCTTTGCCATGAAGCAGTCTCTACTGATCGTAACTTCCCGACCACCTATTATATATGTCTCTTTTATATGAATCACCTCCTATCTTGAAGTATTATTTAAGTATTTCATATGTGCACACTAATCCTTCAATTAAGAATGTCGGCTATTTAATGGTATAAGCTCTACTTATAGACCTGCTACTCATGGACCAGCAACATGACCATCAACTGAGGAGCTGGTTAGAAATGCAGTCTCAGGCCCCACCCCAGACTTGCTAAATTAAAATCTGCATTTTAACATGATCCTCAAGTGACCGAACTACATATTGAAGTTTGAAATGCTATGCCTTACAGTGCTGCTTTTTAATCCATCACAGTAAATTGTACATAGAAGCAATTCAATAAATACCACTCAAATTGATCTAAAAATATAACATGCATGCTGTTATGTTTTTAACATCCAAATAGCATACAATAACTTTAAAGTCAGAAAAAAATATATTTTCAGGGAAGAAATGATTAATGGTATGTTGGTAGACATAACCAAACTCTAGGCACACTGCAACATAACATGCCCATAAAAATCAACGTTTATGTTTCTCCTGATTGTTGGCTAGATATTCTACAGAAGATACTTAAACGTTTGACTAGTCACTAAGAATAATGACCAATGATGAAAAAGAAAACCATGATGAGGAGAAAATGAAAGTCAGGTCAACCATCAACTGGATGAAAAGGACTTGTTGGAAATTAATTGGAGATATATCTACTATAACTAGTGCATCTGCTATAATTAGGGCAGTAACTCAAACACCACTTTGCAAATACCTACTTCTGACCTTCCTCAGTCCCTCTTCAAGCCCTCCAGGATATGATGTTTGATTTTGCTTTAAAAAGCTTCCCTAAAACTACTTCTAGATTTCAACAAATTTTATGTAGTTTACGAGAGTACTGGAAACTCTAGTATATTTACAAAATCAGAAAAATTGATATGTTATTTAAAACAAACAAATAAGAATTTATCTTTCTGTCATTTTGGCAGACATACGTAATGGTTTTGAAATTTTAATTCGAAAGCATCCGTATAGTGTAGTCCTTTGTTTGTTTTGATATCTTAATAGGGCAAATCTTTTAGGAATATCTCCTCTATTTTTTTCAGGGCAAACATCAATCTTGACCTACCTGGACCTCTTTAAAAAATTAATATGGCACCTGAGAAGATACCATAAAGAATAAGTAAAATTTCTTTATCTTGACACTGTAGTATCTAAAAATCTTTGTTTTCTAGTTTAAACAGATAAAATTAGTAGCTTATATTGCATGCCCAGTTTCTTATCCCCATTTTGGAAACAATTGGTCAATTCTTCCTTCCTGCTCCTACCTATTTAATGCTATTCCACTTAAACAAAACAACACCATCTAATCCTTGAGTTCCTCTGACGAGGCAGAATACTTAAAAGAGGTTCCTCAGGGACAAGAAGAAAGTGTACACAAACAGATGCCTACTGTCATACCTCACTTCTTTGTTCTAAGAGAACAAAATCAGTTTTGATGGACAGTAATTTGGAAGGAATCACTAATTCGAATGACTTAAAAAATAGTTGTGAAATAGAAACTAAAAAATCATATATATAACATAGGATACAAAAATGTATTCAGGCCATGTCCTTTTTTGCCATAATTATAAATAAGATCATTAAATGTGACCTGTGGAATTAAAGCTATATTAAACTGTAAATATCTAATAATAAAATTATTTTCCCATAGGAAGATATAATATTTGACAGTTCTGACAGATAAGATCAACAAAATAATAAACTCATTTGTTGAAGCTAATAAAAGTGCTGCGCCAACACCCACAAAATGGGCATAAACACACTATATGCTTTGACTTCACAAAGAGTTCAGATGCGCTCTAATTTCAATAAATCTCTACCCTAAAAGAAAATTAAAAGAAAACTAACATGGTATATATAACAAACTGACTAAACTTATAAGATTATCATTTTGTACCATCTTAAAACTTGGCATTGCTTTGGGGGCATGATTTAAATGGCTTGACCTCATTTGAAATAAAAAGCATGGATATCTAACCTGATATTTTCCTTACATATTAGTCTAAATCATTCTATATACTTAACCTGTGTCACTCAAAGATTTAGAGATGATTGTTCTTCCTGTTGCTAAGGACAGTAATATAAAGATTATGTTTCACCCAATTGTCCTTTTTACTCTCTTCCCCCACAGTTTATTCAATGACAGAAGTGCATTTGTGCAGAAAGTAGACCAAAAATGATCACTATGAAGCCATTAATTGCTATTATATCACTGTCTCTGGTACTTTATTGTCAAAAGATCTAGCTGACATCTGGTTAACAACTATGTACCAGAGTCAGAAAATCATTTTTAAAAAATAATTTAAAAGCTTTAAATCACTTAAAGAATTCTACACAGGTTTTGTAAACATCTGAACTAAATTTAAGATCTGGAGACCAAATAGATTCACAGGGTCTTGACAATAGGGGTGTCAGCAGCACCATGCAATAGAAAGAAATCCATGCATGTAGGCAGGTGACAATAAGTAGTCTTAGCAGGAGGCAGAGAACATCATCAGGAATAAGTCAAGCAGGAGGCAGATGTCTAAGCAGACATAGTTAGCATCAGGAAGAGTATGCTGGCAGGTATCGGAGATTCAATAACAATAATTTATTTTAAAACAAAAATTTATAGTCAACAAATATTTATTGAAAGTCTCTTATGAATTATTCACTGTTCTAGATTTCAACAATCCAGTTATGAATGAAACAAAGATTACTAACTACACAGAAGGTCTGTGCTAAATATTCTGTGAATACGAGTTTTGTTTTTGTTGTTGCTGTTAGTTCAAGGGAATGTTTAATGATGAACTAAGCAGTAAACAAAGGCGGTAACTAAGGCACATGAAGTAACAAGACAGAGTACAAATTATTGGAATAGTGATACGAGGCAAAGCTAAAAGTTCAGTTTCTGAAATTCAGCTACTGATGGCCTAGTAATAAAGGTTTAATACACTTAGCAAAAAAGTTTATGCTTGTATTGAATATTAGAAATGAAAAAGTCAAAAAAGACAAGACAAAACTTTCTGAGCCACTGGAGCTTAGGATAACCTGGTGTTTAAAAACAGGATCTGTCCTAGAGACGGGGATAATGATAAATCTGCAAGTGTTAAGCAGCCTAACTTCAAAGGGGAGAATATACAAGAGCAAGAAGACAAAGAGATCGGTACAGATGAGTTCAAAGCAATGCTTTAGGAAAAAATAATCTGATGGCAATGAAACAAAAAGATTGGAGAGGGACATAAGATAAGGCAGAGGACATAACAGAAAGAGCATATGATTGGAAGTCAGAAAATTTGGTTCTAGTCACTGCTCTTTCACTTCTTATTCTCTGATACTTATGCTTTGTCATAAGAGTTTATGCTTTGTCATCTTTAAAATAAGAATAACAAGTTGATTAGAAGGCTCAAGTAAGAAAACATGAGGATTCACTCTTAATCTGCAAAAAGCCATACAAATGTTATTCTATCATTACTGAAAAGACTGCAGCAAAAGGCCAATCATTAAATAGCAAACCCACAACGAGAGTGAAGGCAATGTGAATTACTAAGAGTGGGGCAAGGAGCAAAGTACAATATAAGACACTAAGGAGAAGGAAGCAGCAGGATTTAGTAACAACTAAAGAAAATTTGTAAACAGGAAATTTTAAAAACATAAGTACCAGAAGACATGGTGTTAAGGGAGAGAATGATTTAAAAAATCAGAATACTGAATTGTGATAAAAATATTAAGTATGACACCTAACGGTACTAAATCCACGAAGATGGTATAAAATGCTCAAGTGGATACAACTTTGTTCAGTCATAATTATACTTTGTGATATCAACGATACTGCAATTGTAGCTTTTCAGACACTACTAAATTTTCCTCTTTTTATATTACATTATGAAACAGACAAAGAATTAAAAAACGTATCAACTGGTTATTTTTTAACTTGTAAAGGAAAAGTGTGGCGAGGCTTCTTGCTATTACTTTGCAAATGTAGTGGACAAGGAAAAGATATTGCTTCCTTCATCAGATAACCTGCTGAGTTATGTAAAAGCTACAGCCAACAAAACCAATCTTTATTGACTCTAGATTTGTTGGTCAGATCATCCTGGAAGAAAGATATGCTCTTTGCAAATGTCATATCATACTGGTCCACATCATTAATTAAAACACTATTGTAACTGTCAGGCACTGAATAATTTAAAACCTGAACTAGGGTGGTGGCAAAGGAAATGGGTAAAAATTGTGTAGACACAAAAGGCAGTAACAACAACACATCTATCCATGAGTATGGAATAACAAAGGCCCTCCCACCTCAATTACAGTGGCAGGAATCAAATTTTGCCTCTTTTCTGAGCAATGTCGAATCCCTCATTTAAATGAGAAAAGGATAGCTGTAGACAGAATAGTATCCAGCAAACATTAGTTTAGTATGATCTAGTCTATACCTGGACAATGATGATTGGTAACAGTAATTCAGTAGGAATAATTCACACGTAAAGTAACATGTTGAGTGATGAAAAACATAGCATATTTTGTTGATTGGTCTTCAACAATGCAAACTTGGATATCTGATATATGAAAATAAGGTAGGGTTTACTGGAGTTCTCTGTGAGTCAATTGTCTGTTGATCTTAATTTATTACTGTGATATCTCAACTGAACACATAAACACCAGTGTTTGGGAAATACTGGAAAACTACAGAAGCAACAGAAATTATGAACCAAAGCCATTTAATTCAGAATGTTCTTTAACGAGTGGTGAATACTCAAGCATCTGTAGTAGCATAAGTGAAAATTACCCATTAATAAGTAAAGGCATACCTCAGAGATAGTGCAGGCTCGGTTACAGACCACCTTAATAAAGCAAATATTGCAATAAAGCAAGTCATACAAATTTTTTGGTTTCCCAGTGCATATAAAAGTTAAGTTTACAGTATAGTCTATTAAGTGTCCAAAAGCATTCTGTCTAAAAAAAAGTACATTCCTTAATTTAAAAAATGCTTTATTGCTAAAAAAAATAATAATAATAGTAACCATCATTTGAGCCTTCAGTGAGTAGTAATCATTTGCTGGTGGAAGGTCTTGCCTTATGTTGGTAGCTGCTGTCTGATCAGGATGGTGGTTGCTGAAGACTGAGGTAGCTATGGCAATTTCTTAAAATAAGACAATGACATTTGCTGCATCAATCGACTTCTCCATTCATGAACAATTTCTCTGCAGCATGTGATGCTTCTGATAGCATTTTACCCATTTTGAACTTCTTTGAAAATTGGAGTCAATCCTCTCAAACCCTACTGTTGCTTTATCAACTAAGTTTATGTAATATCCAAAATTCTTTGTTGTCATTTGAACATTCCTCACAGCATCTTCATCAGTTGATTCCATCTCAAGATACCACTTTCTTTGCTCATCCATAAGAAACAACTCTTCATCCCTTAACATTTTATCATGAGATTACAACAATTCAGTCACATATTCAGACTTCTAATTCTAATTCTCTTGCTATTTCCACCACATGTGCAGTTACTTCCTCCACTGAAGTCATGAATTTCTCAAAATCATCGATGAGGGTAGGAGTTAATCTCTTTCAAACTCCTGTTAATGCTGGTATTTTAACCTCTTTCCATGAAATACGACTGTTCTTAATGGCATCTAGAAGGTGAATCTTTCAAGAATTTTCAATTTACTTGGCCCAGATACATCAGAAAAATTACTATCTATGGCAGCGATAGATAGATGTATTTCTTAAATAATAAGACTTGAAAGTTGAAATTACTCCTTGATCCATGGGCTGCAGAATGGATGCTGTGTTAGCAGGCATGAAAGTAACATGAACCTCGTTGTGCATATCCAGCAGAGCTCTTGAGTGACCAGGTCAATGAGCAGAAATATTTTGAAAGGAATCTTTTTTTTTTTTTTCCTAAGCAGTAGGTATAAACAGCAGGCTTAAAATATTCAGTAAACGATGTTATAAACAGGCGTGCTATCATTCAGGCTTTGTTGTTCCATTCATGGATTGCAGGCAAAGTAGATTTAGTATAATTCTTAAGGGCCCTAAGCTTTGGGGCACAGTAAATGAAGAGTGGCGTTAACTTAGTCATCAGCCACATTAGCTCCTAACAAGAGAGTCAACCTGTCCTTTGAAGCTTTGCAGCCAGGCATTGACTTCTCCTCTCTATGAAAGTCCAAGATGGCATCTTCTACCAATATAAAGCTGTTTCTTTTATACTGAAAATCTGTTGTTTAGTGTACTCATCTTCATTAATGATCTTAACTAGATCTTCTGGATAACTTGCTACAGCTTCTATATCAGCACTTGCTGCTTTACCCTGTATTTTTATCTTATGGAAACAGCTTCTTTCTTTACTTCTTCAAACTTTTCCTCTGCAGCTTGCTCACCTCTCTCTCTCAGCCTTCACAGAATTGAAGAGAGTTAGGGCCTTGCTCCAGATTAGGCTTTGGCTTAAGGAAGCGGTCCCCAACCTTTTTAGCACCAGGGACCAGTGCTCCTATGAAAATCTAATACCTGATGATCTGAGGTGGAGCTGAGGTGGTGATGCAGCTGCAATTGCAGATGAAGCTACACTCACTCACCTGAGCTCACCTCGGCTGTGTGGCCCCATTCCTAACAGGCCACAGACCTTACTGGTACGCAGCCTAGGGGTTGGGGACCCTTGGTAAGAGTCCCCAACCAGTTGTGGCTGGTTTGATCTTCTATCCAGACCACTAAAACTTTCTTCATGTCAGCAATAAGGCCGTTGTGCTTTGTTATCATTCGAATATTTACTGGAGTAGCACTTTAGATTTCAAGAACTTCTTTTTAATTTCAAAAAATTTTCCTTTGCATTGACAACCTATTTGTCACAAGAGGCCTAGCTTTCAACATGCTTTCCTTGTTAAGCTTAATCATCTCTAACTTATGATTTAAAATACGAGACATGCAACTTTTCCTTTCACTTGAACGCTTAGAGACCATTATAGGGTTAGTAACAGGCCTAAATTCAATATTGTTGTGTCTCGGGGAATAAGGAGGCCCAAAGAGAGATGGAGAAACATCTGGTCAGTGAAGCAACCAGAATACACAAACATTTATCAATTAAGTTCACCATCTTACATGGTTTGTGGCACCCGCAAAACAATTACAATAGTAACATCAGAGAAAACTGATCACAAATCTCCATAATAAATAATGAAAATGTTTCAAATATTGCAAGAATTACTAAAATATGAAATAGACACAAAAATTGAGCAAATGTTTCTAGACACATTTCCACAGTGTTTACCAAGAGGTGGCCAAACTGGCCCTTCAACTATTAGTCCTTATCACGTATCTTCAGGCTATATAAGGATAAAGATTCATGGTTGGGATACTTTGAAGATAATTCATAGTTATAGAGAACACTGTTTTCTCTTTTCCTCTTCAGAGTATAGGGAAGTAAAATATTTCTCCTCTATCAAGCCAAGTGAGGGGATAGTCCAAGGTTTTCTTTACTTATAGAGATTGAAGAACTTTACAAAAGGGATCATGGTATTTTACTTCTGCAGAACACAGCATCCCATCTCAAAATGTCCATCTCATAAAAGACAGACCCA
>NW_024349519.1:8099231-8107403 GCF_902729225.1 Pteropus medius | reverse complement strand
ATTTAAATGAGAAAAGGATAGCTGTAGACAGAATAGTATCCAGCAAACATTAGTTTAGTATGATCTAGTCTATACCTGGACAATGATGATTGGTAACAGTAATTCAGTAGGAATAATTCACACGTAAAGTAACATGTTGAGTGATGAAAAACATAGCATATTTTGTTGATTGGTCTTCAACAATGCAAACTTGGATATCTGATATATGAAAATAAGGTAGGGTTTACTGGAGTTCTCTGTGAGTCAATTGTCTGTTGATCTTAATTTATTACTGTGATATCTCAACTGAACACATAAACACCAGTGTTTGGGAAATACTGGAAAACTACAGAAGCAACAGAAATTATGAACCAAAGCCATTTAATTCAGAATGTTCTTTAACGAGTGGTGAATACTCAAGCATCTGTAGTAGCATAAGTGAAAATTACCCATTAATAAGTAAAGGCATACCTCAGAGATAGTGCAGGCTCGGTTACAGACCACCTTAATAAAGCAAATATTGCAATAAAGCAAGTCATACAAATTTTTTGGTTTCCCAGTGCATATAAAAGTTAAGTTTACAGTATAGTCTATTAAGTGTCCAAAAGCATTCTGTCTAAAAAAAAGTACATTCCTTAATTTAAAAAATGCTTTATTGCTAAAAAAAATAATAATAATAGTAACCATCATTTGAGCCTTCAGTGAGTAGTAATCATTTGCTGGTGGAAGGTCTTGCCTTATGTTGGTAGCTGCTGTCTGATCAGGATGGTGGTTGCTGAATACTGAGGTAGCTATGGCAATTTCTTAAAATAAGACAATGACATTTGCTGCATCAATCGACTTCTCCATTCATGAACAATTTCTCTGCAGCATGTGATGCTTCTGATAGCATTTTACCCATTTTGAACTTCTTTGAAAATTGGAGTCAATCCTCTCAAACCCTACTGTTGCTTTATCAACTAAGTTTATGTAATATTCTAAATTCTTTGTTGTCATTTGAACATTCCTCACAGCATCTTCATCAGTTGATTCCATCTCAAGATACCACTTTCTTTGCTCATCCATAAGAAACAACTCTTCATCCCTTAACATTTTATCATGAGATTACAACAATTCAGTCACATATTCAGACTTCTAATTCTAATTCTCTTGCTATTTCCACCACATGTGCAGTTACTTCCTCCACTGAAGTCATGAATTTCTCAAAATCATCGATGAGGGTAGGAGTTAATCTCTTTCAAACTCCTGTTAATGCTGATATTTTAACCTCTTTCCATGAAATACGACTGTTCTTAATGGCATCTAGAAGGTGAATCTTTCAAGAATTTTCAATTTACTTGGCCCAGGTACATCAGAAAAATTACTATCTATGGCAGCGATAGATAGATGTATTTCTTAAATAATAAGACTTGAAAGTTGAAATTACTCCTTGATCCATGGGCTGCAGAATGGATGCTGTGTTAGCAGGCATGAAAGTAACATGAACCTCGTTGTGCATATCCAGCAGAGCTCTTGAGTGACCAGGTCAATGAGCAGAAATATTTTGAAAGGAATCTTTTTTTTTTTTTTCCTAAGCAGTAGGTATAAACAGCAGGCTTAAAATATTCAGTAAACGATGTTATAAACAGGCGTGCTATCATTCAGGCTTTGTTGTTCCATTCATGGATTGCAGGCAAAGTAGATTTAGTATAATTCTTAAGGGCCCTAAGCTTTGGGGCACAGTAAATGAAGAGTGGCGTTAACTTAGTCATCAGCCACATTAGCTCCTAACAAGAGAGTCAACCTGTCCTTTGAAGCTTTGCAGCCAGGCATTGACTTCTCCTCTCTATGAAAGTCCAAGAAAGCATCTTCTACCAATATAAAGCTGTTTCTTTTATACTGAAAATCTGTTGTTTAGTGTAGTCATCTTCATTAATGATCTTAACTAGATCTTCTAGATAACTTGCTACAGCTTCTATATCAGCACTTGCTGCTTTACCCTGTATTTTTATCTTATGGAAACAGCTTCTTTCTTTACTTCTTCAAACTTTTCCTCTGCAGCTTGCTCACCTCTCTCTCTCAGCCTTCACAGAATTTAAGAGAGTTAGGGCCTTGCTCCAGATTAGGCTTCGGCTTAAGGAAGCGGTCCCCAACCTTTTTAGCACCAGGGACCAGTAAACCACTAACACAGTAAATACATAAACCACTAAATCAGTGCTCCTATGAAAATCTAATACCTGATGATCTGAGGTGGAGCTGAGGTGGTGATGCAGCTGCAATTGCAGATGAAGCTACACTCACTCACCTGAGCTCACCTCGGCTGTGTGGCCCCATTCCTAACAGGCCACAGACCTTACTGGTATGCAGCCTAGGGGTTGGGGACCCTTGGTAAGAGTCCCCAACCAGTTGTGGCTGGTTTGATCTTCTATCCAGACCACTAAAACTTTCTTCATGTCAGCAATAAGGCCTTTGTGCTTTGTTATCATTCGAATATTTACTGGAGTAGCACTTTAGATTTCAAGAACTTCTTTTTAATTTCAAAAAATTTTCCTTTGCATTGACAACCTATTTGTCACAAGAGGCCTAGCTTTCAACATGCTTTCCTTGTTAAGCTTAATCATCTCTAACTTATGATTTAAAATACAAGACATGCAACTCTTCCTTTCACTTGAACGCTTAGAGACCATTATAGGGTTAGTAACAGGCCTAAATTCAATATTGTTGTGTCTCGGGGAATAAGGAGGCCCAAAGAGAGATGGAGAAACATCTGGTCAGTGAAGCAACCAGAATACACAAACATTTATCAATTAAGTTCACCATCTTATATGGTTTGTGGCACCCGCAAAACCATTACAATGGTAACATCAGAGAAGACTGATCACAAATCTCCATAATAAATAATGAAAAAGTTTCAAATATTGCAAGAATTACTAAAATATGAAATAGACACAAAAGTTGAGCAAATGTTTCTAGACACATTTCTACGGTGTTTACCAAGAGGTGGCCAAACTTGCCCTTCAACTATTAGTCCTTATCACGTATCTTCAGGCTATATAATGATAAAGATTCATGGTTGGGATACTTTGAAGATAATTCATAGTTATAGAGAACACTGTTTTCTCTTTTCCTCTTCAGAGTATAGGGAAGTAAAATATTTCTCCTCTATCAAGCCAAGTGAGGGGATAGTCCAAGGTTTTCTTTACTTATAGAGATTGAAGAACTTTACAAAAGGGATCATGGTATTTTACTTCTGCAGAACACAGCATCCCATCTCAAAATGTCCATCTCATAGAAGACAGACCCATCTCAGAGTGTCCACCCAGAGAAGAGAGGTGACAGAGTCCCTGTGAAAATCTGACATGCCCCCTGAAGTCTACACACACACACACACACACACACACACACAACCCCTTGGAAAACTCTGAAGATAGGAAGTATCCCCCTCAAAAAATAGAAGGCAGTAACTGAGCAAGCAAGCTGACTTTTGATGTCTGACAAGTTGTAGATATGTGATATTTCTTATTGTCCAAGTGGACAAAGATGACAGTGGCCAGACAATAAGCCTCTTCACAGGCATTTTGCCAAGAAAAGTTGACTACTACCAGGGTAAATGGACAATCACTGTAAGAGGCCATAAATATTTGAGGAGAGTAAGGAGGGAAAAGGAGCTAGAATATTCCCAAGAGGTCAGACAGGAAATACAACTCTCATTACAGATGTAGCAAGGAGACTGACCTCAGGAGACTCTTCAAAGAATCCAAAGGCCTAAGGGCCAGCTAGAGAAAGCCAAGAGAGAACTATAAAAGAGCACCATGAAGTACAAAGAACACTAAGTAAAAATAAATGCCCTTCCATAAATGTCTCCTCATCCTGTGTGGAAGACTCAGAAGAGGTAGAGTGAGCATGGAAGGAGAAATGGAAGAGCAAACGAAGTGAAGTAAGGTGAGCAAGTGGAGTCCCCCTTTCCTACTATAGGTCATTCAGTCTACAGTCAGGACTGAGCTGGATGAAAAGACAACAATGAATTGGATGTTTTTGGCTTAATTGGTCAGTACTTTAATTCCTGAAAATGAGATCATGCTTACAGCTGAAAATAACCTGAGAGTAACAGAACCTGCACAGGAGATTAGAAAGAAAAATCAGACAAACTTTGGTTGAAGTACAAAGCAAAGTTTTCTAGATATAAGCTACCAGATTCAGCCTAGTCAATAAAACAGTTATACAGGTTTCAGGAATCATATTTGGGAGAACAACTTAATAACCTAGGGAAACACTCAGAAAATATGTAAAGTTAAAAAAAAAGGAAAATTATATATGTAATAAGATTCAATTTTTATTATATTACATAAATAATGAGGTTATGCTAAAATATAATAGGCAGAAATTGGTTTTTATTTATCTTTGGGTGAAATTCTTATGAAGTTTCTAAAATGAACAGATAATACTTTTGTAATCAGAAAAAATATGTCATTAAAATTTTTTCAAGTAGCCTCATGAAAAAATATTTGTTATTATATCAAAATCAACTTCTACCTTCCTTTTCACTTCATTAGTATTGTTCCAAATCTTGCAGCCAAAAGCAATAGCCTTAATAATATCAGATGATGAGAACTACAACATGCTTGAGTTTCAGAAAGATAAACGTAAATATAATGTTCACCTAAAACTGTCAAATAAGTTGGCTACAAGAAAACAAAATGGCAGGCCACTGCAATCAGAATTTAGATCAGTTACCTTTCCACTCCCTTTCAGTGGAGTTGCCAGCTACCTCAAAATTTTCATTACCTGTTTTCTCCAAGTTAGCAAAACATCTCCAGCTCCCAGCAATATCAGTCATCTAAGATCTTCAAGTTGCTCTTTGGTCTAAAATACAAAGGCCATCAAACTCCTATTCATCAAAATCACTACCAGAAGTATTAAATTCCCAGTTCATTCAATACTACTCTCTACATATCCTCTAATGGTGCCATCTCTATCTCTCACTTCCTTTCTAAAACCTCTACTGTGCTGGAAATCATGGCCCAACAGCAGTGTAGACATGTGGCCAAGCCTGAAACTCTCACTGTAGCCAAGTTTGCCAGAATTCAAAATCAGCCCTGTCACTTATACCTGTGTGTATGACCCCAAGCAAATTGCTTAACTTCTCAAGTGGGACTAATAACAGTACAGTTATGCGCCGTTTTAATGACAGGATAAATTCTGAGAATGTGTCATTAGGGATTTCATCGTTGTGCGAACATCACAGAGTGCACTTACACAAACCTAGATGGCTAGCCTACTACACACCTAGGCTATCTGGTATAGTCTATTGCTCCTAGACTACAAGCCTGTACAGCATGTTACTGTACAAAACAACACAAGATTAAATCAAGCACAAGAGAAAATTATGCAATCAAGAG
Source organism: Pteropus medius (assembly GCF_902729225.1). Classification (NCBI taxonomy): domain Eukaryota; kingdom Metazoa; phylum Chordata; class Mammalia; order Chiroptera; family Pteropodidae; genus Pteropus; species Pteropus medius. The sequence goes on along the minus strand of NW_024349519.1, from coordinate 8,102,046 downwards.
ACGTAATAAACATGAGATGTATGAGGCTGCTGCCAGTATACCTAGGCATACCATTTTATAGCAAACTTTTTGTAATAAGCAGAAAGAGTACACTCTAGGATAATGATTCAAAATATAGATAGTAAATACATAAACCACTAACACAGTCATTTATTGTATATATATAAACGTACGTGCTATACTTTTCTATAGTAGGTTTGTTTACAACTTACTTCAACATCACCGGCATCACCACAAACATGTGAGTAATGCACTGTGCTAGAATGTTAGGATGGCTATGACGTCATTAGGTGATAGAAATTTTTCAGCTCCATTATAATTTCATAGGACCTCCATCATGTATGTGGTCTCTCGTTGATCGACATATCATTATGTAGCAAACGTCTGTACCTACATTATAGGATTATTGTGAGAATCATGAGAGTTAATACATGCTTGGAGTTTAGAACATTTGTTTCTGTCATATAATGAGTGCTTGATAGTTCATTTATTCTTATTAAAAAGCTCACTTATACTCTCGACCTAAAACTTCATCTGCCTATCCTCTGAGAACACAGCTTTTAATGACGTGCTCTCAAATAAGGCTATTTTTTTTTCTTTCACACCACATATGTCATTGCCTGGAGGTGAGTTTTCTTCTTGCTCTATAGTGCAGTTTCCAACTTGCCTCTCCTCATTCTTCTTCTAAAGGTCCCATCTTTTTGAAGCACATATTATCATACCTTAACCACTGTTCAACATCCTGTACTGCTGCCCTTGTCACAGTGCCTCATTCATTGATCTCACTTACAGTATACAGTATCCCCTTCACCACTACTACTAACATCATTCTTGGCAACTTCAAATCCCTGAGATGACACACCCAACATCATTTTCAGTTTGACCTCCTTAAAAACCATTCTCGTTTTTGTTAAAAATGTGAATAGAAGAGAACTATCATCTTTCATGCCCTGGTTCCACAATTCCAAAGCTCCACAAATTCTATGCTTTTATCTCGAAATCGAAGCTTCACTCTGCTTGGTACTCTAAGGCCGCTGTAATTTTTCTTTCACTATTCCCTAGTCTCCTTTGAGGACTCAGTCTACAACATTCTCTTTTCTTGCTAATTCATTAATTTCTCCCTCTCCTGGATCAGTCCCATTAGGAATAAGCACTGCTCATTATCGCATCCATAAAAACAACTCTCTCTTAACCTGTTCTTCTCCTCTTCATTTCCCTGCTCATCACAGCAAAATCTTCTAAAAACATTATTGATTTCATTGTCTCTGCTTCCTCATCTTGCATTCTTTCCTTAATCCACTGCAAACAAGTACTCCACTGAAACAGCTCATATCTGAGTCACCAATAACTTATCTCTTACCAAAGCTAACGGTCAATTTTTGTTCACATTTTACTTGACTTACCAAGCAGCATTTTAAACAGCTGACCAGCTTCTAAGACAACATACTCCACCTGCTTTCTTCTAACCTCACTGGCTATTCTCCAGTTCAAAGTGCTTTGGGTCTTTGTGTCTTGAAAGATAAAACAGATCATCAGTCTCCTGAGAAAAAACATAGCCTATTGCCCACAGGACCAAGATTGATGAAGGAGATACACATGAAAAAGATATGCAGTTAACAAAGGGATTTTAAATTTTATTTAAATTATTCTTTAAAATGGACTATTTTAGAGAACTTTCCATGGAAGCTTCCTTCCTCACTCAGATCCAAGCTGGTCACTCTGAATGAATTAGTTATTAACTATGCGAGAAAAGAATATGTGTTTAATTGCGTAGACATGTACATACTCATGAGCAGTTGTCTATAAACCTTTGCAAATAACATCTGATGAAAACAGAATAAAATTTGTAGGAGGAATTTTTTTTAATGGAATGAGCATGAAAATTAGGAGATAATAAGTACAGAAGAAAATATAAAGCAAATAAACCAACAAGGCTATTGGTAAAGATTAGGAGATTGGAAAGATTAGATGTCATAAGATTTAAATTTTTAAGAAAAGTTTAGGTTACTATTTTGGAACATAAGGAGTCATTTTTCTGTCTTAGAAAGTGGGCTAATGTGATGACAGTGGCTACAGAGGTAGACTATTCCAATAATTTGTACCTGTGTTCATATTACATTTTTTGGCATGTTTCACAGGAGAGCCATCAAGTCCTGTAAGGGCATGCAAGACTCTCAATTGGACAGAGTTCCTCAAGGGCAAAATCCATCATCTTGCATTTCCCAGTGTCTAGCAAAGTGATTGGAGTGCACTTGATTTCAGTGGGCCTCAATAACTAATAAATAGAATGGAACTAAACTGAAATATATTGAATTGATCTGAGCCAAAATGAATTGGAATGGTCGAGGAAAAGAGCTACATGTTATCCTCGCAAGTTCATTTTTATTCCTCCATTTTAGATATCAAAATATATTTACTTAAGTAAATTCTGCTTTACTTACATCAAGTATGAAGCAATAGTTTTCTTTTTACACCTCTCTACAAGCACTTTAAGAAGAGGCTATAATGTGCTCAGCAGAAGCATTATCCACTTTACATGCAGAAGGACTTGAGTCATAGAGAGGCGTCACATTATTTTTCTGCAGGGTTACTTTTACACCACTGCCACCTCAAAATGAGTCAGTGGAACAGAAGAGATCCGAATTCAAAGTCCAAAAGCATTACTTACATCACCAAAGTACATTTTAAAAGATTCAATCATAAAAGGGAAATTATGTAACATGCAAATAAACATGTTTGATAGTCATAAAAAAGGCACAAAATAACTGCTTTTAGAAACAGAATTTCCTGTTATGGTATTGTTCCCCCCACCCCC
>NW_024349519.1:8073840-8099201 GCF_902729225.1 Pteropus medius | reverse complement strand
GCATGTTTCTCAACAGAATGTACAGAAAACAACTCAAATATATTAGCATCTGTTTTTTCAGTATGAAGGTAGAGAATATGATGATTTTGAAGGATATTCATACTCAGTTACATTACTCTATTGCTACTACTGTGTTCATTATTTTAATAGCTAATGCTAGGAGGATTCTTCTGCTTGTGAAGAGCAAGTAGGACTATCTTAGTCATCTTCAATAGTCCATTTAACTTTCTATCACATATTTTCTAAGTTCCTCTGTCTTCATAGTGTTTCATTTCACAGTTAAACAATTTGTGAAGGATACAAAAGGTTATTTATTTTACCAGTTCAATCAAGTTTGTTTTCTATCATATTTTTTTTAAAAATGAAGTTTGTTTTCAGGATCACTGACGTTTCAGATTTGTTTGTTGATACTGTTATCACTCAGAAACTTGTTTTTCAATGCAAATAAAACTAGTCATCTAGTCAAAGCTTTCAGCAGTTAATATTGTATAAACAAGGAAGATCTAATTATTGAGTAAGGTCTTAAGAAAAAAGAGTCACAAATTTATTTTTTATTTAATCATGGTAATAAAATTAAAAATATGCAAAATGATTTACAATATAAACTACAGAAAAAGGACAAAATTAATCAAATATCTTTTCTAAGTTAGCAAAGGAACTCTGCCACCTCAATCAAATTCAATTTCTTCACGTTAGGCATGAAAACAGTGAGAGGTTCTCTTGGAGCTTATACATAAAATGGGTGTGTGTGGGTGTGGGTGGTGTGTGTGGCATGTGTGTGTGTGTTTATTGTACTGTTATCCTTTTGGAGTCTTGGTAAAAACTCTGTTGGTATAAGTAGAAGTGTGCTCAGGTTAATGATATACCAAGTAATATATTTAAGAGGTTTAAGAATTAACATGTCAGTCACTCACCCTGCCAGGTTAAGCAGTTGGAAATCAATAAGTATTCCCATGTGCTTAAAGATAAACAGGAAAGGAATGTAATACCGTTAGTATACATACCAACAGAGGAACAAGATTTTAAAAAATATTTTATTCAACCTGATCAAGGAGGTATAATTATTTCTATATTGACTTTCACAACTCAGTGTATTCAGAAAGACAAACCAAGACATCCATTTTACCATATAAATACAATGCTGATAACTTCAGCTGGTAATATCGAGGTCATATATTATCTAATATAAATGCACTATTATCATTTTTCTTTTCAGCTATTATCGATATAATTGACAAACAAAATTGTAAGATATTTAAACTGTACATCGTGATGATTTCATATAATATACACTGTGAGTCTCTCTCATCAAGTTAATTAAAATATCCTTTACCTCACATATTTGACTTTTTCCTTTTTTCCTTTTTTTTTTGGCTAGAACATTTAAGTTCTACTCTCTTGGCAAATTTCAATTACACAATACAGTGTTATTAACTACAGTCACTATGTTATCCATTAGATCTTCGGTCTATATTTATCTTATACTTGAAAGTTTATATCTTTTTATCAACCCTACTTCTCCCATAACCTCATCATCCCTTTTCTTCATTAGGGACATACAAAATAAATTGTAAAAAGGGGCCCCAAATGAAGGCTTGAGAGAATCCCTGTTAGAAAGATAAATCTTTGGAAGTTAATGACTACAATAAATATTTATTAAGGACTGCTATATGCCAAGATTATTCTGAATGCTTTACAAATATGCCAATTGCTTCTCATGACAATCCTATGAGATTAGTACTCTTATTATCTCCATAGACAAAACCAAGATAAAGGTGGAATTTTATAAAACAGAGCTCACCAAAGAAATTATTCCTAACTTGATGTGATTAGAAAAGAAATTGTGGTTAGTCACTACAAGTCTTACCTAAAAACAAACAAAAAAAACAGATTTATAGAGATAGAGATGAATGGAGAGAGAGGAAAGAGGTGGCAGGAAGAAGAGGAGGAAGGAGGGAAAGCTATAAAAGAAAAAAGAATCTAACACTTTCCAAACACTTCTAAATACAAGGCATTTACAGCACTCATATAATCTTAACAACCTTAGTAAATAGGTCTTAACTGCATTTTACAGATGAGAACACTAAGATTCATAAAGGTTAAGTGACTGTCCTAAAATTTCTAACTCAAATCTTTGTGTCTCTAAAGTCTACGCTTTTTTCAATAAGCCATGCTGCCAACATAATTAAAATTAAGGCAGGGATAGGGTGAAGGGAAAAGACAAAATTAATAAAGAATGTGAAATTAGAAAAAGATATCAACCAGCTTAGAGCAGTTTATGGATAAGACATGGCACTGTTGCCACAGAGCCATGCTGCTTTTAATTTAGAATGCAGGGCTACAAAGAGCCAGAATGGCTACTTACTTTAAGAATCAGTGACCTTGATCCCAAAAAAGAAAAAGCTAAAGAAGTTCATCACCACCAAACCAGTATTACAGGAATTATTAAAGGGACTTCTTTAAGAAGTAGAAAAAGAAAAAAGGATCAAAAACATAAATAATAAAATGGCAATAACTACTTATCTATCAACAATTACTTCACATGTAAATGGCTTTACTGTTCCAGTCAAAAGATAGGGTGGTGGTCTACAGCCACCCTGAACACGCTCAATCTCATCTGATCTCAGAAGCTAAGCAGGGTTGGGCCTGGTTAGTACTTGGATGGGAGACCACCTAGGAATACTGGGTGCTATAGGCTTTAAAAAAAAAAAGATAGGGTGGCTAAATGGTTAAGAAAACAAGACCCTTACATATGCCTGCAAGAGACTCACTTAGATGGAAAGACACACAGAGACTGAAAGTAAAGAGATGGAAAAAGATATTTCATGAAAATGGAAAAAAAAGAAAACTGGAGTAGCAATACTTATACCAGACAAAAATAGATATTTAAACAAAGGCAATAACAAGAGACAAAGAAAGACACAGTAATACCACTTCTAGGTACTTATCGGAAGAAACCCAAAACACTACTTCAAAGGGACATGTTGTTCATCTATATTTTCATCGCAGCATTATATACAATAGCCAAGATATGGAAGCAATCTGGGTGCCCATCAATGGTTGAATGGATAAAGAAGAGGTGGTACATATATACAATGGGATATTACTCATCTATAAAAAAGAATGAGATCTTAACATCTGCAACAACATGGATGGACCCCTACAGGGTATTGTGCTGAGTGGAGTAAGTGAGACAAAGACAAGTGCCATATGATTTCATTTACATGTGAATTGAAAGAACAAAATAAACAAACAGACAAAATAGAAACAAACTCATAGATACAGAGAGCATTTTTATGGTTGCCAGATGTAGAGGGGTTGGGGAAATGGGTGAAAAAGGGGAAGAGATTTAGAAGTACAAATTGGTAATCACAATTTGTAAAGTATAGCATAGGGAATATAGTCGATAATATTGTAACAACTATGTATGGTGTCAGATGGATACTAGATTTATTAGGGTGATCACTTCACAAGTTATATAAATGTCTAATCACCATGAAGTACACCTGAAATTAATATAATATTGTGAGTCAACCGTAATTGAAAAAAATATTTTAAAAAATAAATAAAAGTATAGCAGAGACAAAAAATAAAAAAAATCAGTGCCTTTTACCTTTTCATATATTTGTCTTCTCTTCTATCTCATCTCATTGTCAGTGAAGGTGCTACGAGAAAAAGCAATGGCCAGCTCACCTAGATGGGCCAGTCTCAAACTGAGCAATTGCAGAGTGTGTACCAGTGGCCTCGCCTAGCCCAATACACAAACTATGGGCTGCTTTATCAAAATTGAGATGTCAATCCATCACTGTGCATATATTGTATGGCCACAGCAGGACCATTTTCATACTAATGCAAAGATAGACACAGTTCAGGAGTGACCAAAATTTTCCATTTCAAAATGACAATCAAGAGAACTATAGATGAGAACTCAAAGCTTCAAATTTGTTGGCAAACTCAATATATCAGATTTGACCAAAGTGTCATAGGGACAAGCTGAGAATCTTTTTCAGCAACTGATATTAATAAACAAATATCAATTTATTTCGTTTATTAACATTAATGTATTTTAAGCCATATTGGTCAAATTCATCAGCTCCTCAGTGGATTTTATGTCAATCCCATAATAAAACCACACCTTCTTGATCTCGGGTGAAATCTATCTCAAAACATACTGAGGTCTCCAAGCTAGCATGGGCTGAGGGAGAAAACTGGACAACAAGCCTGGTCAGAGACCTGGATGATGTGGAAATGAAGTAAGGTCCAGAAGTGACCAGACTCAATCAGTGCCAGCACATGTGTACAAGTGAATTCAATCTGGTGGCACTTTCCAGTTCTGAGTGGCTCACATGGGTTGAAGGAGACAGCAGTTGGGAAAAAGTGGACAAGTTTCCCCCTCCACAAATAGGGGCTTTCAATAATTTCACTTACTCTAATGGATTTGTCTTCAAGATATAGGGAAAGAAATATATATCAGGAAACCAAGACAGAGGCCAAGTCTGGACAAATAAAATAAGAAGTTACAGGAAAAGCTATGACCCTAAAAACGTAGGCATATAAATTTGGAGCAGCAAAACAAATTTCAGAATAATGGCCTAGTGGGGCAAACAACACTTCTCTGATTTACTAGTGACTTTATTTAGGAATGACCCAGAAACCCAGAAATACTAAGCAGAGGAAAATAATAGTAATAAAATGATAGTAGCAACTACTCTTTACAAACCATTTATTAAGTAACAGTATAATAAGAGTTTTATATACATTATCTTATTTATTACAACAAACATAATAAGGCAGGTTTTATTTTCTCTTATGGAGACCCCTGTATCTTTGAATATAAAAATATTTTCATTTCATAATCATCAAATAAAGGGGATGAAAATTCTGGAACATGATGAGAGATTCTTTTTGCCAGTGTTAACTAATTTGTACTGATTCATCTTCCCTAATATTCAGCTGTTGGCTTTAGAATATCAGTATTTGTTATGATTGTAAAGGTTACATTAAAAAGCAGAAAAGCTAAAAAGTCCATCCAGGGATCAAACTCATAATCATGTCCTTATTAGCATTACACTGAAATCAACTGGAATTACACTCAATAACACATAATTTCTTTATGTCTATTTTTAAACAGAATGAGGTGGAATCCTAATATTGAAACATTAAATGAGACCACAAAATTGATGTCAAAACATGCTCAAATTTAAAAGTGCAAAATCATCAAGTCTTTAAGTTATTTTATGTTGAGAGCTGCAGTCATAGAACACCGGAACAAGATAAATGAAAAATTATGACAAGTTATACCAAGTTAATACAAAATTAAGAAACGAAGATAACTAAAACTCTATAACTTAGACAAGAATCGAATCTGCTACAAAAGTAATAGAAGGTACAATTACACTTATGTAACAAAATAGATAAGAACATAATCAAGGACAGAGAATTTGTTGCCAACTTAAGGCCAAGTTGGCAAACTAAAATTCAAAAGCATCATATTATATTGCCTAAATAGAGACTTGAAAATGTCATACACATTACATTTGGATTAAGGAACCTTAAATGACAGGCCAAATAATGAGGAATGAAATCTGTAATCTCAACTTTAATCAGTAGTTGACAACTCCCATTTTAGGGTAGAACAGATGCAGACTAAGTGATCAACAGGCCACTCAAACATAAGTGTTTTGTGGTGAACTGAGGTGAACACAAAAAAAATAAACACCTTAGAAATGCATCAACTATGGCATGGTTATGGACCTATGTTTGGTTTACCATCAGTAGCTTAGAATATTGTGTTGAGCAAATGTCCGTATTATCTTAATATATTATACCTTGCTATAACTATGGCTGAAAAGATAAAATTACATATCAATATATCTTTTTCTGAAAAGCATCCTCAGTACTATAACATTTAATCATATATTATGGGTGAACAGTACTATCCTGCCCCTCAACAACTAGTGATCGACATACCACATCATAAAAATTAACTACAGCCTGACTCTCCTGCTTGTTGAGAGAAAAAATATATCTTATGTAGAAACTTCCTGCTTGTTGAGAGAAAAAAATGTATCTTATGTAGAAACTTCAGTTCCAGGAAAAAGTCATTTGTAAGGTCTGTGCTCATCAGTGGAAATGAAAACGTTGCCGAGAACCATAAGACAGCACAACTCTTAGAAAAATGAAATTAATGTTGTTATTAGACAATAAAGACTTGTCAATTAAGTTATATGAAATTTAATATATATTGTATTGAACTATTAAAATAAAGTAGATGATGTATAATATTTAGCATGTTACTCAAAATATCCTGTTTTAATATAAAGATGTGGAAAAATTTGTATGCTACACTCTAAAGTGGTAAATGTTAGGCTATAAAAGTATATACAATTATAACAATTTTAAAAAATGTAGGTACACATATGAAAACAGACTAAAAATATATAATCATATATACCAAAATGCTAATAGTAATTATATAAGGGTGGCAAACTCTGATTATTTTTCCCATCTTTTCTCAGATACTTTTTCTAATGTGATTACATTATTTCAATAATATAAAAAAATCAAATAAAAATAACTTACAAAATTAAAAGCTGGTTTTGAGATGATCAGACTTGGCTTAAAAGATCTATTTCCTGCTTCTAAGTACCAATCTTCTTTTAAAGTGCTTTCAGCTAAGTCTTCACATAGCTCTATCAATGAATACTGCAGGTACACTGCCCCATCAACTCTGGGTGCCAAAAAAAACTTTTACAAAAAATGTAAATTTATTTTTTAAATCCTGTTATTATTATTTTTGGTCTTTTTATTCAATTTACTCCTTACAGCTCTCCTTAATCTACAGCCTGGTTTAGTGTGTTATCTCCAAAGTTGATGAGAGGAGGCAAGGAAATCATTAGCAATATTTTAAAAAATCTGGTGCAAACCAATTCAGAAGGAAACTTCACATTTTTACTAACCAATTTAATCACAATCTCTTACCAGAGGTTAAACAACTAGTGGAAAATACAACTCAGTACTTACTCTTGATCTCGCAAAGTACATGGCATTTACTTTACAAAACACAGAAAACCATACCAACTGAAAGTTTTCATGGAAAAAGAAAGATAGGAATAAAAATAGTGGATTTTACCACACTATAGAAAAAGGAATTTGGTAAGGTAGAGCAGGATGGTATGTGATTTACATAACAAAAAAAGTAGAAGACTATGAAAGGTAAAGTTTTTGGAAGTATTTATACATATTTTTGTTTCATTTATAGTGGTACAAGTAAAAGATTCAAAAAGCAAAAATCAGATACAAATATCTATAATAAGCACTTTAAAATTCAAGTTATAGGTTACACATTAGAGAATGACTAATCCAACTGCTAGAGTTTGGAGTATAACTAATGTGCCTGTTATTGGTTACATCAAACTCATCTCTAATAATATTGCCTATGTTCGTGTAAAAATCGTTTCCCAATGTTTTCATATGGTTGTCTCTTTTAATCCTTTCCTGAATCCACTGAGGTAAGGGGATAAATCCTACTCAAAGCCAAGTTTATCATTGGTAAGAGTCCAGACCAAAACACTATTCTAACTATCCAATGTTCACCTATTATATCGCTCACTTCCAATTGCTTTAATGACTACAACTTCTGTGATACCAGTACACAGTGGACATTCGATAATTATGTAATAAATAATTTTTCATCTAAACATATAAATAAGATTAGAAGGAATATAAATGAAGGTAGAGATGCTCTGTGCCTCGTTAGTATGTGATTGACATACACATTCTAATAATTAACTATAGCTTGGTCCTCTCCAAGGTTTCTTGTTCCTGCTTGCTGAAAGAAACAGTCTTTTATTTAGGACAGTTCCAAAATGACTATGTAGCTGTGTCAAAGAACATGAATATCTACTCTGAAAAAAATAAAAATCATCATATTTAGAGAGGTGTCATGCCTAAGTGACAGACACACCTTCCCAAAGTTGAGAATAATTCCAAATCCACTTTCAAAAACTAAGAGATTCAAAGAGAAAGGAAGAAACCTTAAGCTGTCCTTGATTTAGCTCCCACGTGTGTTCATGATGCCCACTCTCCAAAACCAAGTTTGAACAATTTTCTTGGTTTCTTGCTCTTACTCAAGAAGTGGATGGAGGCAGTCAATTGACCTTGGGGTTAAATCCTGAATGACCTTCCTTTAAATCTAGATTTGTAGGTATCTGCTTATTTCAATTCAATAACCCCAACGTCCTTCAAATATTCTATTGTAATAATGCTGTCAATATACTAGCACCTTCTTTAAAAAAAAAAAAAAAAAAGCATTAAATATTCTCTGAGTCTGGGGAACATTTCAAGCCAAACGGTGAAAATCACACATTGTGTATATCTCTCCAACTGGGATTTTAGAGGGAGACAGAAAAGAATCATGTAAAGCAGTAGTCCTCAACCTTTTTTGTCACCAGGGACCGGTGCTCCTATGCGGATATAACGCCTAATGATCTGAGGTGGAGCTGAAGTGGTGATGTTAGTGCTAGAGAGCCACTGCAAATACAGATGAAGTTTCACTTGCTGGCCTGCCACTCACCTCCTGCTGTGCAGCCCGGTTTCTAAGAGGCCACAGACCCATACTGGTCCGTGGCTTGGGGGTTGGGGACCCTGATATAAAGAATGTTGATAACCCCAAAAGGCAGAAATTTCTCTGCATGGGAACAGTCTAGAAAGGTTTTGTGTAGAGGTGGGATTTAGGATCCTTTTTTGATGATGGGCCTCTATTATGCTCAAACCGTGTTGTATTCTTTATTTACTTCTAAAATAAGAATGAGAAGAACTGAGATGTCATTTAAAAGTTGAGAAATCACCTATCTAGTAAAGTAATAAACCACTCAGATTTCTACTTCCATCTCCAATTCCAGATCCCAATAAATGCAACTCACCCCATCCCATCTGATCCCGCCCGACCTCTACTTCAGTCTGACCCTCCAGTCATCTCCTTTGTAGTGATGCCGCCATTATTACTGAAATATGGTATAATCCTCCCATTCTATAGGAGCAAGAAAAAGAGTTACAAGAACCAAGGTGAGCAGAGGAGAAGGCCACGCGTGCTAGGCCTAGCATTCACAAAATCCTCCTATTTACATGTTTAACATTCTTTCAGAATTAAACCATACACACGTTGTTCTTTTGTAGTTGCTATTAAAGCATTAATATGTTACATGTAAATGCTGAAAATTGTCTATTATTTTTATAAGCCAGTTCTGGCCTTTATTCACATTTGAATATACCAGAAACCTCAAAATATAGACCTCAATTTCTAGTCCAGGTGTCTCTCTCTTTCTACCTCTGAGAAGTACTTTTTAGAATCACTGGTCTAGTTTCTAGAATTGAGGGAATCATAAAGCCAAAATAATGGGCACTGAGAGTGGGGAAACTCATCTAAATGTCAAATTAAACTTTTATAAGGAGTGCTTAAGGGATTAACTCTGTAGTTTTTAAAATTTATTTTATTTCTGGGATGTCTGCCAGCAAAACATAAAGTCCTAGAAAATCCACAGCACAAAGAACATTTGAGCTGCTAGTTTTGAGTCCTTAAGCAATTCTCTCAACTTTTCTAGGCCTCTACTAACTCAACTGTTTTTTAAAAAGGGTTTCAACCAGCTAGTCCCTTCAAGATCCCTTTCAAATTTTAAAATCTATTTTGTCAATAATTACAGAAATACTAAAAATTATGTCCAATATATAAAATGTCTAATAATTTCAAAAAACAAGGACAAAGGAACCTCAAATATAATTCTTAAATATTCAGAAAGACCTGATAATAATTGTAAGGTGTCATAAAAACTGCCCCTTTGGCTTGGTTGTCATTTGCTTCAAATAAAGCCTGAGCCACAGGAAAACTATTTTAACACTCTGAGAAGATTAAATAGTTAATCCACTGGAAAACCAAGTTGAAAAACGGAATCTACAAATCCACTTTCCAGAGAGAAGCATTGAAAATAACAAATCCATTCGTTTTATTTTGAATAAAAGTATTCTAATGATACACTGCCTACAAATACTTTGTATTATTTGGTATGCATTTTCATTGACGTGTTTTTCTTCCTGATTTGAAACTCAGATAAAGCTCATGTCTAATGTTGACAGAAAACAACCATTTTTAAGTCAGAGTCACATAGGTGAGTTGTAACTTGTCTTGAAGGAAAACATCCATAATATGAAAATTCCAAGTTTACTTCTTTGAGGAGAAATGAATGAGAACTGAAAAATTGGGCAGATTATGGAATTAACTGCCAAGATAATTTCTGCTTTCATTGGTTCACTAAACTGGAATTTCTAGTGCATCATTCACTACCCCATAATCATGCATCAAAATATTAACTAATTAGCAGGTAAGATGGTAAGAGCTCAAGGGGTAGGAATAATTAGATACAAAACCTGAACTTCCATGGAGTTCTAAATAACAAACAGGTCTACCAAACTTTATGAACTTAATAAACCTGAACAAAATATATCAATTCATATTTAATAAATAAAATAATTTCATTAGCATTCAACTCAAATAATTTGCTCGTTTTTAGTCTCCTCTCTTTTTTTCCCTTACTTCCTGATCCAAATATAAAGACATACAAGTAGGGCATGTATGTTAATATCAAGTAGGACATGATATAAATTAGGCCCTTCTAATGCATAGGCTTCGGAGTTCCATTTTGGTATGAAATATGTTTGGAAACAACACAGTTTTCATTTTTTAAATCACTGTTCTTGAGGAATGCATGAACTAAAAAAAAAATACTGTTGAAAAAATAAGGTAGAAATAAAAATTAAACTGCAACAATTGTCTTTCATGTCTAGTTTGTGCTGTCGACTATATTTTGTGTTAGTTCCAGCATAGTTTGTGCATTTGAAGAGGCTCATATTGCAAGGTCTAAGCTCTATGAAAGAAGAGACCATGTCTGTCATGTGTATTGTGTATCTTCTGCGGTAAGAAAGCATCCAGCACATAGTAGGCACTTAATAAATATTTGTTCCCTGAAGGAAGAAATAAACAAATGACCAAACACCAAATAATCATCTATTTCTATAAAGTAAATATTTCTAAGAGCCTTGTTTATCTACCTCTACATTTTCTAAAGATTAAATTGCTTCGAATAATTTATCTCATATTATATTTGTGTTGCAGCTTAAAGATCCTTATTGCATTGAAATTAGTACAGAAAATGTTTTTAAAACACAGGCAAATATGTTTAAGAACTCAGAAATAGATTTCAGAAACCTGAGTTTGAGTTCCAATTCTGGTACTTGGTGGCTGAGAAACCTTGAAAAGTACACATAGTATCCTTGAGACTCATTTTTTCATTTGTGTAATAGGGATAATATCTGTTCAGCTTACCTCATAGGGTCTTAATGTAGATTAAATAAAGTACCGTACATTTGTATTATAACCAGAATAAAACAAAGAGACCACAAAAGCCTAAATGTTCTCTCTTCAGAAACAAGAGTACTCAAAGTAAACGTTGGAAAATTCAAGTTTGAAATGGTAAAATAGCTCTTTTCTGTCAATATAAAGGCACCATTTGTGTCAACAGTTTGACTAACAACAAAAAACATCACCTATTTAATAGACCAAGTTATGGAAAGTTTTTACAATCCTTAATACCTTTACATTGCCACCTCAGCATGAGGAAGAAGAAAAGTTCAGGGAGGTCACATGGCAAATCAGTGCCAGTAATAGACCTAAAACAGAGCTTTTGACTGTCCATTCAACCCTTAAGCCTGCTAAGCAATGCTACTTCTTAAAAGTGCTGCAGTAAGGGGAAAACACAGCAAATTAGACAACATTACACACTAATCCAAACTGTCAAGGATATGTACTGTTCTCTGCCAACACCAAGCAAAGAAATCTTAGCTTACAACCACACAGACAATGACATAAAAACACAATGGTCCTTTCTGTATTTCCATTTTTGTCTAGCTCTTGACATATTTAGCAAGCTAAACTTCTTGAAAAAGAAAAAAAGTTTTAAATGTTACGTGGGAATTACGACAGGGAAAGGAAAAGGACACATTTCATAATGTCTTAGATTTAGAATCAGTTACCATGTGGAGTCCATAACCAGTAACTTTCTACATCTATGCACCCGGAGCAGGGAAAAATGTTGCTGTTAAATCAAATTTTACATGTACATATGTGTTTGTGTATATATATACAACCACTCGAAAACAGACAACTGATATTTTGGTATTTTCTTGATCTACACATGAGGTCAGTCTATGATGGGGTGGCTGGGAAGAGTTTTATTCTATACTTCCTTCTCATCTTTTTTAATTTATAGAACAGCACTATCTATTTTTAAATTTTTGGTAGCCACGTTTTTAAAAAGGAAAATTAAATAGATAAAATTAATCTTAATAAAATTTTATTTAACTCAATATATCAAATATTGTCATTTTAACATGTAATCAGCACAAACATTATTGACATACTTACATTCTTTTTTCTTACGAAGTTTTTGAAATCCAATATATATTTCGCTTAAAACACATGTCAATTGGGACACTGTTCATCAGAAATACTTTATCTGTATTTAGATTTCATAAACTTTACAGTTAAAAAGTAGATCCACATAACTAAGTTGTTCCAAGCATACTTAAAAGTTTTCCAAAAACTAAATCAAGGATGAGTTTTTTAATTTAAAATTAAATTAATTAAGGTTAGATAAAATTTAAAATTTAGTTCCTCAGTAGCATTAATCAATACATAATTCAAGTGCTCAACAGCAACATGGCGTCAGGCAATGCAGCTGTGATCTGAATCTATATCTACCACAATGAAAGATACCCTGCAGAACCCCTAAGATCTACTCCCTCAAAAGGCATTTTTGGAAAACGAATAAAAAATATTCTCCCTAAATGAGAAACTTTCTGTTTAACTTCTTTTCCCCAAAGCTTTATTTGACACATGCACTTATTTTGAAAAGCCTAAATAGAGTCATCAGCTTTAACATACTAATAACATACTAAGTCTCTATATCTAATAAAACGCAAGAACCTCTAGGATGCTTTGTACATTTATACAAGTAGAGTCAACTCTCTATTATTACCTGTTATTACATTATTTATCAAAGGGGGAAAGCTGGTCAAATGCTCTGCTGCTTTGTGTCTATGTGTTGATTTATTTACCCTGCTGATGTAGCCTATCACAAACTGAAGGGTAGAACCAGAGGACACTGGAAAGATTAAAGACTCTGAGGAAACATTTTAGCTCTAAGTTCAGGTTCTCTCTTTCTGAGCTCTACATTTTCTAGCAAAATCTAGGCATGAATAACCAGTCAAAACCATTCATTTGTAACTAAACTAGCACAGAACCAGGTCGAGGCAAATGACCTTACGCTAAGTAAAGCTTTGCAAAGCACGTTCTAGCCTCTCTCCTATGTAGGTTTAATGATTAAGAATTTGGGCTATAGAGTCAAGCTGTCTGGGTTGGAACTGTTGTTCTGCCATTTGCTACCAGTTTATCTTTGGGCAGGTTACTTAATCTTTCTATTTCATCTGTAAAATGGCCATAATAATAACAGGACCCAAGTCAAAGAATGTTACAAGGAAGAAATGAGATTTCGCAAGACAGAAAACATCTTAACACAAAGCACAGACTCTGGCACATGGTATGTGTCTAACAATTATTCCTATTTTTAACTCAGACAAAGATGGGGATATATGTTCAATAAGTATTTTTCATGAATGAAAATATATGTCCAAGCACTTTATAAGTACCAAAGTGCCATATAAGCTATTTTTATCCTATGTAAAATAAGTTTAGGGAGTGAATCTATTCAACATATGTAATAAAAAAAAATAGATCTTCAAAATGTGACTAAGTTCTGGGAAACTTTTATAAAGCCTTTCCCCAACAATCACACTCACACTTACTCACTTAAAAAGCGCTAACATGTATATCAAAACCAAATATGTTATTTATCTATCAATGTCATTTTAAGGAGAGCCATGGCTCTGCTCTCTTCCATTACAAGCAGCATCAGATTTAATAGCATGGCCAATTAACTGCTCTATGATGGGATAGAAAATTCACAGATAAAAATCTTAAATCTCTAAAAATTGGTTCTCTCAATGCTGAATTTTATGTTTCCATTAATATTTTATGCTCCTGTGTAAAAAAACTGCCTCTTACTGCATTTCCTGTCTTTTTTCCTTCCCCTTTCTCCGCCATGGTAACATCATCAATAAGTATTAAAAGGCCAGAAGAGACATAGTACCAGTAAATAGGAGAAACAAATTAATCTAACAATTGTATAAGTAGCCCTAGAATAACCAGGAAGGACAAATTAAAACTTCTAAAGCTTTATAACAGGTGATTCTAAACAGTCATAAAACTGTCACCTCCATGGGTGGTCATTTCCTGGTCTGTAAAGGAAATGAAAAAATATCTTTAAAATTAATTATATTCCTTAAATTGATTAAAGATACAAAGTATATCTAAAACTGTCATTTCTATCCTAACCAAGATCTGTCACTATTATAACTATAGAAATGCTGACACGATAGGATTTTCAAAAAAAACTTTCCAGAAAGACCACAAGAGCAGAGGATTTTTAAAAATAATTTCTAGGAATACAGATTATTTTTATAACCCTTAAAGTATTCATAAAGAGAAGCGAATTCACAGTTGTAGACTATCCACTCTGTAAAAGCAACGCATTTATTCTACCATGAATGCTTCATTACTGTTTCAGTGATGATGTTGCAATTTTCCATGAGCAACTGTCAGAGCTTTGCTTCTTGACATGTATCAAAACAGTCTAAATTACATTCAATACTCGTGTATATGTCATTGACCAAAATTAAATTTTGATGTATCCAGTATTTCCAAACTCACACCCAGGCACGTATGATTTTATATTGTATCCACCCTTGCTTAACCTCAGGATGTTTCGCCCAGTCACGCATTTAACCCTTCCACATACTGAAGAGTTTTCTTCTTTCTACGGACCTATCACCAGTGAATTTTATCTTAAATATAATTCCCATTCCAACGCCTAAGAGGCCGGATGTGTTATCTATACCCACGTCCTTGTGCTATCCACTCCGCAGTGATGCTTAACGAGACTTCCATTTGCACAGACATCTAGAACCTGCGGATGGAAACGCTGTCAGTCTGATGCTTTGTCTCCTGCCTCAGAAGGCCGGGGTTGCATGTACACGTATGACAGACACTCAAAATAAAACGCACTACAACCCAGCAGAGAGGCAGCTCCTCCAGGCTAAACCGGACAGGAGATCGTCCAAGGCAGTCAAAGCTGAGGCGATTGTTCCCGGGTGCCGGACCCAGAGGGAGCGGGCGGCGACGGCTTTCATCCCAGAGGGGTCAGGGCGCCCTGGGTACCTGGCGCCGCGTAGCCGCCGGCCACCTGCAAACGCGGTCGGCGCGAGGACGGCGGGGGTCTCCCCGGCAGCGTCCGGCCGCGCGCGCCAGGCTGGTGGGGACCCGCTGACTCAGTTTCCACAGCCACTAGCCCCCCGCCAGGCAGTCCCTCGGGTCTCCGCACCGCGGAGGCCGGTGCCCGGGACCAGAGCAGGTCCTCGCCGCGCCCTCAGCCCGCAGCCCGCCCGCTGCCGCTGCGTCCGTCCTCACCTGACAGCCACCCGCACGGAGCTCTCGTCCGGGGCGCCCCACATGCTGGCAGCGGGCGACAGCCGGGCCCCTGGGCTACTGCACCGCGGAACTGAGGCGCCGCCGGGTCTGCGGGCTCCGGCACAGGAGACTGGAGCGGCAGGGGTCGGCCGGCTCACCTCCGCCGCGCTCCAGCCATGTTGGGCGACTGAATGGAAAGGTGGCGGCGACGCAGAGCAGGAGGAGGAGGAGGTGATTCACGGCTGGCGGGCGTCCGCCCCTTCTCCCCCGCTCACCCCCCACACGATCTGGGGCGGGGACAAGGCGCGCTTGAATGGCGAGCGCGGCGGCGGAGGAGCTAGCAGGCCGCCGGCGGCCTCCAGACGGCGGGGTGAGTGCGCCCTGCCCCCTCCGCTGGGAACGCGGCCTGCCAGCCGCCGGGCCGAAGGCTCCACGCCCGCCGGGCGCTCGGGGCTGCTGGCCCCGCACTGCGTCAGCGCCGGCCGCCCAGCCGGGCCCCACCGCGCCCTCCCCGCGGCCGGCGGCCCGCCCTGCCCCCGGCAGGGCACTGCCTGGCGCTGCTGGGCTGGGAGGCGCGCGGGGGAGGGATGCCGGCCGCAGGCTGCCCACGTCCGAGGGCGATGAGGCGATGAGCCCGCGCTCCCTTCCAGGCTCTTCGGGGAAAATGCAGCAGCGAATGCTCGCCCTATTGCCTGTTTTTTTCTTTCTTTCTTTCTTTTTTTTCCTAAAATCAAAGCTTGATTCACCAGCGCTGCGCCAGGAGTCAGCCAGCTGCTGTTCTCGTTCAGCTTTGTTTCCACCCTTAGCCTTATTGTCCTTTCTCCAGCTTGGACTTTGCCCCCTTCCCCAGCCCCCCGCTGAACGCCCTCCCTCCCAGCAGTCAGTCATTCGTGCTAAACTAGATCCCAGCCCTGGCCACTGTCTCTGGGCAGCTGGGCTGTTCAGCAGTCCATCGCCCATTTACCAGCTCCCGTGGGATATGGAAATGATTTGCTCTTGAGACTATTGAATGCGTTTCTGTTAAAGCATTTGTACACTGATAAATGAACTGCACCCTGGTACTGCCAAGTGTTCCCAGAACTGAATATCCACGAAGACCTGCTGTGTAGTAAATCCTTCCAAATTGACTTTTTTTCCCTTTTGGCCTTCAAATAGCACCTCCCAAACTCGGAATTCTATCATCATTGACCCATTGTGGTTTCTGCGTGTGACTATTGTGCTTCCACATGCCTTTAGATGGTTCTGTGGAAACAGCCTTTATTAGTTTTACCATTCGGTATCTTTTGTGGACTGCCCTATACAGTTCTCTAAATAAACATGTGGGTTCACACAACACAGTATGATAGATTAAATGGCACTATCCAAATAAAGGCACTGCCCCAAGTACCTACAGTCTAAAATTGCACCTCTAATCATCCTACTCAGCAGAGATGCAGCAGCATGGGTCAGAGGGGGCAGCGCACTTTGGGACAGACAAGAAGTGTTTAATGATTTTAAGTGAAGACCAGTGTGATTATATAATTACAGATAGGTTTAAACTTATTCTATCCTTTACATTTAATACCCCTTAACAGACACATAACTGGGGAGTACAAAGTGCAGAAATGGTGAGTATCCTTCTGTAGAACAAATTGGTTCCTTTTGGGAGAGCTTCCCCTCCCCTCAGTATTTATCTATCAACGAATCAGAGCACCATTTCCTCCTGCGCTGGTAGTCCCAATCTAGGTGAATCCAGACCGGCAGCCTTGCTCCTTGGAATGATAAAAGCTGCAAGGAAGGCAAGTAAGAGCTAAACAAATTTAGCAAGAAAACTAAAGAGAAATTTCAATAATTTAAGATTTTTTTTAACCCATTTCCCATTTGCCCTGAGAATACTTGCAGGCAGCACTTGCAGCTGCAGTGTTTACTCCAAGATAACTTGCAAATTACAGTCTTTACCTTACCTACAAATTTTGCCATGAAATATCTCGCTTTTATTATTATTTTTGCATCACGCTAATATATTGATAGTCTTTGGAAACAGATGACATCATTCTATTTGTAGCATTCTGTTTTAGTAGTGCTATTTCCATTTACAAAATATAGTAGTAATTCTCAATGGCTAAAAATGTCAAATCCTGGGAAACGTAGCATTCCTGCACATAATGTTAACATCGTTCGCGAACAGTTGTTAGGTGAAGATTCATTTGATGAATATGATTTACGTATACATTTCTGTTACATTAGGATTAGAGACAAGTTCTGTTTAGAAATAACTCCAAGAAAAGTTTTTATATTTTATTTTCACATTGAAAACCAGTCAGATTTGCTTCAGCCTCAAAGAGCGTGTTTACATAAAATTAAATTAACGCTAGCAGCGAGCTGCATTTTTTTTTTCCTAAATGGGAAATGAGTCAAAGAAATGATTATTTAAAATACTAGTACTAGTACATAAATGTCACCTTAGAAGCTATTACACACACAAATGCCACCAGGAGCCAGGTAGGTAACCTACATTAGTGGAGCAGGCAGAGTGAAAACTGTAACAGAATAGAGAACACAAGCCTCTTAAAAAGGCAGTGGCCAGCCTGAGCCCTGGACTGCTGGAATGCAGACCCAGTTCTGCCAAGCTTTTTGTTTGCTTAGATGTTTGTTACTTCTCAAGAGATAGAGAAAATCCAACCCTTATGTGAAAACTCCTTTGTTTTTTAAACATCAACAACTAATTCAGCACCATATTTACATACCATGAAACTAACCAAAATATGTCTCAGGCCAACTTCAGTCCCAAGCCGTCAGGCTGGAACTTCTGACCAAAACATTGGCAGTAGTAATAACTGTGTCTTTGAGTACACGTTGCACATAGGTTCAGGAAGAGGTAGTGTAAAAATTCAAATTCCCACTGATGTCTGAGTCAGTAATTTTCTCCCAAATTTCAAAATTTGTAAATTAATGATCTATTTTGTATTAATTCAGATTCCTTTATAACTGCTATAATCCCTTTCTTTATGGTTCATCTAATAATCATCTTAAATTGAAAGAAACTCCAGGGAAGAGCGCTTACCGCATGAGTGGTTTAAATCCTACCCCAATTATTCACTCAATAAATATTTAATAAGTGGCTGCTATATTTAAGTAAAACTGGACACTAGTGATATGAAGAAGATTAAGACTGTCAGTGTCTACAAGGTGCTTACAGTCTAGTTCAGGAAGAAAAAATTGAAAATCCATAATTGTGGTAATAAAAGTTGTGACGAGAATATGATGAATTCCTTCTGGAAGGATGAGGAATTCATGTATAGACTGCTCAGCATGGTCTCCCTCATTCCACGCTTGCCTCTACACTGCAGGAAACATGACCTTTTAAAACAGGTCGTTTATGTCATTCTCCTGCCTGAAATTTTCCAATGGCTACCTACAGAAATACTCTGGCCTCTCCAAGCTCTAAACTTATCTTTTGCCACTCCAAGTGAAACTCTTGTTAGAAAAGCAATTTAAAATGCTGTTAAAGATACTGATATATAAAGCTTTTTCCTTTCTTCTAAGCTCTCCTTCTCAACTTTTCACCATGTCTTTTATTTACCATTAAGTGTCATTTCTTATAAAGAAAAAATTAGAAATTTTAATTAACAGCATGATTTTACCATTCGTCTTTATATTGTGCAATTCCAGTTTTAAGTATTTTTTACTTAAATTTAAAATTCCACATTTAACTCATATGTGAAATTATCAAAATTATACAATTCCTATTGTGTAGTTCATACACACATGTGAATTTCATTCTTAACTGAACCATACAAACATTGCACAAAACTAACTAAACTGTTTTTATTTCACTTGACACAATGGCATTCTACTAACACTTGCTACCTTTGGCTTACAGATGAGTAAGGAAAAACTGAAAGGAAGAGGAACTACCTTTTCCTGTCTTTTCATATTCAGAGTCAATACTTGGCAGCTACTTTCTTACTGAGTCAGAAAGAATAAGATAGGGTTCTTTGGTCATTGTGCTTCTTAGAATGCCATTGCCTTCTTTATGCATTTGAAGCAAGTTCTGGTTTGAGGGAAGCATGGCCTGTCAAGGTGTCAGCATCCCTGCTTAGTCGATTGTAGACATAACACTTACCATTCGTAATCCCACACACCATGGGTCAATCAGAATTCTATGCTCACAGGGCATCAAGAAAACTATATGAGAATAGTATGACAAAGAAAGGAGAACATGCGTATGCTTACCATATGCTCTAGCATTTTATCAGAACTCCCTTAGAAAACACAGATAAAGTTATTAAGAATTTTGAGATATTAAACCAAGATAGCAGAGCAGAGCATTAAACCAAGAGTAAGTCCCCTGTGTGACTGCACCAACAACTCACTCACGGAGCCAGCACTGTACTCTCAGTTACTTGCTGTCACATCACTATTGTATTTCTTCCTAGCTCTGTCACTGGCTAATATTCTTTTATTTTTTGTTTATGGTTTGTCTGCATCCATTTGAATGTGAGTTCCAAGATAGCAGAGCTCTTTTTGTGTTTTATTCATTAATATATCTGTAGCTCCCACAACAGTATCAGACACATAGTATGGATCATTAAATGTTAGCTGAATGACTATGTGACTTTGGATAAGATATGAGACCTAGGTCTCAGTTCTTATATGTAAGTAATGTATTTTCTACCTTATAGAGTTATTTTGGAGATTGAAAGAGCTTTGCTTACCAAATGTTAACCACAGCACTAATTTACAATAAGCGCACAATAAAATTAACTTTTTATTATAAGTATCTTTGTAAGTACAAAGTGTTTTAAAAAACAGGTACTCATGCCATAGATGCACCTGTCTAAGGTACATTGGGAAAAAAGCTGCATTCTAGCACACTCTAAACAGGGAGCCAGAAAGATACTACAATGTGCATTAGAGCAATTATCCCACCAGTTTTTCCCTCTAGGCCATCTAACCTGTGTTTTTCTGTTCTCCACATTCTAATCAGTCATTAAAAGTTACTTGCCTCTTCCTTTTTGCTGCTAGCACAAAGATTAAAAGAAAGTTCTGATTACAACTCCATGAGCAAACAACTGCCTTTGAAAGAGCATGTCTAGACAAACATTTCAGAAATCTTTTTGAAAAAAAAAAAAAAATCGTTAGGAAACTAACCCTTAATAGCACAATCAGAAATATCAACTTTTCCTCAATGATTCTTTTTGTTTTATACATTTTCCAACTAATAACAATTGAAAGCATTGTTAGGGCTCTTCCATCATGCCAGTGTAATGTGCTAATATGCATTATCTCACTTAATTCTCTCAATGACTCTAGAAGGTGGATTCTATTATTATTGTTTGTTTTATATATGAGGAAACAGAATCCTTTCCAACAACTTCAATCTGTTAAAATTATTTCTGTATTTCAAGCCCAACTCAGAAATCAACTTCTTCGACCTTTTTCTGATCAGACGTGCAATTTTTCTTCTGTCAAATCTCCATTGGATTTCATTTATGTCTTTGTTATTGTTGTAATGATCACTTTTTAACTCCTCAACTATATCAAAAATTCCTAAAGGGCAGAATTTGTGAGAAAGTCAAGAGTACAGTCAATATTTATTTGTTAAATAAATCGGTGATTCCCAGAAGAAGGCATGCTATGCTTTGATTTCAGAACAAAACAAGTTTTCATTGCAGATAATCTGCTGCCCACTGGTTTTAGCCTCAGAGATACTGTTTCCAGACCCTAGTGTCTGTTAAAGGTGGCTTTCAAACTATCAGGAAGGAAACCAGAGCACCTCAAATTCTGTAAACCAGAAAATGTAAGCAAGTCTCTTATAATTCTGGAGATGGAAGATATTTTACAATTCTAGTCTACCCCTTTCATTTTACAGATAAGGAAACAGAGCTCCTAAGAGAACTGACCACCACCACTAGATATCCTCCCAACATACACATGCACACACACATATTACGTATACAGTAGATTAGTGGCAGAACTAAATTAATAAATTAATAATAAATAAAATCTAGGTAGCTCGACTCCCTGTATTGGGTTCTTTGTTCCGTTAATTTCACAAAACATTTTATTGTTTGGGCTTAGCAAATCTCAGCCTAAACTACATGTTTGCATATGAAGAATAAGTAACAGAAGGCAAGCTTAAATACTTACAGTAGTAGTTTACCTTATGACAAAAGCAGTTTGTTAACATCTTGTAGATTTATTTTTTACTGACTCAAAACATTATTAGAAAATCAAAATTTTAACTACATACACATTTCTTCACATTTTCTCATTTGTAATTATTTTGAATATTGGTGGGAGTTATTTCTAGGTGGAAAGTTAGAGTTTGAGGAATTTTCTATTTTCCTTCTTTATATCTTTTTATAGTCCTTAAATTTTTTAAAAATAACCTAAATCACTTTTACAAACACCGTGAAATTATTCTTCTAAGGAAAAAAAAAAGGCAATTAGCTCAACTTTAAGAATAAACAAATAAATGTTAAATTTTATTGTTCATACTTAATATCAGAGTTTGAAATCTAAAAAATATTTAAGGTCTTAGACCTGAGTACCAAATCTAAGGGAAATTCAAAGAATAAAGACCTTCTCTCCAGCACTTTGGACTTTTGTTGAATTTGCAGCATATGTATAAGTATTGCACACAGCTTGATTACCCGAAAGTACTGGCCCAGTTAATTGCATTCAGATGCAAATTATAGCTATTAAGTCATGTTGATCTTGAGCCAAAGGCTTAAGCCAAGTTCATAAGAGGAGTGTTTTTTTTCTAACTGTGCAGGACTGAACTTGATAAGCAGTCTGGTATAGTCATTCATTAGAACCTCATTCTTAGTGGGATGGGTTTTTTTGTTTTTCGGTTTTGTTTATTTGGCTGGGGCGGGGGGGCGGGAATAGTATAGAACTTAATCACCAAAAGATAATTTTATTAGTTATTTTTAATTGAGAACATTTCACCACTGACTTCTTTTTTTATTTATTCATCAATATCACCATTCTTTCTCCATATTTGTCAATTGAAGTTTTTGCCTTCATTTCCTCTTTTCTAACCTTTTTTTCTTGTTCTTCCACGTACATATTTTTCAAATTCTGATGGTTCTTGGTACCCTAAAACCAAAAGATTAATGAAGCTCTGGATTTTTCATTTTTATTCTATTTCAGAAAACCAATAGCAATTAAAAATGTGAAGTATAACTATAATTTATAATAATATGATAAATATTTCACTAACTTCTGCAATGAACATGTGCTTAGATTAACCTCCCCTTGGGAGAAGGGAGGGAAGGTACAGTAAAGGAGAGGATACAAAGCCCTAACATATAGATCCCTACATTTCCTTAAAGAAGTACCCATTTGGTAAAATCGGTGCTTTCAAGAGAAACACACAGGTTGTTATGAGACTCCCTTTTTAACCCAAATACCCCTCAAAATGACTATTTAAAGTACTTCTTTCCACTTCTGACTTAGACAACAAAGATAAAAACAGAGACAGGGACACAATAAGGTGTCAGTGTGCAGTAAATTAGCAACAAGACAATAGCAGCACCTAAGCACACTTTCTTATGCATATACCACAAAAAAGATGTGTTTTGAAACTACTGAGAAATAAGATACTTAGAGTCTTGAAAGTAGAGGAATTTAGATTAATAGAGTTTAGGAAAATATTTCAACTTTGTGAGTAAAAGAGTAATAAGAAAAAAGCAGTATTTAAAAATATGTAAAGTAAAATAAAAAATTGTAAAAGATTATAAATCTAATCCAAGTCTGTGAAATGAATTAGAGAGTCAGGCAATCAGATTGTACTAATTTAATTATAACATAGTAAGAACCTAAACTAGGCATCTTAAAGACTAAAGTGAAGATGGAGAAGCAGGACTTATAAATGAAAGATATTCCGATGGGAGAATTAACAGGATTTAGCAATATGGGAGGGGAATAATGGAGCATTCATGCATTAAACTTTCTGTCATTGAAAATGTTCAGGCAAAGGCTAGACAACCACTGGACGAAGACACCACCAAAAAAGATGCAAGCATCATCTGGAGAGAATAAAAAAGAGATGTGAACTAAGAGTTGCAAGGGGTTTTTCCAATAAAAGATTAAAAATGTATAAAGTGGTTTTAAAAAATATCCCTAATCCAGGTAATTGAGAGAGTGATGCTATTAGCTGAAACAAGCAAGTTGGGTAAAAGGAAGGGAGATCTCATTTAGTAGAAAACAGAGAAAGTGAACAGTAGAAGGAGAACTTGGGTTGAAAAAATGTGACAAAAATATGGGTAGGGACTGTCAAGGGGTGGGTAGAACAGGACCATCAAGGCACTGGAGAACCAAAGGTAATGAAGACAGAGGAAGAATCAATGTATCTATCAGATCGACACAGTTCATTGTAACCATAGAGAGTAGTTTTAACAAGATGGGTTGGGGGAAAGCTAGGTGTCCAGGGAACTCACAATTGATGGTAGGAAGACAAGGGGACAGTTTACTCCTTTGAGGCATTCATAATGAAGAAATAAAAGGGGTCAATCTAAATTTTATTTCCACATGTAAGTCATTAAATCAATTCAACAAGTGTTTTAGTGCCTAAATGATACCATATTTAAAGCTACTTTCATCAGCTTATCTCCATTCTACCTCTTGTTTCCTTAGCCAAACTCTACCCAACCTTGGAAGTGTTCTTAGACTCTTTTCTTTATGTCTTCATATTTGTTTAGATTAAGGACGCCTTTTATATGCTCACATTAAACAAGAGTATAATTAGGTTATTAATTTACTTTGAATTTATCTGCTTACAGATGTCTTCCCCAGTAGATAATAAGCTCTTTAAAAGTAAATACCATGTCTTATTCACTAATATTTACATTTCCAAACACAATATATATCATTTGATACTCAATAAATGTTCATGGATGACTAAAAATCTCTCTTCATTGTCCTCGAATTCCAATAAACCCTTTTTTCCTGAGATATTCTACTTTTAGACCACTAATTCAGGTTTTCCAGGCCTTCACTTCTCATTCTGTAAATTTTGAAACTTCCAAGTCTGGGTCCAAGGTCCTCTTCCCTTTCCTTTTTTACATTTTTTCTTAATGCTTAAATTTAATTATCTGGTGATTACCACTCATTCATGAAACCACTTATTCAATAACAATTTTTTGAGTGTCTACAATGTGCAAAATGCTGTTTTAGGCACTGAAGATACAGCAGAAGACAAAAAGGGCGAAAACTTTTGCCCTTATGGAGCTTGCATTTTTAGGAGAGAGAAAAACAATAAGCAATATAAATAAAATGTAATACATGTTTAATGATGATTAATGCTATTGATAAAGGAGTATACGGAATGCTTCAGTGGTAGGAATGTTTTATATTTTAAGAAAATAATCAGAAAGAGGCTCAATGAGAAGACAATATTGAAAAAGAGCTGAAAGAAGTGAAGGAATGAGCCATGGAGAAACTAGACAAATAGCATCTCTGGCAGAGGGAACAGTAAATCCAAAGACCTTCAGATGAAAACTCGTCTGATATTGTTTAAGGAATAACAAAGTGGCCAATATATCTGGAGCAAAATGAACCAGGAAGAAAATGGAGATGAAGTTAGAGAAGTGGAGGATGGGGATAATACGGGGAGGAAAAAGCCAGATCATCATCACATTGTCATACAAGTCTACTTTGTATGCCACTGAAATTCATGAGTAAAATAGAATGCCATTGGAGCATACTGAGCTAAATAATGACATAGCAGACTATGCCA
>NW_024349519.1:7891423-8073260 GCF_902729225.1 Pteropus medius | reverse complement strand
ATTTTGAAGTAATTTTAGAATTACAAAGTTACAAAAATAGAACTGAGAATTCCCATATGCTCAGCTCTCATAATATAACAACTTAGATAATGTACTATAATTATCAAACCAGAACATTAACATTAGTTTACATAATGTCTTTGTTCTGTTCCAGGGGATCCAGTCCAGGATTCCACGTTGTATTTAACTATTATGTCCTCTTAGTCTTCTCCAACAGTGATAACTCCTTTGCCTTTCGAGACCTTGACACTTTTGAAGTATACTGGCCATTTATTTTATAGAATGTTCCTCAATTGAGAATGTCTGATGTTTTCTCAAGATTTGTTTGAGGTTATGCATTTTTGGCAAGAATACCAGAGAAGCAATGTGCATCATATCAGGGGGTATATGATGCTGATTTCTGTTAATACCAGATGTGTTAGTCACCATGGGGTGTCCTAACAAAATATCACAGACTAGGTAGCTTAAAGAGCAGACATTTGTTTTTTCAAATTTCTAGGGGCTAGAAGTCCCAGATAGAGGTCTACAGGATTGGTTTCTGGTGAGAGCTCTCTTTCTGGCTTGCAGATGACTGTCTGCCTTCTATGTCCTCACATTAGGTAGAGAGTAAACTCTCTGTTGCTTCTTATTATAAGGACACTAATTCTGTCAGATCAGAGCCCTCCCCTTTGACCTCATTTAATCTTAATTGCTTCAGTAAAGACCTTGTCTCCAAATACAGTCACTTTAGGGGTTAGGATTCAACATATGAATTTGGGTAGGACACAGTTCAGTCCATAGCACCAGTGATGTTAACTTTGATTATGTGGTTGAGGTGATGTCTGCTGGGTTGCTTCACTGTAAAATTATTACTTTGTGTTTGCCATTAATAAATATGGGAAGATGTGTTAATAGTATGATCATCTTTCTTATCATACTTTACTAATTTTAGCATGTCAAAGGTTTCTTCTTGCCTACAATAATTATTACTGGGATGTCTGCCTAATAGTGGTTTTCTGTTGCCATCGTTCCTTCTATATTTATTAATTGGAATTGGAATTCTACTTAAGAAATAGATAACCTTTCTAGTTTATATATTTCTTCCTTTATATTTATATCAGTATGGACTCATGGATGTTTATTTTATTCCATGGGTTATAAGTCATTAGAGAGAAAGAAGAATGAAGAAGGAGAGGGAAGGAAAGGAAGAAGGGTAATGCTGATTTTTCTTCAGAATATTACTGACAAGAGACCAAAAATAACTGTTACTAATATCACACATTGTAAACTATAGAAAATTATGTATTAGTATTCTCTTAAAAATTAGTTACAATTTAAAAGAACATAAAACTTTAGTAAAGTTTTAAAGCGCCTACATATTTTGATTATTTAATATTAAAATATAAAGACAGAATTTATACATTTGTAAGATGTAAATTAAAGAAAACTATTAACTCAAACCTCAAGCAATTGTCAGAACTATTGCATTTTCTTCTCAAATATTTCTTCTGCTTCCAGCCTATTCACTTTTCAATTCGGTTCACACATCAGTGTCTGAGACCCAGAAAAACTGCCAAGTTATATGCAAATTCTTTTTCTATCATTAAGATTTTAAAAATATTTATCTGAGTTTTTGTTAAAACAAAACAAAACAAAACAAAAACAATAAAGTATTTAGTGAACATATAAAATTAAAATATTAATGGTTTCATTTGCTATATACACATGCATTTTTCTAAAAAAAAAAAAAAACAAAAACACTTCCCAAAGCAATCAGCTTTTTATACTTCTTATTAACCTGATAAGGATTCCTCAAAATAGTGTGGTTTCCAAATTAAATCAAAGAATAGTTTGATATCTATGTTTCGGCAACACTCTATTTACTATTTCCATACCT
The DNA here is from genome assembly GCF_902729225.1 of Pteropus medius. Taxonomy (NCBI): domain Eukaryota; kingdom Metazoa; phylum Chordata; class Mammalia; order Chiroptera; family Pteropodidae; genus Pteropus; species Pteropus medius. The sequence goes on along the minus strand of NW_024349519.1, from coordinate 8,071,384 downwards.
GAAAATTTCCATGTCCTTTTTAGAATTTCTCTGTCTTTGTAACAGTTTAAACCTCTTGTTAAAACTTACTTTGACCTAGATCACATTCATAATCCGTATTCTATATCAAATCCATGCCTTCTTAGTACATTCTGTTCTTTCTTTTCTATTTGGCTGAAAACTCCACTCACCTGACTGTAACCTCCAACAAAGCATGGACCGTGTGTCTTGTTCACTACTTTGTGCCCAATGCCTACCCTTGTTCAATGACACAAAGTAGATTGCTCAATAAATATTTACTGAACAAAAGGATGAATGATTGGCACTTTCTTCAATTCCAAATACTAAAATGAACTTTAGTTAAGGAAACACTAGCTGCTCTTCTTCATGGAACGTAGGATTATCAATTAAGTTGCAGCAACTTTTACTACACATACAGGGTATGTAAGTGGGCTCATGGTTTTTATTTTGATCCTGCTGTTTTTAAAGTTGGGAAACAGCTCAGAATAACATACAAAGCAGATTGGAAAGTTTCATCAAACCAAATGTCAATCATATTCTGGACTGAGAGTTTAGACTTAGAAGCAAACGCTACATGTCAATAAAATTGTATGTGTGTGCACAGAAAAGAGTGCTAACGTGTGAACCAAAATGAGTTATTATTTTTTGCTGCTTCTCACAGCTTCTTATACCTCTCATTAATGCATATTTGATGCTTTTATTTGGTCACATCATACATTGATAATAATATCTTCTAATTATTTTAATTTCTTAATTAATCTAAATACCAAATTATTTTGTTTTGTTTTTACTGGTGATGGAGTACTTTAAAAATGTCTTGTCTCTACAGGCTGCCCGCCCCCAATCACCTCCCAAGCCTGAGGTGAAGATGAAGGCCAGAATGGCAGCGTCCAGACCATACACATGAGGCCCATACTGCTGTTACTAGAGTGTGGTATGCAGCATGCCACTTTGAGAGGGGAATCCAGTTGGTAGCCTTGAATGACAGTGGCTAGAATGCTCCTTTCTATCCCAGCCATTGTGGGTACTATATGCCATTCCTGCTGCAAAGTGGAGCGAAATGGTATGCTGCCTACACTGGGCCAACTGCTGTGGGCACATTGAAAAGACACAGCTTCTACTTTCTTCTGGGCTAATCTCAGAGTGGCAAATGATGATGACGTTTCCAGTCTGATGAGGTTCTGTGAAGTGTTAGAAGAACTTTCATTTCCTCTACAACTCAGCCCTGAAGGCTATCTGGGATGGAAAGCATGGCCTACTGGTGACCTACTGCCCTACAAAAGTGACTCTTATGGACTGAGTGTTTGTGTTCCTGCAAAATTCATATGTCGAAGTCCTAGCACCCAATGTGATAGTATTTGGTGATGGAGCCTTTGGAAGAATGTGGGTTTAGGGAATGTCATGAATGTAATGGCCTTATGAAGAGACACCAGAGAGCTTGTTCTCTTTATCCCAGTGTGCACAAAGAAGAGGTCACGTGAGTACACAGCAAGAAGGTAGCCATCTGCAAACAGGAAGAGAGTTCCCACCAAGCACCTGAATTGGCCTGCTCCTTGATCTTGGACTTAACTAACTTTCAGAACTGTGAGAAATAAATTTCTGTTGTTTAAGCCTCTCAGTCTATGGCATTTTGTTTTGGCGGCCAAGCTAAGACAGTGACCTTCAAGGCCTGCTTACCAGCTTTATTGCCACCTTCCCAAATTAAGCTGCTGTTCAATGGTACAATTTCTTGGGTATTAAATGCCCATATGTAACAATGAAAACTATGCAAATATCAGAAGAAAATGTAAAATATATGACATAAATAAAAAACCTTGAAGGAAAAGCTTGACAGACTTGAGTATATAAAAATTTAAAACTACAACACAAAAGAAAATTTGAACATAGTTAAAAGATAACTAACAAGAAAAATACTTCTATATTGATTAATAAAGGGTTATTATCCAGAATAATATGATAAAGCTTCTATAATTCAATATGAAATCACAAAACAGATTTTACAAAATGAGCAAAGGATACAAACTAACCATTTAGAAGAGAAAGTAACCAAAACAAAACAACAAAAAACTCACCAACAGCAAAGAAAACACACATAAGAAAATGCTCAAAGTTACTAATAATTAGGAAAATGCAAACTAAAAGGATAAATCAATAGCATTTTTTACCTTTTAGGTAGTTGTTAATAATAACATTCTGATAGTATCTCAAATGTCAGCAAAGATTTGGTGCTCTTATACACTCCTTGGAATGTGCCAAGCACTCTTCTCAGAGCTTTACAAAAATTTATCCGTTTACTCTTCACAATAACCATGTGAGTGGGTGCTGTATTTATGTTAGTTGAATTTTACAATTGAACTGAAGGACATGGTTTAATGACTTATATCAAGGTCCCACAGTAAATGACACCCGAGTCAACAATTTTAGCCATTATACAATACTGCCTGTAAATTTGTAGCAACCTCTCTTGATGGCTATTTGACTATAATAAAACATTTTAAAGGAACACATACTGACATACTTGTTTAAGACTGTCAAGTCTGAAATAGTCTGGGATATGGAATCAGAAATCAAAGGTTGTAATATGAACCCTACTAATAACTGCTATCTGAATATAAACACTTTAACTTTTCTGAGTCCCAGAATTTTCATCTTCAAAATAGTTACATAACTTTTCTTATTTAAGCATTTTGTAAGAATTAAAACAGATATGTTAAAAACACTTTGTAAACCGAAAACACTATACGATGGTCTCATCTATATACTAAATTTTTGTATTCTAAGAAAGCACCTCTCCCTAATGCTTGAGTTTTTCATTTACTGAATAAAAATATTTTCATGAAAAGCTAGTAGTCTTTCTAAATTTGATGAGCACTTTAGTTTCAAAAATTAATTTTTGAGTTGCTCATCAATATTTGTTACAGACTAAATACTAGGTTAAGAACTCACTGGAGACAAGAAACAGAAAAAGACTCAGTGCTTTCCCTTCAGAATTTACTATTTCCTTGTGATTACACGGTATGCACACAAGCAAGAACTTAACATTTACAAAATAGTACAGCAATGTGTAAGGAGGTTCCATTACAAATAGTGCAAACCAAACACAAGTCCTAATTCATAATAAAACTGAAGCCAGCTCTTCAGTTTTATTAAAACAGAAATCACACCACCTACCAGGAAGGGTTATTTTGAAAATTAATATAAGTAAAATACTTAGCACACAGACCATCTGGCATGAAGTGTTTGTGCTATTATTACCAGCTGCAAAGGGACGTCAGAAATAATAGTAGAGGAGTGAACACTATTCAGAAAATCCGATGGTGATTCAGTAAAGCATAGAGTCAGAGTTTTCCTCGAAGAAATGTGTTTTAAACACTCTTTAAAAGAGAAAAATTAGAAATGACATCTTCTAAAATACTTTCTTTTAGAATGGGAATCTTTACATGCTTGGATAAATGAATCTGAGAATCTGGTAACCACACTAGCAGCCCAAATTTAAAGGTGGTAATAGAAATTTGGATGATGGATATATGAAAAGTGAATTGTACGGTTATTTACATCTAGATACGAGTTCTTAAGCTGTTATAAAATTGGTCACACTTTCAAGAAAAAGAATGGCTACCTCTCTGATTGAAAAAACTGATCAGGTTTTCACAGAAAAAAAGCAACATTGATGCTTTTCGTTATTAAAGTATTTGTATCTAAAGATAAGCTGCAAGCAAAACTTCAGAGGCAGCTTAAATTCAAAGTTACTTTTATTTTATAATTAATTGACTTATTTTTTGAGCAGTTTTAGCTTTATTGAAAAATTGAGTGGAAAGTACGGAGTTCCCATTTACTACCTCAACCCTCCTCAGTTTTCCCTATTATTAACACTTTGTATTAGTGTGGTATATTTGCTACAATCAAGCCGATATTAATATTTTATCATTAACTAAAGTCCAGAGTTTACATTGGGGTTTGCTCTTTGTATGAAATATATAATAACATGTACCCACATTACAGTTCATACAGAATAGTTTAATTGCCCTAAAAATACCCTATGCTCCACCTAGTCATCCCTCCCTTCATTCCCCTGAACCCCTGGTGACCACTGATCTTTTCAAACTGTCTCCATAGTTTTGCTTTTTCCATAAAGCTGCCTTTTTAAATGCAAAATATTATGTCACACTTTGAGAAACCTATAAATTAGCTACAAGAAATACTGAACTACTGGAAAATCATTTTACAAATACCAAAGGTAGATGTCATTTAATATCAATATCATCATATGAATCAAATCATCAATGTGAATAATACTGAGTGAAATTACTCATGTGCAGTATACAAAACAAATGATATTATCGCAGCACGCATATGAGAGAGAAGGGACTGACAATTTTTTAATTTATTATGAAAAATCTAGGCCATTAGTAGAGAGATTTTCCTTTTGTTTTAGAAAGGATTTTTTCAACATATTTATGAGACAGGAAGTGTACTGGTAAAATAGAATTTTTGGTGCAGAACAGACATATTTTCTAATTTGAAATCTCAGGCATACTCACAATTGTTTTTATTTACAATGTTTTGGTTGACTCCCTTGAATTATTTATGTTCATGTTTATTTCTCCTACTAGACTAAAGGTTATCTTTGGGGGGTTTATTTACCTTTACATTTCCCAGTGCCTACCACACAAGTGAATGGACAACAGATTTCTGCTAAATGAAGATTTACACACAAAACATTTATAAAAAGTCTCCTTTTGCTCCTTTACATTCTCATACATTCTCAATCAAACAGACTCACATCTTTGTAAACATTAACTTTTAAAAATCGAATCTGTTTCAAGATATTTTAAATAATAAATTCAAAATATATTTGTGGTAAAAAAGAAAAAATAAACAATTTAAAATGATATAAAGGAAAACAATAGTCCTTTCCCATTGACTCATGATTCTCATTTCCCAGACAGCCACAGTAATCTGTCTTATGTTTCACCTCTCAGAAACTTGTTAGACAAATATACTCACGAATGTGGTAAATGCATATATATTTAACAGGAAGTTAAATAGAACTTCTCCTAGTTTCTGCTAAAATCTTGAATCTGAGAGCTACAGATGAAAAACACTAGTGCTCTTTTGATCTAAAGAGATGTTCTATGCAGATTAGGCTTAGTTCTGTAGCCATCTCCCCTTTCCAGCCTACATATGAGAAGGCTTGAGACATTGGACAGTTAGGTTTTCTTTTAAGAGTATTTTTACTGTGTATACTCCCTTATAACAAGCCAAATGAGAACAGCAGCAAGAAATGTACTTGCTGAAAATAGGGGTGTCTGCTAGGAGAGGAACTATGTCCTACAGTCTTTTCCTCTTTCTTCCCCACTCTGCTTACTAGATACCTTTCCACTTTCCTCTTCACTCTGCTTATCTAGATGGGCTGCAGAAACTTGCTGACCAAATATTGCAAGACAAGAATGGAGCTTGGTGACAGAACATGGGAGAATTAGAAATTAACTGATATCTACTAGAACTGATGTAGACAGAGGTAAGTGCTTCATTCTTACCTAGAAAAATCCAATGAGAACTTCTACTTCTGGGTATATGGCATACTAGAAGTTCAGTGAACCCTCTCCTGATATAATTCATCAAACATTCTGGATACAAACACATATATGTCTCCAAAGGTATAATCTATGAAATAAATTATTTATAAGTGAGATTTCATTAAAATTAAAAACTTCTGCTCTGTGAAAGACAATATAAACAGAATGAGAAGACAAGCCACAAACCAAGAAAAAATATTTGCAAAACACATCTGATAAAGGACTGTTATTCAAATACACAAAGACTTCTTAAAACTCTACAATAAGAAAACAAACATCCCAATTAATAAATGGGCCAAAGATCTTAAAAGACACCTCACCAAAGACAGTATACAAATGTCAAATAAACATATAACAAGATGCTCCACATCATATGTCATCACAAAAATGCTAATTAAAACAACAATGAGATACTACTACACCTCTATTAAAATAGCCAAAATCTAAAACACTGACAACACCAAATGATGGCAGGAAAGTGGGGCAACAGGACCCCTTGCTACTGGAAATGCAAAATAGTATAGCCACTTCAGAAATGGTTTGCTGCTTTCTTACAAAACTAAACACACTATTACCACAGCAATTGTGCTCAGTATATACCTAAAGGAGTTGAAAACTTATGTGCATCTTTATCCATAATTACCAAAACTTGGACATAACCAAGATGTCTTTCAGTAGGTGAATGAATAAATACATTGTGGTATATCCAGCCAATGAGCTATCAAGTCATGAAAAGATATGGACAAAACTTAAATGCATATTACTATGTAAAAGAAGCCAATTTGAAAAGGCTACAGACTGTGTGATTCCAACTTTATGACATTCTGGACAGGCAATGCTATGGAGACAGTAAAAAGATCAGTGGTTGCCAGGGGTTGTAGGGAAGCGAGGGTTGAATAGGCGGAGCATAGATGATTTTTAAAGCAGTGAAAATACTCTTATGATACTGTAATGATGAGTATATGTCATTTGTCCAAATCTATAAAATGTACACCAAGAGCAAACCCTAACGTAAACTACGGACTTTCAGTGATTGCGATGTGTCATTATGGTTTAATCAATGGTAACAAATGTACCATTCTAGTGAGTGATGTTGATAATGAGAGAGGCTATGCTTGTGTGGAGGCCAGGGGTATGTGGGCAATCTCTGTACCTTCTGCTCCATTTTGCTATAAACATAAATCTGCACTATAAAAGAAAGCCTTTAAAAACATTTGCATATAAAATAAAAAATTTAAATGCATGGCTGAGCTGAGGCCAGAAACAACAAAGAAATGTGAATCTATAGAAGTCAAAGAGAACTGGAGATGGCATTTGCCCTAGAACTCTATTTCCATCCACTCTGGAGAAGAACAAGAGGCAAAGTCTGAAGTTTGAGTATAGTAAGATAACAGGAGAAAACTCTGCTTAAAACCAAGATTTGCAAAATAAGTGATACCCTTACTGAGTAAATTAGGAAAAAATCTTACCACACAACGTGAAATTTTAACCATATATGTATGTTTTGGCTTTGGATCAGCATAGAAGGGAAAAAATATGTGTTCTCAGAGATTTCCTAATCATAAGCCTGAGCTCTACCTATATGGCCCATAAAACTCCAAGCCAACAATCTTTAAAGGATCAGATATGTAAAGAACACAGTTACAGAAATTATTAGAAATAATACAAAATGACTTATGTTTGTTATACTTCAAGAATCAGTAAATGGAAATGAAAATAAGAGGACAGAAAAAAACTGTTGAAAATGGCTAATCATATTTGAAAAGGAACCAATAGAAGTTCTAGAAATGTAAATATTAATAATTAAAACTGAAAATTCAATGGGTAGATCAAATAACAAATTATGCATAGCTTAAGAAAGAAGGATGGGCTTGGAAAATAGATCTAAAGGAATAACACAAATATAGCAGAGAGACAAAGATGAAATAAAGCTAAAAAGATCTTAGAGATATGAAAGATAAAAAGGTAAAGCCTTATATATGTTTCATTCTAAGGTGAATGATTCCAGAATGATTAGAGAGAAAGAGGAAGTTATGGATTGATTTTTATATATCTTCCTTATAATCTCTTGGCTTCTTGAATCTGTAAATGTATGTTTTTAATAATTCATGAATATTAACAGACATTATATTTTTAAATATTGCCTCTATTGGTAGTAAGCTTTTTCAATTATTTGTTTGAAATGTATTTTCTTTTAAAAGATAGTTTCACTGAAATATAGAATATCTAGTTTGACAGTTATTTCCTTTCGGCATTTTAAAGATTCCAGTATTTTTTGGTTTCTATTATTGCTCTTGATACAGCAGTCAATCTAAAGGTCATTCCTTTGTATGTTTGCTGGATTTCCTTTCCTCCACTTTTAATAACATCTCTTTGTTTTGGTTGCTCTACAGAAACTTAGTAAAGAAACTTGAGAGAGAAAAATGATCCCAGAAATATCTGAGATGTGAGAGGAATGATGAGCAAAGAAAAAAAATGTGTAAACATAATTAAAATTAAAATAAATAATAAAATGACTAATTATTCGGATTTCAGAAAACCAAGATAGAAATAAATTCTTATACCATATTCTCTAATGATGATACAATTAAGTAGACAATAATAACAAAACTGTAATGAAAATAATTCCGAACTTTTGGATATATCAAATTCGAGTTGGCTTTATTATAGGAGTAGATTTGTTCAATGTTAAGATATTATCTGTATTAAAATTTTAATGTAGGAAAACTTACTATTATTGTAATAGATGCAGAAAAAGTATTGTATAATATTCCACAACTATTCTTGATCAAAGTTCTTATAAAATAATAATAAAAAGGAACTCCTTTTATTTTATAAAAGACATCTACACATATACACACAAACACACAAAATATAACAAGTATTATACTTAATGGTGATACATTAAAAACATTCCCTTTAAAATCAAAAACAAGAAAGGATGTCTATTAATGGCTTTTATTTCAACATTATCCCAGAGGTTCTAGCCACTGTAATCAGGCCAGATAAGAAATAATATACTAAGATTGGAAAGAAAGAAATGGTCATTATCTGCAACTGATTGTTGGTATTAAAAACATAAAATAATCTGTAAACAGATTATTCAAATTAACAAAGTTGTTAGCTAGAAATCATTATTATAAGTCAATTGCATCTTTATATACTAACAACAAACAGAAAGAAAGATATGAACCTCAGAGAAAGATTTACAATTTGTAGACATATGATCTGTGTCAGAGATGGCACTGGAGATAAGTGGAGGATCCCTCCCATAAATGACATAAGAAATTCTGAATAAGAAGAAATATGAAAGTAGACCCCTACGCCATGTCATTCTAAAAATAATAGTAATTAAGTACAAGTGCTTTAAAGACCTTAATTTAAAAGGCAAAATTATAAATATTTTAGAAGATAATGTAGGAAATGATATTTATGATCTCAGGAAGGATTTCTTAACAAGACAAAAAAAAACACCATAAAGAAAAAAATGATAAATTTATTAAAATTAAGAACTTCTTTGTCAACACACACCATCATTGAATCTACAATTATCTCAAAATAAAATGCTTAAAATTTTGCTGAATTAAAAAAATATTATCAAAGGAGTGAAGATAAAAATCTGGGGAAAACTTGCTTACATTAAACTGACAATGGATTAGGATGCTAAATACATAAAGTATACCTACAATTTATTTAGAAAAAGCCAGAAAATAATAAATAGAAAAAATGATCAAAGACATGAATAAGTCTTAAACAGCATCTGGAAACAGCTCACTTGTTGATGGAGAGTAGAATAGACATGATACGCTAGAATGTTGTAGAGAAATTAAAAAAAAAAATGAACCACAGCCTTGGGTATAACATGTAAAAGTTTCAAAACATGATGTTAAATAAAAAATAAAAATTATAGAAGAATATACATATTGTTTATTTAATAAACACTTTAAAGCATATAATTACTAGTGTTGGACCAGGTATTTTGCAATTATTAATTCACTTAATCTTCTAAACAATTCAATGATGTAACTGCTGTTATTACCTTCGGTTTACAGAGGCAGATACTGAGGCATGGAAGGTTCAGTAACTGCCAGAGGTCACGCATCTAGTAATGGGGAGGGACCAGATAGGAATCCAGGCAATCTGGCTCCAGGGTCTGGAGTGTGATTCCAGTTATATAAAATTCAAAAGCTGGCACAGCTAAACAATATATTGCTTAGAAATACATATGGCAAAACTATTTTAAAATGTTTTTTTAAAAAAAGATTAATACAAAATTCACAATTACCTGTGGCAGTGGAGGGAAGGGAATGCAATCTGAGACGGCAACGCAGGATTCAAAGAAATTGGCAAAGTTCTCTTTTTTTTGTTTTTTATTGAGCTATAATTGACATACAGTCCCATATTAGTTTAACGCTTACAGCGTAATAACTTGACTTATGTATAATGTGAAATGATTACCACGATAAATTTAGTTAACATCCATCATCTCAAAAAAAAAGGGGGGAAAAAAAGATGTTCTTTCTTTCTTTCTTTCTTTCTTTCTTTCTTTCTTTCTTTCTTTCTTTCTTTCTTTCTTTCTTTCTTTCTTTCTTTCTTTCTTTCTTTCTTCAGCAGCGTTCTCTTTCTTAAAAGAACATCTGGAAGGTATGTATATGAATGTTAATTTTATTCTTGATATTGTTTCTTTCTGAAGTGTACATATTCATTATATATGGTCTTTCTTGGTATGTTTATTTCTCAATTTTTACAAAGGTTAAAAGAGAGAGACTGGTCTCTGGACCCTGAACAGAGGGTCCGTGCAGTGAAAGAGAAACCCGCACTTCCAGAAATTGTCTGCGAGCCAAGCATGTGCCAGGGAAAGCAAGTGGGCTGAATTGTCTTGAAAGGATCCTTCTCAAGACAACAGCCACCAAGGGTGAGTGGATCCCAACAGAAAGATTGTGTGTGGGCAGGATCTAAGAAACTAGGGCCTGCGGGAGAAAGCACAGTGTAATTAAGGGCACTGGGATGTGGGGACAGGGAGAGGTGTCCAAAGAGCTCACAAAAGCAGCCTGAGAGAGAAAAGCCAGTATCTAAACATCTGCCAGATGATGACTGCACCACAAAAGCAGACGCTTGAGGTAGTAGAGGGAGAAGGGATGAAAAAGGAAAAGAACGAGGTAGAGTGAAGAATGAAGGAGGGGGAGAGAAGCTTTAAACTGGATAAGATTAAATTCTTGATATTAGACTGGACTGGATTTTTGATGCCTACAAATGAGGCTTTTTGTTAATTTATGGGAGTGACAGGGGAAAGTTAAGGGGATCTGCCTGAGATAGTATTCAAAACGAAAAATTATACAGAGCTTGTTTAAAGCCCAGTGAAGGAGAAGGAGTAAAGTTGTTTCCTGCTTGCACTTTACTATGTTCAATAAATTAACAAGTGAATATTATACATAAATCTCTATCCCCTTACCTTTTAAAAATAAGAGTTTTACTGAAATAATTCAAATACTTTAATATTAAACCTTTTAAAGTTTACAGTTCAGTGGTTTTTAGCATATTCACAAGGCTGGAAAGCCATCACCAACTATCTAATTCCAGAACATTTATCGCCCCCCAAAAAGAGACCCTATACATATCATCCCCATTTGCCCCTGCCCCTGATAACCACATAATGTTCGATCTTTTCTATAGCTATATAGTATTCCATTATATGGCTATATCATATTTCGTTTATTCTTTCTTCAGTGGATAGACAAACAGTTTATACTTTTTGGCTATTATAGATAATGCTGCTATGAACTTTCATGTACAAGGTTTTGTGTGAATATCTGTTTTCCATTATTTTGGGTATATGCCTAAGAGTAGAATTGGCTGGAGCGTGTTGTAAACTCTGTGTTTAACTTTCTGAAGGACAAACAGTTTCCCATGTGACTGCATGATTTTACGACTTCAGTAGTATATCAGAGTTTCAATTCGTCATCTCCTCACAACACTTATTGCCCATCTTTTTTTTAGCCATTATAATAGGGGTGAAATGGTATCTCATCATGGTTTTGATTTGCATTTCCCTAATGACTAATGATGTTGAACATCTTCTCATGTGCTTATTAACCATTTGTATCTCTTCTTTGGAGAAATGTCTATTCATATCATTTTCTCATTTTTAATTGGGTTATTTGTCATTTTTATTGTTGAATTGGAAGAGTTTTTAAATATATTCTGGATATGAATCCTTTATTACATATATGATTTACATATTTTCTACCAATCTGTGGGTCGTAATTTTATTTTCTTTATAATGTCCTTTGAAACACAAAATATCTTAATTTTGGTGTAGTTCTATATCTCTAATATTTTTTGTTGTTGCTGCTTGTGCTTTTGTCTCTATCTTTTTTTTCCCCACTCTTTTTTTTTTTTAACACAAATGCAATCATGCTATATCCATGATTCTTTAATTTACTTTTTCTTAATAATTATTGGGCATCTTTTTACATCTATCTATTTAACTATCTATCATCTACCTATCTTATGCTATTCTCTATCTATACCATATGTTCTTTTATGGTTGCATAGTATCTCATTTTAAGGAGGTAAATTACCATTTCTGTATTGATAGACGTTTAGGATTTTACAACCCATTGCTATTATAGTGCCACAGCGAACATTTCTGAGAATATATCTTTATGTACATATATGAGTATACCCATACTGTACATTTCTAATTGTGGGATTATTGGGTTAAAGAGTATTTGCATTTAAAATTTTGAGAGATACTGCCAAATTATCTCCAGTGATGACATATATATATCACATATAATATATATACATATATCATTGCTGGATAATATATGTGTATATATTATTCTCTAATAGTGTTTGAGAATGTCTTGCAAACTCAGGGTATGATCAAACTATTTATCCTTACCAATCTGATAAGTAAAAAAATGATATTTTGCTTGCCTTTAATTGCATTTGTGGTTGACCATCTTTTATATGTTTATTGGACATTTGTATTTCCATTTATATAAAGTGTTTCTTCATAACCTTTGTCCATTTTTTTGAGGATTATTTGTCCTTTTATCAAATTTTAAGAGCCCTTTGTATGTTAAGAAAATTTGCTTCTCAGTTATGCATGTTATAAATATTTTCTTATTTTCTTTTTAATTTTCTTATGAACTTGTTATACAAAAGTTTAGGATGATTTGTAGTTGAATTTATCAATCTTTTTTCTTATGAATTTTAGCAAATCTCTTTTTTTCTTTTTTCTTAATTTTTCTCTAAGCATTTTTTTCTATACTTCAAATTTTGAAGAGTCTGACATTATTGGCTGTTCCTTTTCTTTATTTAATTATAAAAACTACTAAACATAATTCTTTGAAAACATATATATATATATATATATATATATATATATATATATATATATATATATATAGTCTAGAATAGTACCATGTCCATAAGCCCATTGAATAAATATTGAATACCACTTTTCAATTTATATTTAAATTTTACACTCTTCCAGTTGAGGTTGCCTAAATAATTCTTTTTTTTTTTTTTAATTCAAAGCTTAAAATCAAAATTGGTTTGGTACTTCCCACTAGTAAATAAAGCCAATGAAAATAAAGTTTTAAGTATAACAAATTCTATATAACTCTTGCCATTTTATTAACAAGGTTCGAAGGTTTGGGTTTTTTTTTCTTTTTTCCTTTTTAAAATCTTTGGTACAACAGTGGTTGCTTTCTGAGGGGCTGACAGTTAACAATGGATATTTGAGCCTTTGTACTCGGAAAGAACTCTTTTGTTTAGTTCAGAAGCCCTAAAGGTTCCCAGGCATCAGTCTAAAGGGGAGTTCTCTAACGCTGAGTGAGACCTGAATACATGTCATTCACAACAAAAGGAGAGTTTCAGTGTGTTCAGGCTGGAGATTAAATAGAGAGTCTTTTCAGAAATGAATAGAAGTGCCTTTAATTTGGAGTTCAATTAGTTTCATTTGTTACCAGAACTCTACTAACACTCTTGTTTTCTGTTCCAAACCATATCTGCAACAATCGTGATAAGAATAATTAAAGCCAAGTCCTGTTCTGTATTCTCGATCATATGTCCACACTCCTGGAATTACTCTTATACATAATTGAATTTTTATGATTAATAATGAAATTTTGAACTGCCTAGGAAGTTAGTGATATTTCTCAGAGTTTTGCTTTTAAACTTAAATAAATATACTAAAGGCGTATAGTTATAAAAAAATCTTCATGGCAATAATACTTACAAATGAAACTATAAGGGAACTTGTATAAGAATATACAACTAAGAACTAAATAACAAAATATTTTCAAAATTGTTACAGAAAATCAATATAGAATGGAATGAGGAAGTTGAACTGAATGACTTCTAAGCTGATGCTTTAGTTTTTTTTTTTAATTCGAGAGGACTTTATAGAAAGAATAGGATTCAGGCTGTATGAAGGGGTACTTGAGATTTGCACATATGGGAAGATACAAGGGAAAAATTTAGCGCATAATATAATCAACAAATACAAAGTATGCTTCTCTGTGTATGTTTGGAGGCCAGAGGCGGATTGACAGGATTATAAAAAGATGTTGACACATCAAGGGTGCTTGTTGTACAGAGATGTATAGCCTGGCAGGAAACAATGGTTACTCAAAACCTTGAAGTCAAAACTAAGATCAGAATCTGAGCTGTCTGACCCAAACTGGATGGTATCTGGGAAGACACATCTGATTATGTCACACTCATGTTTAAACTTATTTTATAATTCCACACTGCCTAGAAAATAAAGTCCAAATTCCATAACAAAGTCCTATGAGGCCTTTCATATTATAGACACAAGCTACCCTACTATTATATTCATGTTCCAACCTGAAGAAAGTTGCACCCCAGCCATTCTAGATTTGCCCCACGCTGTGTTTACTCCTTCATATCTTTTCTGCATGGTTTGTACATCTGTTTTCTTCTCAATTAACCACCTTGCAAATGTGTATTCATCAAATTCCACCTAACTGGCTCCTTTTAGAAGGTTTTGCTCTTCTCTTAGAGATAACATTCCCTATTCCATTATTTTGTGACATTTTCACTCTGGTAATAATTTCTTATTATAAATCTTCCTCCCCTTCTACTTAGAGCTACTCAGACTCAGAGACACATCATATTTAAGTTTGTATTTATATTGGTTTTGGATCCAAGCCAGATGATAGAAAGAGCTCTATATTAATAGTTCTAACACTCTACTTTAAAAATAAATATCTGAGACATTGGATTTATTCATGAGAAACTATATTTATCGTTTGGATCCTCCAGTGGTAATCCTCAAAGGCAGGAACTGCTGTTTTCCGCTGGTCTAATGGTATGAGCCCTCCTTATCACAATCTAATTTGATATGATATTATAGGCAAAATAATGGAGTTGTAATGTATAATTTACTCTTTTTTCTCCAGTTTTTTTGAGATATATTTTTAAGTTTAAGTTTTTATGATATTGCGATTTATAGTAACAAATACGTATTTGGTCTTCGTACTGGTTTCTGGCACAGATTCTATAATCCCTAGAATTTCCTAAGAGGAGAGTCTTTTGTTATGTTAAGGAGGTAACTTTTGGACTCTACTTAAGGATGGGGGCTGGTTGCCAGGAGATCAAACCATGTGACTTGAGGGTTGGAATTTTCAGTCTCATCCCCTGACCTCCAAGGCTGGACGATGACCAAAGTTTTATTGATGACCGGTGGCTAATGATTTAATAATTATGCCTATGTAATGAGGCCTCCATAAAAATGCAAAATGATAGGGTTCAGAGAGCTTTCAGGTTGGTGGACACATGCAGATTTGGGGAGAGTGTCACACACGTGGAAACTCTGCACCCCTTTTCTCATAGTTTGCCCTATGCATCGCTTTCATTTGGCTGTTCCTGAATTATATTCTTTTATAAAAAATTGTTAATCTAGTTAGTAAAATGTTTCTCTGAGTTCTGTGAGCCACTCTAGCAAATCAGTTGAGCCTGAGGAGGTGGTTGTTGGAACTTCAGATCTTATAGCCAGTTGATCAGAAGCATAGGTGACAACCTTGACTTGAAATTGACATCTCAAGGTAGGGGCAGTCTTGTAGGACTTAGTGCTTAACCTGTGGAATCTGATGCTATCTCTGGGTAGATAGTGTCAGAATTGCTGTGGACACCCCGCTTGTGTCCAAGAACTGCTTGGTGATCTAGGACCAACCTCCCACCTATCCTACCACATCTCAAAATTTGGTGTTAGAATTATCAGGGCCTTTTAGGTGTACACTGTGATGATTTTATAAACATACATGTGGTGAAATGTTTACCACAATAAGTTTAGTTAATACATCCTCTACCTCACATAATTAACATTTTAATGTTGTGGTGGTGGTGAGAACATTAAATCTCTTACTTGCATAGCAAATTTTTTTCTTAAGATCTTTGGATTTACAAAAGTTGTGATTATTTTTTCTAATGTAGTAATATGCAAATTGAGGATATTCAATTATGCTATAAAATGCATGAAAAAAATAGTGAAATTCATTAAAAGTGTAAAACATAGATAGTAAATAAACTATTAGATATAGTTGAAACTCCTAGATGGATTGCATAAGGCATTTAGGTAGTGTAGTATAGGATGTAGTATAGTGTAGTATAGGATGTAGTATAGTGTAGTATAGGATGGACAATAAGTAAATAAGTAGTATGTAAAACAAGGCAAACTCAGAATATATATGAAATATCAAGAATAAACTAATAATCTTTAAGATATTCCCAAAATAGAAAGAATTAGTAAATGTGATAGGAGGAAAAATGTAACCTAAAGACAGAAAGAAGTGTAAAGACCAATTAATGATCATGACACCCCTGGACAATAAAACACATATGATCTCATTCTGGTCCCAAGTGTTCTCTTCACAACCCAAGAAACTCAAATAAAAATCATAGTGGTTTATTAGGCTAATTGATAGAGCAACTATGTATGCCCTAGACATCTTTCATCTGTGGGCTACTTGTTCAAACCTTAAATGTCAGTCTCATAATCACATCATAAGCTGAGAGACTTGATGCAGCAAAAAGAGAAATAGAACATATGTACTTTGCATAAGGGATTCAGGTAGCATGGTATTCCCACTTGTAGCCTTTTCTGTGTTAACCTAATCTTTCTCTTTTCTCTGTTTTCACACCGATGTTTTAAAATGTTTTAATTAACATTGATTTGAATATCTAAATTCTGTCTATGAGTCTTTCTGTTCCATGGGAAACAGGGTTCTTTCCCTTGGGATAGTTTCCCTGGTCGTACACTTGGAGGCTACCAGTGCATCAAGGTAATTTCTCATTTAACAAATAAAACTGTAGGCTCTGTTGGATTGTTTAAAATCACATAGCTCAGATGAAGTGAATAAATGAAAAATTAAATGACACAGTCAAGAAGACAATCTTTTCAATCAACAACAAAACATTTATGCTAGCTAAAAAATCATGAAACATTTAAAATTAAAGTCATTGTTATTAAAGAAATAATTTCCCTATTAAATACCAAGATCTGTGAGCCCTGCTGGAAATATTCAGGAGAGAGGTGGTAGAGTGGAGTTGATGAAACCTTTACCTAGGAGACAGAATGCAAACTCTAATCTGGCTTCTGTCAATTTCTAAAGTACTTACTTGGGTAGTTCAATTTTACTGAGCCTTGGTTTTCTCACATGACTGATGAGAAGAAGCCCAAGAAAGTATTTTGTGGATGCGATTTACATTTACAATCAGTTGACTTTATGATAATTGTTTATTATGTGGGTAGGCCTCATCTAATCAGTTGAAGGCCTTAAAATTGAAAACAAGGTTTCTTTGAAAAGAAAGAATTCTACCTCAAGACATAAAATTCCTGCCTGATTTTCCAGCCTGCTGGCCTGCCCTACAAATTTCATATTTGCAAATCCCATTATTGTGTAAGCCAGTTTCTTAAAATCTCTCTCTCTCTAGTCTGATTCTCTGGAAAAGCCTGGTATACCTTTTCTACTTTTATGCCACAGAAATAGGAAAGTAATTTGAAAACTTCAAAGTGCTATGCCACTTTAAGATATTATCATCCCAAATGCACCTCGAGTACATATTTTAAATTGACAAATACAAATGTATTATATGTTTCTGTAAAATTCTTCTTGTCAAAGGGCGCTGTCAATACTAGTTTGAACAGAAATGCCAGCTTTCAAAAGGGAAGACAGTGGGGAAGAGTTAAGTGATGCTTATAAACAATTGTTTTAATTATTTATTTTACGAATCTTAATTTAACAAAGATGAAAGCGGAGAAAGACCAGTTCCATTCTTTATTTCTCTTATTATTTAATATAATTGAGTAAATTGTCTATTTTGATTTTTAACAGAAAGCTTTCAGTCTCAAATCTTTCAGTAAAAATAAAATCTTACATTATTTATTTAATCTAAAAATACACAGAACTTTCCCCTTCACCACCATAATCCCCCATTCTTCTCTTTGCTCCGTCTTACTATAAAACTTGCCTTTCGGTTAGTCCAGCCCAGACAAACAGTGATTGCTCCACGTAGGTAAGTATGTATGTCCTCAAATAAAAACTCAACAATGGATTCTACTATTTGTTCTGCTGAGTTCACCATGAACAACTTACTTAAATCTCTTTTGCCCTCAGTTGGTAATCTAGCTAATCAACCACTTAGCATTGTTAACCATTGTTACATGTCTCTCTTATCATCATTCTACTTTCCATAAGCCTCATATCAGAATTAGTCTTATTACCCTAAACGCATAGCTCATTTTGGATTACAAACAATCCTTGTCTATAAGACTTGGCTCAATAATTTTAAATTCACCCTCCCAAATTAAACTTATCTTTAAAGTGTGAAGTTTGATGAAGAGTAAATTTTTAAAAAAGGCAATTCAGAATTGACAGGCTATTCTCAAATGAGCATTTCTAAAAATATTTGTAGCAGTGATCTCAATCAATCAAGTAATTGAGCTTGATGATACACAGTGATCATGTGAAAAAGAATAATGATCATTGGAATGTTTATTTACATTTTGGTAGTCATTTAAGTAAAACTGGTCTTGTATCCATACCTCATTATTCATTGATTTAAAAAGAATATGCATTCTTATTATATATTCCAGAGTTATCTGTGTGCAATAAAAAAACAGTTCATCTGTTAGGCTTGCTTAAGGATGTAATAAAAAATAAATAAAGCAAGTAGTGTTCAGACCAAATATTAAATAGTACTTGAATGTACTTGCATAGCTGTAGTTAAAGTTGAATTTTCTTTTCTAATCTTTATAAAACAGTCATTAACATGGAGTTATCATAAAAATGAAGCCTGTGTCTACTCTGTTGGGAGCGATAATAAAAAATGTTTTCACAAGGCTTCTTTTCTATCTTTATTTTTGGTTTGTGATTCTCAACATCTTTCCTTGAATTATGAGGCTTGTTAGTATCTTATTTCAAAACGTATTTCTCACCATCACACTTTTCTCATAAAATATCATTCTTCTAAGTAGTCTTGATATACCTGGAAACTCTTGGAGCAGACAAGAATTTTTTAAAAAATTTTAATCTCTAGAAATTTTAAAAATATTAACTCTAGCTAAATTCTAATGAGTCTTCCTTAATTATGTATTTTTTAATACTGTAAAAACTGTTAAGATGTATTGAGATGTACCTCAGTCCACCTCTTTATTTTGCTATGAAACCATATTCTTTGTATCTTTTGTCCAAAGAGCTCAAAGACTCCAATTAAAAATATATTATAAAGATAGCAACAAGAATAGTTAGGCCTGGGTAATTTTGCCTAGATATTGCAGGGTGTTCTTGGCTTGTTTTTGTTTTGTTCTGCTTTTACAAATGGTTGGAAATCTGAAGTTTCTGATTTATATATGAATTACTAAAGTTAAGATCGATGATCTTCCCGGCATCCCCACTCAGGACTCTGTTAATACCTGAATTAGAGAATGAAATGAGGGAAAGAATATATTATTTGTTGATCAAAGCTTGGTCTGAGTCTGTATGAAGGCCTAGAATTTGTAGACTACATTTACCTTTTTTTACTCTTCTATAGAATTGATAGGACATCTCCAGAGCCATGGATTACTGTAGGGTCCTTCTGTGAAATGTCTTCCCTCCTCATTCCTTTCTTGTTAGATGTGCTCTCAGAGTGCTTTTAAGGTATTAATTAAGAGGATGAGGTTCTAGAGTTGACAGACCAAAGTTTGAACCCAGTTTTGTCATTCATTACTAGTGTGACCTTGGAAAAGTTACTAAACCTCTTTCAATTTCCTCACCTGTAAAATAGGGATAATAACGATCCCTATTCCAGAGGACTATAGAGATGATTAAATGAGATAATTTATCTAAAACATTTAGTGTTGCTTGGCAACATAAGGACCACCTGATAAATGCTAGGCATTATCATCACTACTATTACGATTATATTTTTACTTAACTATAAGCTCCATGAGAGCAATAATCATTATTTTTTAAACTTTGTACCCCAGTACCTAGCATAGTATTTGGTACATGTTTGTTGAACTCAACTATACTTATGTTCTACAGAGAGATATGTAAAGGATAAATATTCTTCAGTTTTCTTAATTTCTTAGAGGTGGATGTAGAAGAAACAGTGTACTTGGCTTATGAATCATATATGCCGTTTGCCTAACCTATATTTCTAAACTAAAAATTAAATGCCCAGATCTTTAAAGGGGGGAGAAATTGGCTTATAACTTAAACATGAGAAAATTGAAAGTTGAACAAAACTAAGCAAGGCTACTTGTATGTTTATGATCTGTTTTTCCTTGCATCTGCTTCTTGGTTTTAAAAAGCAATACAGGTAAATAAAGATATGACCAGGAAGAGAGAAGAGGTAATATCAGAGCTATGTGAAGTTTATTTACTTTATTTCACCCTATTATTATATTGAGAGAATATTCTAGTTATCTTTGTAGCAAAGCAATTTCTCCCACTACATAGAAAGCTTTGGTAATTCTTCAACTACGGCTAAAATGCCAATCTTTCCACATTACTTGAAAGAAGTTTCAAGAAGGTTTCCTTAAAGAAAGTCACTGTGTAAATGTCTGATGATAAAAACTGTAAGATCATTGGGGCTTTCCCCACCAACTCATTGATTGTGAATTTCTTGATAAGTAAACCTTTATCTGCATGTTTTACAAAGTACACACCCTGCCATAGTAAGTGCCACAACCGGGGAAAGATAGATAGTGATATTTTTTGTTCTCAGTACTTTGGAATGTTGATTTTTCCGAATTCCTCATGCAGCATAATAAAAGGACTTTAAATTTCATATACAATCCACTTTGAGTACTCTTCTCAGAGCTGTCAGCCCAGAACTCAACTGATAAAGTGTTTCCATTAGGCTAAGGTGGGGCCTATTAAAACATTACATCATTCTGTACACACTGAACTACGGAAGGATCTCATACAGTACCTCCATGAGTAACTTGTCTAGTGAGCATTTCAGTGATTTGAGTGGTAATGATTCTTGCTTGAGAAAATATTTGTAAGCTACTCATGTTGCTCTTAGGAAATGTAGACATATTGAGTCTTTGACCTGTGCAAAACATTTGAGATTGCCAAGTCTAACCTTCTTGTTTTTGATACTTACCCAAGATCTAGTAGGTGAAAGAAATGGAACTAAAACCCAGGTTTCTTGTTCTTTTCACTACCTGACACTGATTCCTAATTATTTAAGGTAAAAATAAGTGATTTCATTTCAAGAGCACTCTTCTGTTCCTTCCGTAGTATAATTAAGGATTTTTTTTCAAGCAATTTTTCTCATGCCAGGAAGTTCTTCAATTTCATTCCATTTTTAAAAAAATATATAAACAAAACATTCAGAGTTTCTCTCTTCTGGAGAAATTGTCATGTGGTAAAATTTATTACATTTAAGTTTTTAAAAATACTAAAACTAAGTGAAGTTAATGACACTCAGTGAAATGTCGATTGCTCATTTGGGGAATGTAGCTTAAGACCCATATTTTAAAGTAAGACTTAGGCATAAGACAGATGGACACTTACAAATAGCTATACATTTTTAAAACATCACAGGAAACTATTTCATTGTGCAGCAAACTTGCAACCCCATCTTTTTCCAATGACTATACCAATAACGCAAATATAATTGAAATTATAATTTCATTCTTAAGCAGTTTGTGCAGCCTTAGCCATTAAATGAATTACTATGTTATTTCTTAAGATTGTCTGTATAGAATCCAATACTTTCCATGTGACTGTCATTGCATGGAATTTGTGAAGTTCACATGCCCTTAACTGCTTTAGGGAACACAGCCCCTGAAATGATTTTCTTTCTCTTGGAATTTCTAGAGCTCTTTACTTATGAACAACATATGACTACTTAACCCAAGACATAAAATTTTGTTGAATAAAGCTTCTAAGGAACTGTCTTCTTTGTACATAGTCATTGTTAAGCAAGTCCTCCTCTTGGAATAGTATCAAGACCCAAACTACCTCATCCCCAGTAACCTACAGTGACAACTATATATTTTGGAGTCAGTATATACCTAGGTTTAAGTGCTAACTCTGCCACTTAATAGCAAATTAAGGAATCTTGGGCAAATTAAGGAATCTTCCAGTGTCACAGTTTACTTAAGAAGACAATAATTCCTATCTTTCAAGAGTGTTATAAAGATTGTATAATTATATGTTTAAACTGCCTCCAGAGAGTGCCTAAAACATAGTAGGTTCTTAATAAATGGTACTAGTCATATTATTATCCTTCCAACAACGAGTCACTCCTGCTCTTTAATTCCTCAAATACTTACAGATCTTCACATTTCAAATGACCAAAACTAATGCTGATTATTAGATGGTCACATTTTCTCAGTATTATTTTCTAGGCTGATTATCTTACTTTTTAACTTTCTACTAAGGTATATAACCCTTAATTATCACATTTCTGTCATGTGCTTATTATGGTAAGACTTTCCAGCCTTTCTCTCTCTGAAAGACCAGACCCTTAATTATGTACTTTTCCCTTAGCCACATAACCAGGGATTTCAGAGCTCCTTAAGATTAATTAAATCTGCTACCATTTCTGCTGCAAAGCTGCCTTTATTTTAGACTGCTGAACTGAGGGTTAAGTGTTTTATCACAGGACAAATCAATGAAAAATCTGGACGTGAAACCAACAAGCTAGATTACCAGCTCTTTGTGACACTGGAAGAACACTTCCATTGACTGACTTTCTCTTCTGTGGAGTTTCAACAATACCTCTGTGAGACTCTGCCTAGAGACAGGAGCGTTTTCCTGTACTGTGATATGATGCATCCGCACACTCACAGACAATTCCTCATTGACTTTAACTGTAGAAAAGAGAAAGTTGGCACACTACTTAAGAAGGGCAAGTCAACCTAATTAACAATTACACTTATTCCGAGCTTGTCTATATTGCTTAACCATTGAATATTTATGGTGTAATTTTCCTGCTTAGAAATTACTATTCATTCAATTTAATTTAGCTTTATTAAATAACTGAATTTTGTCTGTTTTTCCAGGTCATTAGTGTAATGAGTAATCTGGCTCAAATTTCAATATATTGCTTCTTGACATAAAAATAAAAATGTCTCCATATTCTTCAGTACACGGTAATTAATTTTTTGTTTCCTCATAGAGGCAAAAAGGAAGACAAAATGTATCCTTTTATTAATGAATGCTTTTGTGCTTTACTTTATTAACACGGTTTTATGCCAAAGCCCAGAATGAATTATCCCTCCTAAACCAATCTCTGAAATTATGAATTTAAAGTTTTAGTTGTTCAATGTCATTAATTAGAGTGATAGAGACTTGAAACATTCTCAAAACTATCAAGTGTAATATATATATAACATATTATACATATATAACTATTACTTGGTTTGTGTATATGTGTATGTAAAATACGATGTTGAGGTAAATTTTGAATTAAAGCAAAATATAATCCTATGGTATAGACTGCTTATAAAGATACTATAACTATGAAGGCTTACATGTCATTTTCTTGGCATTTTGAATTTGGACTCTTCAATAATTAAAAATATTTTCCCTTCCAGTATTAGCTCAATTGTTGCTAAGTATGTATTTTAAAAATGGAGGAGACAAACAGAAAAATAAACTATAGATTATGCTATTTAACCATCATTATTATCTCAAATCTTCAGCTTGATGAGCACCTTTGCTTTACAAAATCTTTCACTCTAGTGTGTTTATCTTCAGTTTTGGAATAAAGAGAAGAATTTAATCTTAAAATAACACAATTCATGCTTAGCAATTTAGAGGTTCTGAATTACCTGTTCTAATATACAATTAATTTTAATTTGTAATAGTGGTAAATGTTTAATTAAAAACCTGCAGAATCCCTGTGGCTGTTTATTCTTTGTGTTGAAATTCAAGAAAGATTGTGCCATAAACATTTCTCTTCATTATCCATAAACATCTGAGGTGAGAAGAATGAATCAAGTTGAAATAGAATTCTTTACATGTTTGCTTTCATTTGATGCTAGCAAACTGTGAAAGCATTACCCAAAAGCATGGTTTTCTAGCTAGTAAACCAGTTTCGGAAATGTTTCCCAGTTTAATACAAACACACGTATTCAGAAAAGGAAATTGCTGTGTCAGGTGTTGATATGCGCCAGGCAGATTATTTCCTGTTTTGGAAATCACTGTACTCAGTTAATCAGAGCTGAGATAGTTTTATTCACCCTCTACAAGGAGAATTGGCCAGCCCAGTAAGACTGACTTCCAAATATTTCTTTAGAATTGAAGCCCAGGTTGTAAGACTCACTAGATACCTAAATATAAAATACTTTGACTCTTTTTCTATAAATTAGAAGTGTTCATTTCCATATGCTGTGATTTTTTTTTTTTTACCTTTTCATGATTTGTGTCTTTATACCAAAAGAACTTGGACTTTGAATTTGTTTCCGTTTATGCTATCAGTTTTACGAAATCCCTCTAGTAAGATGATACATAATTTTCCTGTTACGGGAAATTCTTGGCTACTCACATTAGTAGAGGCATGTTTTAGAAATCACATTTTAGCCAGTAACTCCATCTTTCCCAGTGCCATTTTCTAAATGACCTGCTATTATAAGCAAACTAATTGATCTAAATTTTATATTACTCCCAACTTTTTTACCATATTATTGCTTTATACCCCAACACTCTAACCTCTCTTCCTTTGGTAAATGTATCATACTCTTTTTGTAGAACTTTTCCCCTGACCACTTGTTTCAAGTAGGAGGTGCCAAGGGTACTACCCAATCACCTGCAATTCTAGTGATTGGACCACTCCAGGCTAATAGCAGCATTCCCCAAGACTTTTCTAATTTAAGCATGGTAGAGATAATGTGAAAAGAGGTATCTGATTACTAGATATATTAATTTGGAAGTCGTCTGTGATCATTTATTATTTAGTGTTTTTTAAAAATTGATTTAAAAATTCCTCCTTAAATCATATAGAGAGTAGTTACATCAAATAGAGAATAACCTATTGTTATATTTGTGTCTTTTATTAATATGGAATTTAACATTTTTAGGTAGCCAACATGTTTTGTTCTATTGCTGCTAAGTTTGTAACGTTTCCTTGCTCTAATGTTTGATTAATAATACATTTAACAAATACTTTTTACGTTTTGAGCATTGTTCACTTACTTTTGCTAAGCAGTAGATCATATACTTGAACTCTGCAATGATAGAAAATGGCAGTTGTTTTTGCTGAATTTATTCTGGAAAGTGATAGTTCCTAATGAGTAGAATTTAGTGACAAGGGGACCATATTTTCACTGCCTTGTTTTGTTTAAGGCTCAGGACCACCCAGTGAGCGAGTGAAGGCAGGGAGGCTATTTGCAAAATTTTTTAAAAGGAAAAAAGTCTGTGCACCTGTTGCACAGCTGTAGCGACAGCCTAACTGGGACAAAGCATGCAGGGAGTGTGCTCAGCAGTTACTTCTCTCACTTGAGGTGTAAATGCTTTGCTGTTTTCAGAATTCCTATGGAAAGCATCAGGCCTAACAACATCCTCAATGACTTTCTGTGAGAGATTCTATCCTGCTCCTACTCTTTAAATTGTGGAAAGTAATAAAGAGTAACTGTTTTCCAATGGCAGGAGACTTGATAATATGACAGATTTTAAAAGAAAAAACAAATGAGAGAAAAAGAAAGTGATTTTTGAGCCATTTCCATCATTACAGAAATTTCTGTCAAACAATGTTGCTCTGGAAATTCCTATTTTATAAAAATACAGTCTTAAATAAAGTTTAAGATACAATTATTAGGTTCACACCAAGCTATATTTTCCCTTAGGTCTTAAAGAGTCTTTATACTTTTTTTGTGTTTGAAAATAAAACAACAAAAAAGTGGTATGTTCTTATACTGGAATGTTGCTCAGCAAAGAAAATGAACAAATTATAGGTACACACAAACTGGATAAACCTTATAATCATACTGTTGAGCAAAATATTTATGATGCTAAAGAAAGCTATTACTATACTCCATTTACATAAAGTTCAGAGAAAGGTATACATACAGAAGTCGATAAAAGAAACTATAACAAAATCAAGGTAGTGATTATCATAAAATTATAATAATGGTTATGTCTAGGGGAGAGGGAGGAAGATACACTCTAGAAGGTATACATAAATAGGCTTCTCAGTTATCAGCAATATTCTATTCCCCAACCCATGTGGTGATAACATCTGTATGTTTCTATAAACTCTTCTGAATATGTTATATTTTGCAATAAAAGTAGGATAAAAATCACTGTCATAGTTAATTGGAAATGCCTGCTTCTTTGAAAATATCAAATCATTTTTTAAAATTAATTAATTAATTAATTTTTAAACTACAGCACCTGGTATTCCAAGGTGGTCTCCCATATAAGTATTAACCAGGCCCAACCCTGCTTAGCTTCCAGAATTGGACGAGATCAGGCACGTTTAGGGTGGCATGGCTATAGACTAAAATCATTTAAAAACCAATATGACCGAGAGACTATTCATGGAACCTAGATGCGAGTGTACAGATTTTAGTGTGCAAGCTGGAGTGTTACCTTTTAGTGATGAGAGGAAATCCTTAATTTAAAAATGTTGGCAGTAGATTATGGTAGACATACTTAAACAAAAATAAGATCACTTTCTTATTCCCCGGGGGTTTATATAAACTAGATGGCATATTTTTATTCTATAAGTGTCTAGATGTTTTAAATATCTTTACTGAGTTGTTGCCATTTTCTTCTAGATGTCATGTTAAATAAAAGATTAATGGAGGTGTTTGTTGATTTAGAAGTTGATACTGATCAGTTGGAAGCGTTTATTAAGGACAAGTTAGCACAGACATTCTTCTACTACCATTAATTTCAGACTAGGTTCAAAAATTTCCATTGAAAATGCTTTGAATATTCAAAACAATCTCTTGTGCTGTTATAAATTGGAAGGCTCTAGAGGTTTTATCATCTGATACTTGTACAGCCAAAAAGAAGATTCATGCTCAATTATTCCTAAAACCTGAGGTTGTTTAAATGAAAGTAAAAAAAAAACAAACAAAAAAACTTTAAAAAAGATATTCAATACTTATTATACAATTCTAAATCCAGAACATTTTGAAGACAACTGTGTTTGTCAGTCTAATAACATACATTTATTAGTTGAGTTAACTACCACCGTCAGAGTTTGTGCTAGATGATTTGTCTATATTATGTCATTGAAGCCTTTCAATGATCTTCATAAAGTGTTCATATACCATTTTACTGCTGAGAAAACTGAATCTCAGCTTAACAAATTTCCCAAATACATATTAAAGCTAAAGTATACACACCATAAAAACAGGATATAAAATATACTCCAGGTTCATTTTTTTTTTTTAGTGAGGGTCTTTATTTTTATATTTAATTATTATTTTTTAAATTTCCTTTTCTAAATTTTTTGATTTTTCAATTGCAGTTCACATACAATATTATATCAGTTTCAAGTATACAGCATAGTGAGTAGACATTTATATAACTTATGATCTCCCCAATAAATCTAGTACCCATCTGACATCATACATAGTTATTACAATATTATTGACCATATTCCTTATGGTGATATATCTCCCTGACTGTTTTGTAACTACCAATTTACACTTCTTAATCTCTTTCTCTTTTTCACTTAGACTCCCAACAGCCCTCCCATCTGATAACCATCAAAATGTTCCCTGTATCTATAAGTTTGTTTCTGTATTGTCTGTTTGTTTTTTTTTTTAGATTCTATATATAAGTGAAATTATATGGCATTGGTCTTTCTCTGTCTGAATTCTACTCTGCACAATACCCAGGTTTATTTTTTTTTCCTTAAATCAGAATATTGTAAATGAAAAGATTTCAAATTCTTGAAACAAGAGACTTTTTTCAAATATATGTTGTAAAAATATCAGATGTTTATTTGATTCATCAAATAAACTATTCATCAGCATAACAGGAGAACTGATTTTATGACATTCTGATAAGCACATAAAGATTCAGATAAGAGAAAAGGCAAATTTGTTTATTTTGCTTTAAACTGGAAAAAAGTTCCATTATAATTCTAATGTATACTTAAGGGGGAAATGCATTTCAGAAGCAATAGTTAAGAACAAAAGTTTAAATGGGATTTCTAGCAGTTTTAATGCTACAAAGATTTTTATATCTACTGCATGATTGACAGGTATTAAGACTTCAGAAAAAAGAACATACACCACACCCTTTTTATTCACTACTCCTTTCTCTCTCCACTCCTTTCCTCTCCTCCCCTCAACTCTCACAATCTCTTTATTTTTCCAGCTTACACTATGTGTTCGCCTCCTGTGTAATTACCATAAATAATCAGCAAGATAGGACCTGTGTGGGACAAATGACACACCTTAGTTGTGTTGTGAGCAACCACTTGAAGTGGTGGCAACCTAAACATTTGCACACTTCTTGCCACAGTGTCCCATATTTATGGATTTCATAACAAGTTAAGTCTTTTAAGATTCAGGAGGTAAAATATCTTAATGCTTCTCCATGGTTAATACCTGACCCAAAGTTATTTCTCTCTATTCATTGAAGTGTTGAATGGCCAAAACACTTGACTCTACATGCCTGGGATGGGTGTTGACTAGCTCAGGATGATTCTTTTATATTAAAAACAGAACACAAAAAAACAATTGTTCTTTCCTATTAAGAACTAGGTGGGGGAAAACAAAAGGCTTTGTTCAGCTGTAAACCATGTAAAAGCAGGGGTATGGTACCTGCTTCTGCCAAGGCGAAAATAGAGCAATCAGCAAAATCTTCAGATCCCAGAAAAGAAACATTCTGGTACTTTCTTGAGCCAAATATTAGTATGAAAGACTAAATAAACAAGTAAATAAATAAATAAATAAATAATAGAAGTTCTCAGTAAATAATAAGATAGGCAGGAAAAGCCCCCATTATGGGTTCCTTTTGCCCATCCTCTGTCTACATAGCCGGACTTAACCCTCCAATAAGTGTTATTCTTTCCTCCCCTTGTGCCTGTCTTCTCAACTGTAAGACAATCATTTATTTTTATTTTTCCCAAAGTAAATGTGTGTTTCTTTAGCACATAATAATAAGTCCCCAGTTTTGGAGAGTAGCAAGTCACTAACACCACCCCACCTCCATCCCATACACACACACATATCTGTGGGGCCCAGGGTGTGCAAAAAAGACAAAATTATACCATTAGATGAGACTATAAAACAGACAGACTCCTAACTTAAAAGGGAAGAAGTTGAGGGTCAGAAAGAGAATTCGTTTGCTCAAATTCACAGTAGTTACTGGCAAACTGGATTAGGATTCAGATCATATGAGTTACAGTCAAATATATTTTCCTATACCTAATCATCTTATTATAATTATTTTTATAAAATTTTATGATATCTTTAGAGATAGCTGGAGACACCTGGGTTATCTCCAAACTAAGGGTGGGATCATCACCAAGGAGAAGCATAGGATTTAATTGAAATTTTAAAAATTCAATTTTGTATTGTGCTCCTTCAGAAGCTTTACTGATACCAGATTTTTTTTTCTTTTTTCTTTTTCTCGGTATCTGGGTTTTGGTGGCACAATCTCCCCTGGGTAATCTGTTTCTTATCATAATTTTGCAATGCAGTTTCAACTGTTGCATTTTCCTTTGCTTTATCATAGTCATCCTTTCCAGTATTGACTCACCATTGCACACTCTATATTCAAACAAGATGGTACACCTTCTCTAGAGGAACTACTGAGACACTTATGATGGAAGATTACCTGCATATCTAAGATAGTTGCCTCTTAACTCACACTGTGTTTTATGTAGCTCTCTTTATTGACTCAGGTAGGTGGCCTCAGGAATAAACCCATTGGGCCAAATCCATTCCGATAATCTTTCTTAAGAGAGCTTGTATCAGCTTTACTTCTCACTCATTTGCCAAACATGAAATAAATCTCTTCTTCTCTCTTAGAGTGCTCCAACACCGACTAATTTAGATCTGAACTTCATGAAATCAAGGCATAATTGAACAATTAGTTCAATGACATATCCATGATGTGTCAGTAAGTGATAACTCTGTAAGCACATGTGATGAGTGCATACCAAATGAAACTCTGGGATATAATTCAGGTTCTCCTGTATCTGGGGCACCCAACAGGTACCACAACATGTTAATTAGCCTCAACTCCGGCCAATCATGCTGCTTCTTCAACTCTAACCAGAGCTATACATTGGAAACTATATCTACTATTTCTCCCCACTTCTAAATTTAGATATAACTAAAAATATTGCATATCCATCTTTCAGACTGTGAGTTCTTCAAAGAAAATAACTAAGGAATAATAAACTTTGACTTCCCAGTGACTAATAGCCTTTGTTGGTATTTAATAATTGATGAATAAATAAATAAATGAATAAATAATGAGTGAATGTATTTCAAATACCTCTCATACAAAAATAGTGCTATTGATACTATATTAATTAAGGTCAATTTTCTCTTGTATGGTAATTTTTTCCTTGCCCTTTCCCTAACTGCAGATACTTTTCTTCACCTCTGCCTCAAAACAAGCCATCCATTTTCTGCTATGGTTGGCTCAAGATTACAGGGAATTGTAAGATTTGTAGATGTTGGTCTAATATATTAAAATAATAAGATATTAGTAGTATGCTCCAATAAGTTATTGCATATTTATTGGAGACAATGATCAGAATTCCAGTTTGCAAGGAAAACTAACACTGTCCATTAAACGATTATCTGGGGTCTGAACGTTGAAAGGGATACACCATTTCAAAGTTGAGAAGGTTAGGCTGGAACTCGGTGAGGAAAGGAATTAGAAGGAGAGTTAGAAAGGCGATACAATACCAACTGGTGCTAAAATAGATAAGATGGGAGCTTCTACATACAAAAACAGAGGCTTTTCATACCTTCCCCACCTCAATCCCCTGCAAAAAGCTCCTGATTTTTGTGGTTGCTCAGCAACCCCACTCCTTTTCACACACCCATCCCAGGTGATTGTAGAGGATTTGTGCTTTCTCACTTTTTTTCTCTTTACCTTTTAGCACTGCCTTTGATATTCAGTTATTAATCACATTTCAAATATATCAGCAAATATATACTATTTGTTCTGAAATCTAAACCCTACTCAAGACAGTTTATCTGCTATGGAGATTTCTTTGTCACTGACCCCACAGACTAAAGAAAATAGCTAAGAAAGAGTTATCATTTTTTTAATTGCAAATAATGGATCATCTTTATTCCTTTAAAGGTATCAGTTTTTTATATAACTAAACAGAATGAAAATCAGTGAAAGATTAACTCTTAGAGGATATGTCTGAATAGTAAACCAATTTAAAGTTAAGACAAAGTATTTTAAATACACAAATCCTTCACTGCTGAGTTCTACTTATAAGAATTTAACCTTAGGAAATATTTAAAAATGTAGTCACATTGATCCTTCATTATTTATAATGTCAAAAAACAACCTTAAAGCAGGGGTTCCCAACCCCCAGGCCACAAACGGATAATAGTCCATGGCCTGTTAGGAACTGGTCTGCACAGTAGGAGGTGAACAGCAGGCAAGCCAGCGAAGCTTCATCTGTATTTGCAGCCGTTCCCCAGCGCAGCATCACCACCTCAGCTCCACCTCAGATCATTAGATTCTCATAGGAGCACCAGTCCCCGGTGCCAGAAAGGTTGGAGACCACTGCCTTAAAGTTATACACTAAAGATTGCTTAAGTAAAAAATGATGTATCCATAAGTGGATCACTTTCAACTAAAACAAAACTATAATGAGATATTACCATTATTACTACTACCATAAAAACACATTGTTTATTTCTTTAAAATACATGCTATTTAGCTATTTTTATTATGTATGTAAATATGTGCATAAGAAAAAACTAGAAGGATAAAAGTAAAATGTTAACAGTGGCTATTTTGGGGTGGTAAGATTATGTTGAGCTTTGTTTGATAACTTTTTAGTTTTTTGGTATTTTCTTAAGTTTCTGATTTGAAAATGTTTTATTTTTTTAAAATAAAAAGAAGAGATTAACTATTTGCTGGGAATTCAGGAGCAGTGAAATTTCTCTCCGGCCCTCAGAAATACCTTTGCAATAGCTTATTGATGTCTAAAATCTTACAATTAGATACTCATTTCTTTGTCCCTACTCTCTGTATTTTGCTGAAATGAAAATATACCTAAAAAAGCAAAATATTAATTTTACTCAGCATTTATACCCTAGAAAGCCAATGCTTTTTAAGCTGTGTCTGTGAAATCAACTTATTAAATCTTGATTGGAATACAAAATAAAGTGGAAAGAATAGAAAATATCTGAGTTCATTCATCCTAGTTAGGGAAGGTATTGTTACATGATATTTTATTTTCAGTCATATATGTCTGTATTGGGACATAAGGTAAATGTATTCTTTATGGAAGGACATAATCAAAACAGTCCCTGTGATAACATGAACACATAGACTAGATCTTCTCCTGAAATGTGTTTTTGGTTTTGGTGGAGATATCTAGAATTTAATCCTTAGAATTTAAGGATACAGAAAGAGAGATGAGAACATCAGAGGATGTAATTTGCTCTGTGGCTCTCCTTAGCATCCCTTGGCTGCCCTAGGGAGCCTGAACTATGGCACAGAGCCCCATTCAGCAGTTTCTTGCTATTGCAAGTTAAATCGATAGAATTTTTATAGTTACTAAAATTTTGGGCTATAGAATTAGTGTAACTCTCTGAGCTCCTCAAGATATTACTATCTGTTGGTACTTAAACAAGAAACCATTTATTTGTTCAGTGGTGTGCAAGTGATTTAATCCGTATAAGCCACTAGAATATTTTATAACAACTGAAGGCTCAAGTACATTGATATATTTCCAAATGATATGAGAAAGAGATTATAGTACCTTCTTTTACCTAGAATCCAAGATTCTAAACAATTTAGGAAGTCAAAATTTATCCTGATTTCTTATTCTCCACTAATTCACGGGTCTGCATTCTTTTGTAGATGTTCTCTATTCCCTTACAGTCCAGAATTTCTCATCTGAGCAAAGGAATTTGGGGAAAAAAATACACTAAGTTTTACATGACTTTATCTGTTACCTCTGCAGTGGGCATATGCATTTGAAAGAGGATCTAGTACTGCAGAGCAGGTTCTTTAATGCAAAAGAATGAGTCAGATCTGTGACAGGCCAGGAAGAGATTCGTAGTAGGTATTGTAGAAAACAACTGATGGGAATCAGTATTTCTCATGCTTTGACCTTCACAATCTTTTGATAATCTCCCCAAGGTAGATATCTAAGCTACAGCGAAGTGACCTCAGTTCTGCTAATCACATGTATCCAAGCAAGACTTTGACTTGGAAGAGAGCAATGTGAGGAGGCAAGGCAGGCACCACATCAAATATATTTTCTAGTGAAAATGGCTGCACAGGCATGTAATTTTCAGGGGGCAGTGGTAGATTCTTTGGTGTCTAGTGCCTAAGGTAGTGAGTTGGGATATCTGTGCCTGGTGGAGGAGCAAGGGGTCTTTGCTGAAATGGATCTGCAATATGATTGGAGCTCTGTTTCTGACTGCATTGGTTACAAACCTGACTCTGACCATCATAGAGATTCTAGGCTCTTTCTAGTATCTGTTAATATGTTTCTTGCTATTTAAATTAGTTAGAATGAGTTTTGGTCTTTGTGATGAAGAACCCCAGTTGATACAAGTTTCCTTCCTTCCTTCAAGTCATACTGTGTAAACAGAGGTAAGAAAAGTATGAGGCAAGCATCTGATACTAATGTCAGACAGTTCTTCCGTAAGTGTTATCTAATACTCACCTATGTGAGTATTTTTTAAGAAAGACAGAAAACAACTGATGGGAATCAATTATTTAATCTTTAGTTGCTTGAATAAGTGATATTTGGATGCCGGTCTTAAAGGCGAAATACCGGAGATTAGAGTTGAGGCCTTGTCATGCATGCAAGGTAACACTTCTTTTGCCATTTGCTGAAATGACTAGTTTTTTCATCCTTTGTTCTATTAGGATGAGATTGTATTATTGGATTTACATTAATGAATGGTTCTGTTCATTTGTACAAAAAATAATATAAAAGTTATCAAGTAGATAAGTAGAAAATATCAAAATATAACATACCTTTATTCATTTGTTATAATCCTTTAAACTAACATTAAAAGCAAAATAAAACTTGCAGAGTTGTGTTCCCTTTTTTATTAACTCAATTTATTTGATAAATAATACAAAAGTAGAATTTAATGTAATGCCTGGCACATAGAAATCAAAAAAAAATTTTAGCTACAAAGAATAAAAATGGCTTAGTAAGGAGAGATCGGGGTTATCAATCTAAATAAAGGGGTAAACTGAAGAAACTCAAATGACCAGAAATTGAGTTTAATTCAGGAATAGCAAAGGAATTCCAATTCAGAAAACACTTGCTGTAACGAACTACAAGCGAGTCCGTTGAGGGTTCGGGGCAGAAAGTATTTATTTATGGGCAAGGAATGCAAAGAGAGGAAAGTTCAAACGGAGTCTAGGCAGTAATTTCATTGGCTTGGCGTGGGGAGAGATTCTTGTTGGATATTCATTGGTCAGGACATAAGTCTCAGTCTTCTGTAAATCAGGCATTCGTGAGAAATCAGTTTCTTAGTTCTTAAGTTCTATTGTTCTGAGGGCACAGCATCGGATTCTCCATTTTGTTGTCCTCTGGTTCCATTATAGATTGAAGTTTTCACACAGTCATAAAAGCCAGCTTGGGAAAGATGTCTTTCCTTCTAAAAGAAGTTTTCTTTGATTCAATGGGACTTTCTGTCACAGCAGCAGTTGACTGTGTCACGCTCCAAGAATTCTGAACTCATACATTGGAAGGAACTCATAAATTTAATGACTAGAATGAGAAACATTCTAGTCATTAAAACATTACACAACAAAGGTAATTTTAAAATTCTTATTCTATATGAATACTTGTGTGTATGTGTTTCCTTTTTTAAAAGCTGGAACCAGTATTTGCATTTTTAATTCTGAAAGATGAAGAAAAAATTTAGGAAGAGCCATGTTACCTTTTGTTTATGATACAATTTGGTAAGTGGGGAGTTTTTGAAATTGGATTTAAGCTTTCCAAGGCCCACTAGAACAGATTAGTAAATATCAGTGCCTAACACTTGGACTTTAATCATGATCATGACTGTTTAAGGTAAGTTTTTATTAATCGCTTCTGAAACTCTCACCTACAAAGTATCTGAGTTTTGGTGCCACTTATGAACAAAAATGTTTTTTGTTTTGTTTTGTTTTTGGCTTCAACATTGCAACAGAGAATGAAAGCATTACATGCACTGGTGCATGGCAAATTACATATAGAAAATAGGGGGAAGGGTAATATACATAGAAAACTCTGACTTGGAGTAAACTGACAGTGAAAATAATGAAATAAAGTAAAATATATCTTGTCAATTCAAGAAATATCTATTTTTAAGATTTTGTGATCAGTTTTCTGGGGTAGAGTTTATTTTAGAAATTACTTTCAACAAAATGTCTTTGAAATGTTTGCAAAACTGCTTGGAAAAGTTAAGCTAGTGTTTCTTAAGCAAGGAGCTGGAAGGGAATGAAGGGTAGTAGCAAGGATGCTGAAATAAAAACTTCTGTGCAGAGTCAAGTGTGAAGCAACATCAAAGAGCAAGAGCTCTGGAGCTGGACAGATTTGAATCCTAGCTCTACCATTTGGTCTCTGTTATTTAACTTCCATATTCTTCAGTTCTATGTTGTTAAATGGATAAAATACTTACCCTTCAGAACTTTAGGTATTAAATGAAAGTATCTACAGGGCATGTAATAAGCTGTCAGAAAAGGGTGGTGATGGTGATGATAATGAAAATGATAATGATACTTTTTTGAAGAAAGCAAGGTAAGAATAGATTGGTGTTTTCTATGACTGGCTCAGCAATTCTCACACTGCACTCTAGACCTACTAAAGCAGAACTTTGGAAGATGGGACCTAGAAATGTATATCTTTAAAAGTCCCCTGGTGACTGTATTAATAGGCTAATTTTGTGGACCACTGGGATTTGGTTGCTGGCATCTTACTGACTTTCATGGTGTGGAAGAAACCACAACCTCATAATGTCTACAAGTAACCAAGTCAATAACTATGAGTGAAATATTAAATGAGCTCACATTTTCTTTATACCTGGGTGGATCTCTAGCCCTGATGTGAGATTATCCTCCAGCTACGTGCGAAGCTAGTATGCTAGTTTAAATAATCTCTTCTATTAAAGAATACATAAATAAAAGAACAGATGTTAACATTTTTAAGACTGAAAAACACGTTGAAAAGCAAATAGCCAAGCCTATGCTGATCCATAAATGACATCTCTAACTTTTGAAGATATCAACTGCGGGCTGTTTGGGGCTCAAGTGTGACCTGAGGCAGAGCTTCCAAACCCCATTTGTCTTCATTCCTTTGGTGGTCCTTAATCCTTCTCCTGAAAGCTCAGTGTCGCTGTGGGGCTACAACCTTAATTCTGATCCCACAATTTTCTTTGACAAGTAAGATGCACCCATAAACATGTCTTTGCATCCTTAAATGGATAAGACTAATCTCTGAGGATAACAAGTGGTGACAAGGATGAGGAGAAAAGGGAATTCTTGTACACTATTGGTGAGAATGTAAATTGGTGAAGCTGCTATACAAAACAGTATGGAGGATCCTCAAAAAAAAAAACCAAAAAAACTAGAACTGCCATATGCTCCAACAATTCCATTTCTGGGTATATAGCCAAAAGAATTGAAATCAGGATCTTGAAGAGAAATCTACACTCTCATATTTATTGCAACATTATTCACAATAGTCAAAAAATGAAGACAACCTAAGTGTCCATCGGCAGAACAATGGATAGAGAAGATGTGGTATATATAAACCATGAGAAAGAAGAAATCTTGTCATTTGCAACAACTTGGATGAAATTTGAGGGTATTATGCTAAATGAAATAAGTCTGACAGAGAAAGACAAATACTGTGTGATGCCACTTTTATGTGGAATCTAAAAAAGACAAACTTACAGAAACAGAGAGTAGAGTGGTGGTTACTAGGGGCTGAGAATGCGGGAAATGGGGAGATATTGGTCAGAGGGTACAAACTTCCATTTATAAGATTAGCAAATTCTGGGAGTCTAATGTACAGCATGGTGATTACAGCTAATAATACTGTATTATATACTTAAAAGTTACCAAGAGAATAGATCTGAAATGTTCTCACTACATTTCACAGAAGTAGAAATGGTAATTATGTGACGGGATGAAGGTGTTAACTGATGCTATGATGGTAATCATTTTGCAATACATGTATGAATCAAATCAACACATTATGCATCTTAAACTTACACAATGTTGTATGTCAATGATATCTCAATGAAGCTGGAAAAAAAAGACTTACCTCTGAGATATCAGTGAATATTAACTGGGTTATAAAATACAGAAAGCAAATGAAATTACTTCACTTATTAAAAATGACCGCAAAGATTTCCTGAAGTCCACGCATTTGCTTCTCATCCTGAGTTCATGTAATGTGTTTATTTTAGGGACTTTTGCGATATTTTTTAGTCTCTGGACTAAAGTCAGTCATGTTCTGAGATGTAGTCTATACAGAAGCATGACCTACTGTGATACACTCAAGTTTATCACTCACAGCAAATGTTCTATTATATGACACAATTTTAAAAAGATTAATTTGACCTCCAGTAGATTAACAAAGAAATAGAAAATAACATTTTTGGGGTGGACCAATAGATAATAACAATAATAATAAATGTAACATTTACATAACACTTTAAAATTTAGAAAAGGTTCTGCAAATGCTGTCTTATATTTTGAGTTTTGAGAACCTTTATTTTATTTAGCTCGATTTCTGTAATCAAAAATAAAAGGAAGAGAGTAACATTAAGGAATACTTGCCTAATATACACTGACACTAACTGCTAGACTTAGAGCTTTTGTTCCAATGCTCTATTAACTAAATGATGTTCATGACTTCAAGTCTAACATTTTCACTGTAAAAAGATGATTTGATCACAATTTATATGTAATAAAGAAATACTAGCTCATTACAACCCTTGATGTTGAATCTAAAATTAAGTATGATAGTTCCTTTATAGAAGGTGTTACCACTTGCGTCAAGGAGCTAATTTATTGAATCTTTAGATAAGAGAAGACCTCTTGTTACAGTCCTTAGTGTTTCAAAATATCTTCTGTGTCTGCACAGAAGCATTATTTATTGGTTTCAATAATCTTTTCTCACCAGGTAGTTAGAAAAAGAAAACTATCATATTTGGCACAGAAATCACATTGCAACGTTTCTTTTATGAGAAATAAAGTAGAGGAAATGAGAAGCCTTATATAAACTCTTCAGCCATAATTAAAGGAGTAATAATAAAATTCTCATTGAATTACATAGGATGAGACTCAAATCCAATAATTACATAGTGTGTTTTAATAACACTGTACAATCACTAATTAGATAGTCCAAACATCTTCTCTATGAGGTAGGGTAAGTATTATCATACTATTTTGCCTATGAGGAAATAAAAATGCAGAGTTGTTCCATGATGTATCCAAAGTCATACAGGTGAGTCAAGGTAGGGCTGAGATTAGAACCCACAGCTCTGATTTTGTTATTCCTAGAACTTGCTACTCGTCTTTCCCAGATTTTATGTTAAAATGTTGTTTTGTATGGTTTAGGATTATTATCATTTCTGATTAACTGTGTTTATAAAAACCATGCCATCCCCATGTACTTATAGCTTTTTTCTTCTGGCTAATTTAAAGAACTTAGTAGACATTATTTGGCTGTCTGTCATGATTCTGTAGCAGTGTGTCCATTTTCTGATAGGTATGGAGGGGAATAAAGAAGGTGACAGGAGAGGCATAGAGAAAATAACAAGATTTACACTATGAGATATTTATGCTTACAGGAATGTGTGTGTTTGTGTCTGTGTCTGTGTCTGTGTCTGTGTGTGTGTGTGTGTGTGTTTATGTATATGTGCATCTAGCCTAGATTGTGAAAATACACATACATACAAACACATACCCTGGGACATTCATAAACTCTCTCAGAATGTGCTAATAACCATTTTAAACTGAAATGGAGGCACCCAAAAATACTGGTAAAAATAAACTAGGCAAGAGCTCACAGCTACCTTAGCTTAAACAACAGGAAAACAATTCTGGTGTTGGTGGCATTGTTGACATTCTCTTTTAGCTCCAGCAAACCTTTCCGATAATAATACCTAACTGGAGAATGGAGCATTGTATATTTTAAGAGTACTGATTCTAGAGTCCGAAGACTTGGTGTATAAGGCCTAGCTCAACCATGTAATCTTTGGAAAATCCTTTAACAATCCATTTTATTCAGGTGTAAAATGAAGCAGATTAGGGCCCCCAACAATCTATGTTCAGCCAACAATCTTTACACAGGATTTGTACCAATATGTAACATGGTCGGCACCATGAACTGGAAAGTAGGTCCTCACCAGACCCCAAATCTGCAGGTGACTTGATCTTGGACTTCTCGGCCTACAGAACTGTAAGAAATATATTTCTATTGTTTATAAACCACCCAGCCTGTGGTATTTTTGTTATAGCAATCCAAACAGACAGCACTTACTATACGACATATAAATTGCCTTAAGCTATTATGCTACTGGATAGCTTTTATGAGGACACTTGTGAGCTGATACAGTTATATAAGTCTTTTGTTTCAACTGGTGAGGAAAATACTTCACAAATTAATCTAGATATTGACTTATGTCAAAAGTATTTTTTAATATGAAACTATTTTAGTAAATATTAATGTGACTCAGTGAAGAGTAGAGCAATTTTCTGGATAATCAAGGCAAACACAGTGTCCAAGGTGCATTAGTTATCTGTATTTTCCTTTAAATCAGTAGGAGTTGCAAAATTATTTCTCATCTTTCATACAACTTTGCCTTTGGAGGCCTAGCTAATAATTCTTGAAAATTGCTAAAACACAATATTGAAAGTTACACTGCTTGATATTTCCCAATATGTATAAATAACATTGCATTATGTTATTATTTTTATATTAAAAAGGCTTATAGTCTATAAAGTTACAGGTTAAATAATCCAGAGCTATTTGCATGAAGTGATTATTCCTTAGACTATACTGAGGTTTATGTTAAGAGTCTTGGAAATATATTATCTTGTTTACAGGAATTAGAAGCAAGACTGTGCATAAGTCTTTCTGAATATCTAAATCATCTCACTTTTTTCTTCTGTCCTCTCCTTTTTTTTTTTTTGGTCAAAAAGTACATTGGAGAACTCAAAAAGCAATTTAATTAATTTTTTAAAAAACTACTCCTTATAAATTTCTTTCCTAAGAATTATTTTTGTTTATGTCTCTTTTTCCTTTTATTACATCCATACTTTTTTAAAATTTACATGTGTTTTTTAATTAACATTTATTTAGACACATTAGGGAATAAGTCAAAGATGGATCGTGCATTAGTCTATAATTTCAAGGAGCTGACTATCTAGAGGCTGAATTTATGCCAAAACAGTTATTGATTAGTTCCTCTTTCATTTGCAGAAACGATGGACTTTACATTCTATTGAAGGATTCAGGCAGTAAATGTGTATATAAATAAAGAAAATAATTATAGTTTATGGTAATTACTAAGGGGGAAATGAAAGAAATAAAAGGGCGGATGTTTTAGAAGATGTAGTCAAGGCATCCTGTGGGACATAGATCCAAAGATGAAAAAGATAGTTCTGATCTCCAGGACTTTACTATCTAGTAAAAGGCATAAGATAAATATATAGGTAACTACATGTGACTGAATCAAATCAAAACCTCAAACGAGATTAATGTAATATACAAATGAACAATCACTAACTAATTCTGAATGAAGTTATTCAGGAAGCATTTATGGGCGGAGTAATGTTTGAGTTGGGTTTTGAAGGATGAATATGCTTTTGCTAGCTGATAGAATAATAAGTAAAAAACAATATGACAAAAGGCAAAGATGGGTGGTGAAATTACACTCCAAATCCAGGAAATGGTGACTAATCTAATATGATAGAAGCAAAGAGTGAAAGTGTACAAAGAGATAAAAAGGAGATATAATAAATGGAACCAAAAGCATATTAGAACTAACAGCAATTTTTATATATGTAATTAAGACAAAGTAACTCTACTCAATTTTAAGAAGAAAAAGTTTAGTGCAATCACTGATGTTTTTTTCTACGCTGATGTATTTCTTATGAAGATTAAGAAACTCTTTAAAACCCATTATTTATCTTGATTGTTCATGGAACTACCTAATCCCTTTCCAAAGAACAGAAAGAAAAGAAATTTTTTTAATAATACATTCTTTAGGCTAAGTATGAAATAGAAGAGGGCATTTATGATTAATAGTTATATTGCTACATAAAACCTATACATTTTATGGTATTTGAAAATTATCCTTAAATTTAATGAAGTTCCTTGTGAAACTGATAACACCTCAGGTATTCTATGGGAAATCAAAGTGAAGAACTTATTGTGTTCATGCTAAACTAGACTTTCCCAAAAGACAGGAAAAGAGGAGCAGTTTATCTTGTGGGCTTCGAATATGGCAGAAAGGTCAACATGAGGAAGCTTTGAAATAGCCAAATGCTGCCAACTGTATTTTTAAACAGTAGTTTGTTTATGAAGGAATTTTTAATCTGGCCTCCACAAATGGGCTTCAGGGATCAGCAGAACCCCTTAAATCATAAAGAAAATTGTATTTACATATACATTCCTCTCTTTAATCAGATTATTACGGGAGTTTGGTGTTTCTTAACTAGGGTTACTGTTGACATTTTGGATAAGACAATACTTTGCGAGGGACTGTTCCAGGTTTTGAAGCACATATAGCATCCCCGGAAGCTCATCTATTAAATGCCTCTAGAGAACCCTTAGTCTTTGTGACAACCCAAAACAATCCCCATATTCCCAAATACCCCCCTACATCTCCTCAGGTTGAAAAATCACTGAATGTTACATAATCCCAAAGGAGATTAAGAAACATTGCCTTCCAAAGCTTTGATTGCTCCTTTTTGGTAGAGTGTTTCTTACTTATGAGATGATTTTCTTACAGAGAATAGATGGATGGGACTGGAAACCTCAATTAGGTGGATTAACAGGTATTGTGGGCGTCTCTGAGAAACAGAAGCACAGGAGCAGGAAGAAGGCGGTGGTGAGAATGAGATATCTAAATTTAAGTTCAGAAGTTCAAGTCACTCCAGATGATGACAAGTTCATCTGCG
Organism: Pteropus medius; assembly: GCF_902729225.1. Lineage (NCBI taxonomy): Eukaryota > Metazoa > Chordata > Mammalia > Chiroptera > Pteropodidae > Pteropus > Pteropus medius. The sequence goes on along the minus strand of NW_024349519.1, from coordinate 8,028,996 downwards.
GCCATGGAAGTAGATGGCTTATGTGGGTGGAGGTGAATATCATTAGAGATGAAGAGGTCAAGGAACAAAATGGCCACATCGTTGAATGACTTATTCACTTATATTTTGAAAAGATTCAGGTTGATGACAGGACTTGGGATGAAGGGGAAACTATGTTAGGTAATAGAGCTTTAAAAAGGGAACCTGACATTTGATATTTGAAAAGATATTTGACATCTCAAGACAAAGCAAATTAGAAAATAATAGGATACTATTTTTCACCAATTGGTAAACATTAAAAGATTGATAATATTCAGCACTGGAGACTGAGTAGGCAAATAGACATTCTTATGTGTCCCTGAAGGGAATGCTATTATCTTTTCTCGTTAGAAATTTGGAAATATCTATTAATTCTTCTATCCCGCTTTTGAGAAGCTATTCTGCAGGAACATAGTTATCAGTATTGAAGGCTAAATGTACAAATCTGTTTTTTGCAGTGCTATTGGTAGTGTTAAAAAACTGGCAACAAAATACCAATATTTGGTGCATCCCTTATATGGAATGATATGCTTCTACTAAAAAGAACAATTTAGATGTGTTTTCAGGACAAATATCTGTAATAAGTAAATTTTTTAAAAAGTGTCAATGTAAGAAATGTCCAAACCTGTAGAGAATTTTCATGAGTTTATTTGAGCCAAACTGACAACATGTCAGGAAACGAGATCTCAAATGCTCCAGAAAATGATAATTTTGCAGTTTCTTTTATACATTTGAATTAAGAGGGAACATAAGGAAGATTACATGAAGGTGGGAGAAAGCAAGATATAGGATAGTTAACAAGATTATGTGCTTCCTTGAGGGTGTTTACATTTTTGAGGGGTCTGGGAAAGAGCATTACTTCTGGTGTTTTGAAGGTGCGTTAATGTAGATGCACAAGAACAGTGGACAAGTCTTGCCTAAGGCAAAGATAAACCTTTTATAAGCATGGGTTGTGGTTACCCACCATGACCTGCCCAGTTAGGAATTTATGATCAGATCATCCTGTGAGGTTACTTGTGGTCAGATTTATTACAGAGTCTCTTTTTTGTCTACAAAAGTTACAGAATTATATATGGAGTAAGCAATAAAAAGGAAATAAATCCTACATATGTTGATATGAAAGTAGAGAAAGGTGTGATTACTCAGCATTTGTTCACATGAGATATATCATGAGATAGGATTGAAGAGAGAAAACAGAGATTCTGAGTTCCTTCTTTATATATCTTGACTTTTTGACTTGCTGTAAGTATGATTGCTTTTACCGTTAAAAATAAAACTATTGAGAGAAGAGCAATTGGGGGGATCGTTTTATGAGCAATGTACTAACCAGTGTACTAACCCATGTACAGTATACTTGAAACTAATTTAAATAAATAAAAATAAATAAATAAATAAATAAATAAATAAAACGCTTATGATGAACAAAATAATTTCCTCGAAGGAAATTACAGTCTTTTAAGGGGATAAGTATGCAAATAGTATCAAGAGGCAGAACACTTGATAAGCCTTGAAAGATCAATAAATAATCTATTGAAGGCATAGTCTAAGCTAAGAACTCCAAGAATTTCTCTCATGCCTAATAATATTTTTAAGAAAAAAGATCAATTTATTCAAATTTCTGATTCAGGTATTCATGTAGATATTTTAGTATAGTGAGAACTACCTTACAAGAAATATTCTTTATTTGTGTTAAGGGTTCATGCAAATATTTTTAAAAATGTTTCTAAATTGGGAATAATTTAATTTAAAATAATTTAAATAATTTTTAAAATTATATTTCTAACAATTGACAAACAGTACTAGAATTTAACAGGCACTCCCTAGCACATGTCTTGTTTCATTGCCTGAGACATATCCCTAAAACTATTCATAGTGTCTCTATATTGCCTGGAACCAGTAGAGTGTTTTACCAAATACAGCCCATCCTTAGCCTTTGGCTATGTATATATTATTACAAGTCATGAAAATAAAGAAAAATAAGAAAGAAGCAGCAGGCACATGTGAAAGTTGAAAGCTATTAACCTTATCTCTTAACCTAAGGTGATGAGGAATTGCTGCAATACTATGTTTTGTAGAACTGAGATACAGAAACTACTTTTTAGTCCAAATTATCATGGTCCTGATTTTTTTCTCCACCCATTTGAGCTAATGCATCAAGATTAGAACTACGAACCTGGGAGTCATCAGCGAACTCCACCCCTTACTTCCAGTTCCACAAGAACCATAAGTAGGCAAATTAGGTGTGTGGTAGGGTGGTGGCCCTGTCACATCCATCCATCATACCCCTGCTGTCCAGTTGTTGAATCAACAGGAAGCTGCAACCCTATAAGGAATAAAAGAAAACTTCCATTTAACTAATCTTCAGTGTTTCCAACTTCTCTTAATATTTGAAGGTACAGACTTTGGAATAAAATTCCAAACCATGACATACACATTCAAATCGTATGATTTGAGTATGTTATTTTATTCTCTGAGCCTCAATTTCTTTGCCTGCAAAATAATGATTGTACCCTCTTCATATATTTTTTGTGGAGATTAAGTGAGAATATACATGAAAAGTTTCTAGTACAGTGTCTGCTAAGAAAATATTGACTACTTTTCTTCTTCTCTTCTACCTATTTCATGCTGCCTAACCCTGACCTCTCATTTATTTTCCTCTCCCTGTCTAGTACACTTATTTCCTATCCTTCCTGGCTTTTTTCCTTCTCTTAACAAATGTTTTTTTCTCTGGAATAATTGTAATTCTTTTTCTTCTTTAATATTGTGACCCTTTTAAATTTTAGCCACTAGAGGGCTACATAATAAGGTATAATTTCACTCACGCAGACCACATTGGAAATCAGAGGATAAAAAAAAATAATCTAGGGAAATCACATAATCATAGAATGTCGAAGAGACATTAGAAAACATTTAATATGATACAATTTTAAAGATAAGGAAACTTAGGAGGGGAGAAAAAAAAGAAAAGGGAACTAGATATTTAACAAATATGAATATATATTTTTAAAACATTACCTCTACAAAGCAATAGTTAATAAATAAAACATTACCTCTACATTATATATTTTTTATATTTTTAAAACATTACCTCTACAAAGCAATAGTTAATAAATAAATTTTATTTTCTCTTGAAAGTTTCCTCACTTTCAAACCATTTTTTTTTTGAAAAAAAAAAAGAAGAAGACACAGATGAGGGCAAATAAAACTCCTTTAGCAACAAAGCCAGTTTGCAGATTATATTTTAAATTCATTTGAAATATTTAAAGTACAAAATAAATCCATACATTTGATTAAAATGTATAATCTCTAAATTTGAAATATCTCAAGTAGATTTTAATTTTTGCTTTGTTTAATATTCCGCAAGTTGAAATCGGTCTGTAGTTAGACATCCAAGTAACTTCAAGCTCTTAACTTTGAACAACCATTCATTCTAAAATATATACGAAATATGCAAAGAAATACTCATATTTACCTGGAAACTAATAGAAGCTATGATGCCATCATTCAAAAATAGCCTTAACTAAATTTCCTGTATTATTAAAGATATCAATTAAAATGTAAACAAAATAAACATATGAAAAATCCATGTAAACTATCCAATCCAGGAGGTATACTTTATATATTTATTTAAATATACAAATATATATTTATTGATCTACTTTTTGCCCATGTACCCAGAGTCCTTATGTCTGGGAAGGCACTTTGTATTTGTTTGTTATTTGTCAATTATTCTCTCATTTAAAAAATATTGCTCTGTATTTTTAAGAACAAGCCAGATCCCATGTGGTTCCATCACAGAAATGCTGGTGGCAGTGAGAGTTCTCTCTGTACCTTAGAGCTGCCCTGGAGAGGACGAAACAGCCAGGAACTTCATAATTAACATTCCATCGGTATGAAAGTGTTCAAATATATTCTTATGTTTAAGTTATATTTTAAGAAAAGATACACATATCTGCCCATAAAATACTAATTACAAATAACAAAATTAAACATTTTTATTTACATGGAACAAGCTAAATCATGATTTAAAGTGAAGCTAATAAGGGTGGTGACAGATTCTAGACTCAGAAAAGTGAAGAGGAGAGTTGTTGTTTTGATAACCCTCTCAGAAAATGATCTAGTGATTCTAATACCAGTTCTCTGACACTTGATCCTAATTCTTATAGTCTGTACTCATAGTAAAGAGTGGTAATTTGATAAAATCATTCATTCATTCATTCATTCATTCGTTGAACAAATATTTCTTATGTTCTTAATATGGGCCAGGCAAAAGGCAAACAAACAGAAGTGAATTCCATAGTCCTTGTCTTCTTTAAACTTATGATCTAGTGTGGGGCGGTGGATTGGGGATTGGAAATAGATGTTACTCAAAGAAAGGTAAATTACAACTGTGATAAATGATATGAAGGATACATATCAGGAAAGGTAAATTACAACTGTGATAAATGATATGAAGGATGCAATGTTATGAAAATTAAACTGGAGAAGAGGGTAAGAGAAAGATTCCCTGTGGGGCTGAAGACAGAGTTGAGGTCCGCTGAAGGGTAGCTATGTGGGTGTGTAGAACAAACTGTAAAAGACTTATGGTAAGAGGGACTGTTCCCCATTTCAGGAAAGGAAAGAAGGACCTGGAACAAAGAAGGCATTGTTCACGAAGCAGCTCTGGAGAAAGAAAATTTAAATTATGGAGGGTATGGTAGGCCAAATTTAGTCTTTCCCAAGAGTTATTGAAAATCATTGAGAGAATAACAGGATTAGATTTGCATTAGGAAAAGATCTCTCTGGCTATCATGACCAGCATGGATGGGGTGAAGAGAAACGTGTGCACATGTGTAGCATGAGATATGTATAAAAATATTTATATCCTAAACTGAAACAGGACAAATGTTCATCAACAGTAGAACGAATAAATTGTGGTTTACAATGAATTATTATACAAAAATAGGAATGAAAAAACTGTGGCTGCGTACTACATCATGGATGAATTTCATACACATAATGTTAAATGAAAGAAGCCTGACACAGAAAGATACATGCAGTATGATTTTACTTGCATAAAGTTAAAAGTGGCCCAAGCTAATAGGTGGTATAAAAAGTCAAGATAGTGGTTATACTAGGAGTAGGGAAAACAGAACTATTAATTAGAAGGGGTCATGAGGTAGGCTTTTGCAGTGCGTATAATGCTCTATTTATTAACCTGGGTGGTAATTAAATAGGGTTGGATTTGCGGTAATGTGTTGTGCTGTGTATTTATGTTTTGTGCAGTTTTCAGTATATGTGTAATATCATGCTGAAATCATTTTTAAACTTTTTATTTTTTAAAGAATAAATTGGTAGAGTTTCACTGAATGGATACAGTGAGATATGTTAGGAAGTAAAGGCAGTAGTTCAGGTGCGAGAAAACAGTTTCTCCCTGAACCTTGCTAATGTGGTGAAGATAGAAAGGAGGCTTATTCAAGAGCCATTATTCAGGAGGCAAAATGTATAAGATTTTGTGGAAAATTAGATATGAATTGCGAGGAACCAGGAGGTGGCAAGGGCGATTCCTAGGAGCAACTGATATAGGAGACAAAAGAAAGAGTCTTCTATTTGTGAGAAGGGACAAAGGGTAGAACGGATGAGGATAAGGTTAAGTTTTCATGTTTCGTAGCAGAAACGTCAAGGGTCAGCCAAAGACCAGCTGTGAGAAAAGGAGAAAGAGGAAGGGTTGGATTTGTTCAGAGAGCAGTGAAAATTTGAGAAAGTAGCTGTGGAGAGTGGGGGAGTGAGTGGTACTGAGAAATCTTTTGAAATTGATCATCATGAATTTATAGTGAACATTTAACCCTGACGAGCGACTTGCTCCAGCAGCTTGCAGCTGCTCTTGTCCAGGCATGTAGAGAACTGGTGATTAGGATCACACGTGATTGGAGTTTTGCCCGATGTGTGTTATCAGAATATTTTGGGGGTAATATGATAATTCAAAATAGATCAATAAGAGGTTGTGATAAATCTCAATTTTCTATCTTCATCATAAAGAAAGAAACAGGCACCAATGTTCTAGAATTTCCTGGGAATATGCAAATTTATCTGAGAAGGTAAGAGAGAAGATGAGGGAAGCCAGTGTGATAGAGGTCATAGATTTCCAGAATCACTCTACTCTTCTGCTTTCAAGCATACTTTCTGTTGTCACTGCAACCACATTCACATATTACCTTTCTTCTTCCTTCTTTTATCTCTCTCTTTATCATTCTTTGTTTCTAAAGTTCTTTCTCTGCCTCGTCTTCTTTGCTTTTGCATTGTACAAGGAAAATATTGAAGTGGACACGTAATTGTGTAGGGACCCTGGCTGATCTGGGACTACAGAAAGTAAATTGAGAAGAAGAGTAGTGTTTTAGCTTTTTTGACATATCAGTTTATATATAATTTTAGGCTTCAGTAAACAATGGGACCCATTGCAAAGATAGCAAGCCTATATAATTTCAATGGCATGCCAACTAGAATTTGGATACTTGGCAAAATTGTAAAGGAAGCAGTTTTATCTTTGGCATGTGTTTATCTCTCTTACTCTTTCTTCTATTAATACTTCATTTATTTATTCAATCATTTATTCATTCATTTATTTCACAAGCATGTATTGAGTAACTACTATGCATCAGACATGAGCTAGTTGTCTTTTAGCCACTCACACTTGTGGTCTCTCAACCCAAAAGGACCACTCCTCCCCACTAAATTATCCCTCCCTCTTCCATGACTCAATCAAAACAACCATTTCCAAAGGGATTATGATTAGATTTTTATTTAAATAACATACCAATATATGCGAAATGGTAATAACTATAAACATATGTCAAGCTATCTCTAAGCACTTTATAAATATAAATACATTTAGTCCTCACAACACACTATGAGGTAAGAACTGTTATTTCCTCCACTTTAAAAATGAAAAACCCGAGGCATGGAGAGGTTAAGTAACATGCTCACAAGGGAGGTGACAGAGGCAGGATTCACCCAAAGAGTCTTTCTCCAGAGCCTGTGCTTTCAATTACTGTTCAACACAGCCTACAGCTCAGGTGTGTGGTTACGAGAGAAGAGTTGCATTATGGTTTGGAACTGAAATTTGCTTTCTGCTTGAAATGACCCTTTTTTTATTGTCAGGAGTCCAGTGGTCATTAAGGTAGAGTTGTTCTTTTGGTATTGAATATTATATAAACATTAAAGAAAGTAAAAGTCTATTTATGACCCTAATTTGAGTAAAAATCTTTTTATGGTCATTGGTATTAATAATAAAAGAATATAGAGTCTATGAATTTTGGGGTCTGTTCTACCTGACTTCAGGGGAAGCAGAAAGAGGAAAAATGTATACATGTGTGATCTCAGGGAGAGAAAATATATGGAGCTAGGTGGTCAAATTACACAGCTGATGTGATATCTAATTTCTATTATATCAGTGAATTAGAAGAAATGTTTTTGAAACTTTTATAATCATCATCCTGTTGGGAAGATTAAAACAAATGTATTACTTCCTAACTTTGTAGAGGAGAGGAAAAAAAGATGAAATTCCCAAGATGCTCAATTTTTCTTTCAGCAGAAAAGAAAAAACTGTGCATGATAGTTTTACCTATCAGTGTGCCTTTAATAACAAAAATATGAAGGAGATAGTGTACTTTTTATATCTCTCCATTGGTGATTTCATTCATTCTAATAAATTCATTTTCATTCTTTTATTTATATATTTGTTCTTTTCTTCTATTTTTATTCATTTGTTCACTCATTCATTCATGCATCTATTGAACAAATACTTTAAGTTTCCCCCATCTGCCATGCATTATTCTAGATGCTATCAGTACTTGCAGTAAATCAGATAAGCAAGAATCCTGGCCCACAGAGTTTACAGTCTAAGGAGGGCAGGGGTAAAAGATAGAGAGAATCAACTAACAAATAAGTAAATAAGATAAATGGAGAAATAACGAGTTACATAAATAAAACTGACGTGATATGATGTGATAGAGAGGCACTGGTTGGGGGTGCTATTTTATTTGAACAGTCTGAGGAGATTATGAATAAATAAATAGATTATGACAAATGAATAAATGAATGAACAAATGGGTAGTATAGGTACACAGATAAATAATAAAATGTATCATGTGATAAATGTAATGATAGAGTTTCAAACAGAGTTCTCTATAAGCATGAACAAAGGAAAGTTATATATAACCAGAAAGAATGTAAAACATCCTTAAAGCTAGATAAGGTTTTAATAGAAAAGATAGTGAAGTAAAGACATTCCTGACTGAGAAAATAAAAAGAAAGTAAAAATAAACACCTGCTATGTCCATCCCAGGGAATGAGGAGCAGAGAGAGATGGAGGCAGAGTAAGAGGAGACAGCTTTTGAAAGTTGAGTCAACAGATTGAGTATAGATCATGGTGGGCCTTGAACACCATAAAATAAGTTTTAATTAAAAAAAAAAAATCTTCAGGCAAAGGGTTGAACAGACTTTTCTCCAAAGAAGATAAACAAATAGCCAACAAGCATGGGAAAAGATACTCAACATCACTAATCAGAGAAATGCAAATCAAAACCAAAAGGCGGTCTTGAGTTATACTCATTAGGATGGATACTATAAAAACAACAACAATAACAGAAAATATCAAGTATTGGCAAGGATGTGGAGAAATTGGAACCCTATGCACTGTTAATGGGATTGTAAAATAGTGCAATCACTATGGAAAACAGTGTGGAGGTTCCTCAAAAAAATAAAAATAGAACTACCATATGATCCAGAAATCCAACTTCTGGGTATACAACGAAAAGAATTGAAAGTAGGGTCTTGAAGAAATATAAAAAATGTACACCCATGTTTATAGCAGCACTATTTGTAATAGCCAAAAGTTGCAAGCAACCCATTCTATCAACGGAAAAATGGATAAACAAAATGTGGTGTACACACACACACACACACACACACACACACACACACACACACAATGGAGTATTATTCAGCTTTATAAAAGGAAATCCCATCACATGTCACGACATGAATGAATCCCAAAGACATTGTTGTAAGTGAAATAAGCCAGTCACAGAAAGACAAATTCTGTATGAATCCACTTAGATGGTGAAATTCATAAAAACAGAAAGTAGAGTGGTGGTTACCAAGAGCTGGAGGAGGAGGAAAAGGAGGGTTGTTCAATGAGTATAGAGTTTCAGATTTGTAAGATGGAAAAGTCCTGGAGATCTGTTTCCCAGCGTTGTGAATGTACTTAACACTACTGAAACATACACTTTGAAAATGGTTAAGATGGTAAATTTTGTGTTTATTACAATAAAAAAATTCATTCTTTAGTTACTTAAGTCCTTATGCTGTTTTTGTATTGAACTTCTAAGAAGTTGTATGTGTGAGTGTATGTTAGGTTACAGGAGAATATGTATCTGCTTGGATCTATATTAACCTCATTTCTCTAAACTCCACCTATATGGATCTTGGAATCTTGTCCCATCCATATTGAGCAACAAGTTAGCCTAAACAAAGGGACTTTGACACTTGCTTCATCAGTCTTTATCACTCTTGAATTATTAATATCTGCATGTTGCAAATTAGCTTTCCAATAAGATGTCATCTGATTATAGGACCTCTTTCTCCCATCCCTGTGTGAGTCCTGAGACATTTTTCTAGTGTAAACTTTTCCAGTTTTATACATTTGCATAATGTCTAAGCCCAATACATATTAATTATTAAGTTTAATATATTCAATATATGAAAATTAAATATTTGTTATATAAGGTTGCCTCTTATTTTATATGGATTAAACTAACTATAGTTAAATGATATAGCCAAGTGAATATTATTTAGTGTTTAATATTTCATTGCTTGATTACTGCACATTACCTTTTACAGGTATTAAATCACAAAAACACCTAAGTTGAATACTTAATCACCTTATGCATTGGGTCACAAGTACTGAGATAGAGCATACAATTTTAAATGTGTTTAACTTTGGAAGCCTTATGTATTCACTTTTATAATTATTGATTTAAAAATATTTTTTCTTGTTTTTTAGAACTTTCCTATTATAGTTATTTGCGTTTTGTGTTAACATGAGAGAGATACTTTTCATTGTACAAAACTGGCTCGCTTTACATGATCTGAACTTGAGAAGCTGTTTCTCAGGTTTCAAGATATTCTAAATGTATGCGAGCATCTACTGGTGAAGGATAATATAGTCCTACAGACTGATTTTATTGGACCTTGTAATTTAGAACAAATTGGAGGGCATAAGGATTACGAAGCCTTTAAGTGTATAATCGAGAGAATCCTGTTTCCTGAAAATGGTTATTGCTTAAATATTGAAACTGAGTGGTCTTAGGCAGGAAATACAAGAATCGGAAAGATACCAACCACAAACCAAATATGTCATTTAGACGGGACTACAACATCTAACGGGCATACAATTGTTTACTAAATGTGCTAAAATGTTTCATGAGGGCTGAGACCAGGTCTATCTTGTATACTTCTGAGTACCTGGCATAATAACCGGTATCTCGAATATGTTAAATATTTACTGAATGAATGAATGTTAACCACTTTGGGTATTCCTTCTTCAAAACATGTGAAAATGTGCCTTTCGCTATCCTCCCATAGGACCACATCCATCATTTATAATAAAGACAATGAAAAACATAATTTGTGTCTAGACAAATATCCTTTTTAGATGGAAAAATGCATCTGTTTGGTTAACCAGAAACCTTGAATCAGTTAAAAATATATCTACAGCTTTAGAATTAAAAACGGTAATAATGAAAACTGACCTAAACTAATTAAAAGGAAAGTGATGGGGAGTTGCATAGGCTTTGTAATCAAATATTACTCGGTTCACATTTCAGCTTTATAGCTTTGTAGCTGTATGAGGTTGGATGAATTACTTAATCTGTCTGTCTTGACTTTCCTCTCATTGGATATGCGCTGCTTTGTGCCTACTTGGTAAATAATAAATAGTAGCTACTGACTTTTTCTCTGACTGAGGGTACTCATTTTCCTAATTTTCAATGGACCGTAAGCTTCTTGGGACAGGGACCATATTTTATTTATTCTTAGAATCTAGCACAGTGACTGGCATAGGTTGGTACTTAATAAATAAGTGTCTTGAATTAATAAAGAAAATAAATATTTAAGTAACTTCTTGGTGACTATTGTGCATAGTACCACACAAAGTTGTGCACTATACAATTTGGAACTGAGGTGTATGTAGACAGATACCTAACAGAGTCATTTAAAATATAGAGATAGAGCATTTTCTACCACTGGAATAATTTATAATTCCTTTGATTAATCAGGTTTTTTCATGATGATTAAGAAGAAATTCACAAGTAACATTGAGCTCAATTAACTGAACATTGGGTGGACTCTATATTATAATGCATTCACACATAGCCACATTCTAGTTTAGCAGCATATTGATTTTTACCATTAAGGACACTTTTCTCATTTGCTTTCATTAACACAGCCCTTGCTTATAAGTGTAGATAACTGGTTTTGAAAATTTCACAATAAAAACTGTAAAGCAGTTCTGTACTTGTAATCAGGAAAGGCACCAACAATGAAGAAGGGATTTGCTTTTAATAAAAATATTTTATACATCCACCTGAAAATTCTCACGTGACAAACAGTACAACTCTAAAACGTAGTTAACATACCTAAATGTATATCAGCAGAATTGTAAATACCCTAAGTTATGCAAAGTAATTTACACTTCTAAATGAGAATAATTTTTGCTCTTTTATCAATGGTTTAATAATAATGACCATTTTCTACACATATCAGAAATGTGTAATATTTTCTGGATTCCAGTGTGTTCCAATGTATAACAAATTCTTCTGGGTTTATGGAATCAAAAAAACTATTCCAAACATATTTTAATAGGTTAAGCCTGCTAAATTAAAATCTCAAATAAAAAACTAATATGTTCACTTATACCTTCACTGGCAGACCAAAATTTGACATAAAAATCAAATTACTATCAAAGCAAAACGATACCCATTGCAAACAAATGTAAACTTGGGTTAAATTCCAAGATATATCATCTTCCTTGAAATTACTGGAAAGGGATTTTTACACATTATCTTGTTTACAAGCACACACACTATTTTATACACGTGCTTGGCATATCACTACATGCTGTAGAAATATAATGCAACATTTTCACAGGATGTAACTTATTTTTCAAGTTTAAAGGTTAACAAAAAAATGAAGATTTAAAAATCAAGCTCCAAATTGGTACAGCCACTATGGAAAACAGTATGGAGGTTTCTCAAAAAACTAAGAATTGATCTATACCATATGATCCAGCAATCTCTCTACTGGGTATTTACCCCAAAGACTTGAAAACACATATCTGAAAAGATATTTGCACATCGATGTTCATGGCAGCATTATTCACAGTGGCCAGGACATGGAAGCAACCGGTGTCATTTATGATAGATGATTGGCTAAAGAAGCTATGGTACATATATACAATGGAATATTACTCAGCCATAAGAAGAGATGAAATACTGCCATTTGCGACAACATGGATGGACCTCGAGATTATCATGCTAAGCAAAATAAGCCAGACAGAAAAAGTTGAAAATCACATGATACCACTTATATGTGGGATATAAACCTAAAAGCAACAAATGAGCAAGACAAACAGAGACTCATGGAAATGGACTATAGACTAGTGGTTACCAGACAACTATAGAGTAGTGGTTACTAATGGGGTGGGGGAGGAGGGAGGAGGTAGTTGGGGTAAAGTGGGTCAAATAATATAGGGTGGGGGAGAATTGAAGTGGGTAAAGGGGATCAAATATATGATAGCTGAAGAAAACTGGACTTTGGGTGGTAAACACACATTAGAATATACAGATGTCAAATTATAATGTACACCTGAAAATTATATAATTGTATTAATGTTACCCAAATAAACTTAATTAAAAATTAAAAATTAAAAAATAAAATAAATAAAAATCAAGCTCCATAAACCTGTAGCTTTCTTTGACAAACAAAAAACAAAACTAACACAGAAACAAAAAAAAACCAGAAGTCAAAAGTTTGGGCAAATAGATAACGTGATAAAAGTCATTTGATAATTGAAATATCCTTTCTTTTTCTTTTCCTCATTCATTCCTTGTTATATTCAAAGATGGCTATTAAGTTTCTCACTCTTGTTCACTTTTTTCATAAAATATAACTATAAGAATACTAAAATATGGTATGTTTGTTGGAACATGGAAACAGTTAAATAGTATATAAATACAAATTCAAATCACAGATTTTTTTTTTTCCTCTCCAAGTTAGAGGATATTGGTCCTGAAAGAAAATTCAGAAAATAAATAGACACAAAAAAGTTCATGGAGAACATATTCTTCTTATAACTTTAACATTTAAATTACAGTATGTGTAGTTTTTTGTACAAAATTTTAAATATCTTTGAATCTTGTACATTATAAATGAGTCTTATTTACTTTAGTTCATTGGTAGGATATATTAAAAAAGGGCTAATTACAACTTAGTTTTGGCATTCTTTTCAAAGTTTCAAAACACAGTAGATTGGGCCCCATATGCTTTAATTTTTTAAATTATGAAAATTAAGGCATGAAATTATGTATGAAAATTATGTACATTTTAAATGAGGACTTTTCATTTTTATCTTATACCTTTAAAAATAAACTTAAGACAGTTGCCTTAGACTTTCTCCTACAGTAGTATAAATTAGATAACTGCTAACATAGAAGTTAAGATAATTGGATAATTTTATTAAATTTTAGTTTTGGTTCCGGTTCCATGCATCTTTTTAAACCTTTGATACCTGCCTCACTAAAGGAAGTAGTAGTAACTGACAAATGAATAAATGAGTAGCTAATGATACCAAAAAAACCAAAAAAAACAAAAAAACTTAGACAGATGTACTTATTATGCTTTTATATTGCATTCCTTCATGTAAGATAGTTACACTTACTGATAATTAAAAATGTCCTAGTTAGCATGTAAGAATCGAAAAAGTCATGATGTTCTACTAAGTCATCATGAATGACTTCCAGGAACTCTACCACCTGAAAATGTCTGAGAATCACTGAATTAGCATCTATAATACCTGTGCCTAAATATGTAAATAAAATTTTAAACCACTAACACCTGATCATCTCCATTTTTCCTGGCCTATCAACATGGCGGCATAGGCAGTAGGAGATTAAAATGCCACTCCTGGGTTTTTATTTCAAACTCCAGTCCCATGAATAGATAAGATTTATTTCATACGACTATTCTATACAGATTCTTTCTCATTATTTTCAATAAATATTAAATTTACCTATACTACAATTAATTCCCCTTCTGATTGCTGGCTGTAGAGGTACATTAGTATTACGAGTGCATAGTTACTGAAAGATTTGCTAACTTTCTTGGTTCATTTTAAACCACAGACCAATGACTTTTGTACTGTGTACTTAATTTCGATATCTTGTAAACAATAACCAAATAACAATAACACTAGCATTACCAAATTTATTTTCTTTTCAACATCTCACCTAACTTTTGTTAACATTATAAACCAGTTAGATTTCAAGGATAACATGTACTGGAAATATCACTGAACTAGGGAATCAGGAGAACTTCATTTGTTCCCTGGATCTGTCCCTAAATAAATTGCATAATTAGGGCAAGTCTAAGTGTCAGTTTTTTTCAAAAGCGAACTAGGAAAAATATCTGCTTCAAAATATTGCCACAAGGATGAAAATGAAATGATGGAAATGAGGATTGTAAACTGTAAAGTACTATTCTAATGTATGTTATTACTACCATGATTTTGGAAATACCTATATTCGATTTTAATATTGCTATTTTTAAAATGTGGTGGACTCTTCCTTCGTGCACAAAAACAGTCTAAGTATTTCTGGACAGCAGTTGTGATACATAATGCTGCCAAGTAAAGTAACAGTCTGAGACAAACATTGTTTGGATACCCCTTTTCTGTATTGGCAATTATCCTTTTAAAATGAAAGAGTTTATTAACAAATATGTAAGATTCTCATTAAAATTAATTTGGTATGTGCTCACATTAAGATGCTCAAAATCTAAAATTAAAAAATATGGCATTTTATACATTATAGCCATGCTTCTTTCGTTCAACCACTGCCATTAAAATAATTTTTTTTCGTATTTAAATTATTTATCAAACTGTCAGCTACTTTGTATACAGGTTTAGTGCACCAGCAATGATAAACCTGAATTTTAAACCTAATTAAACCTAAAAAACATAAAGACTGAAATGTTACTCAAATTTCTAATTTTATGCACCTGAATTTCAACCCAAATGCTGCTCTTACATTGTTCTATTCTCAGGATATCTCCCATATTTGTTAAGATCTTTAGACACATCACATACACATAATAAATTGCGTATTCATCATGAATTCACCTAGAAAATCCTGTTTTACAGGTGAATTAGGCTTTCACTAGGAATTAGTACAAACCATAATGACTAGTCTTACATAATACACTTGTTTATTTGCTTCTGAAGTCAGATCATCTATTTCCTTGATGCTAAAATCTTATAAAATATTTCTTGCTGCTTTTTTTCTCTGTGCTTAGGTTAACACAATGCGTGCACTATAACAGTGTTTCTGAGCCTTTATCTAAAAATTAACTTTTAAAACATGTCAAAACAAATTAGGATATTTAATCTTCATCTTTGATTGTTTTCAGTACTGAATCTTCACCCAAAATTTTACATAGTTCATTGAGTCTCTGCTGCATTTTGGGAATTCCAGCTAGCTGAGATTCTAGCTTTTGTTTTTCCTCACTCAGTGTTAAACGGATTGCGGTATCCAACTGTTCAAAGCGCCAGCCTCCTTCACCATCAAACTGTAATAAATGAGTGTGGTATTTCCTGCACAATCAAAGTGAAATAATATTGTTAGCAGTAATTGTAAAAAGCCATATTATTTATAGGTTTATCATTCTAATTGATTTCCAAAAGTAAATTTTAAATAAGGAGTCTATTTTACATTTGATTTTCAAGAATTCCGCAAGAGCTTAAATTTTGTGATTTTTTTTTACTCCAAAAGTAATGAATCTCTAGGACATTCTATTTCTTATGTTACATTTATTTTATATTCTGAACGTATTGCAAAGACAGACATGCTTTTGCATCTATTTATCTTCATAATTCAGTATGGCTAGTGAATAAATATCAAAGCATACTCAGAATGGGAATAGGGAAGGAAGAAAGTAAAAATTTTAAAGGTTATGTGAGAAAAAATCTAAGAAAAATAAAGGAAATGCAGTACCAATTCATTAATACCCCCTCCTTGGAGAATGAGTTATTCTACATAAGTAAATATCTCTCAACAATTAGTTTTAAAATATTTTTAAAATAAACTCTTTGATAGAAATCTTTTAAAGATACTTCCATGCCTTCATATAATTTACTGTCTTTTCACATGGCTCAGGTGCATAATTATGTTCTTCAAAGAGGTTTAGAGATGATTTTATTGATGAGACAGGAGACAATTCATTTTCTCCTAAGGGGAGGCTAAGGTCATCAGCTAGAGGAGATTTGTGGGCATGTATAGAGAGAGTAATGCTGGCAGAGCAGGCCTCATATGGCTGAGCCACTGCATTTTGTCACTATGCTGAAGTGACCTATGTTAATATGTGTCCCCAGTTCTGTCTTTCCCTTATAGTTGTTTCTCATTTCTTGTTCCCTTTAAAGTTATCGTCTGTCATTATTTACTGTGATCAGTAGGCTTATTTCAAGTATCTTTTACCATTTTTTAATTTAGATATGATTCACATACCATAAATTAATTCTTTTAAAGTAAAAAATTCAGTGATTTTTTAGTATATTAACAAACTTATGCAACCATCACCACTATCCAATTCCAGAATATTTTCTTTACCCCAAAAGAAACCCAGTACCCATTTGCAGTGCCTCACCATTTCTCCTTTTGCTCAGCCCCTGTCAACCACTAATCTCCTTTCTATCACTATGGAGTAGTCTATTCTGGATGTTTCATCTACTTGGAATCATAAAATATGTGCTGTTTTGGGACTGAATTCTTTCACTTAAGAACATGATTCTGAAGTTCATCTAGTTGTAGCATGTGTTAATACTTCATCAGTTTTTATGGCTGAATAATATTCCATTGTATGTATTGCACATTTTATTTATTTATTCATCATTTGATGGGTGTTTGGGTTTCATTCTATTTTGGTTAGTTGGTTTTAACATGATGTACAATGGTAAAACTAAGCTAGGTTAAACTATGTCTAAAAGAGTAAAATCACTCTCAGGCTGAATGAAGGTTGAAGTTCATGTGTGTGATAACATATGACAGAGATTAATGATCTTTTCCATATACTTTTGAGTATCTACTATGTTTAGATTCTATAGTTTTCAAAAATTTGACCTCTCAACATGTAGCGCCTTACAAAAATTATATTGCAAACAATATATTTCTATGTCAAGGGAAAAAATAAAAATGCGAAAATATTGTCATTAAAACATGAGAGCTAAAACAAAAGTAATGAAAAAAAAAAACAAAAGAAGTATGGTCATACAGGAAAGAGAAATAATGGTAAAAATGTCATTTTTAAAATTTTATTCTCAACTTTTCTTGGGCCTTCCTCACCTTGGATCTACAATCACAAGCAATTTTAGAATATGGTAATTCAGATCTTGGGCAACTTCAATATATAAAAAAGGTTTGGCTCATCACTCCAGTCCTACGACATTATTTGATTTCTACGTGGAAGGAGGAAGCTGTATAGGTGTTTCATGAAATGAGATTCAAAGGCGTGTTCTAGATTATAGGCTAAAATAACATGTCAGAGTTTATCTTAGAGGAATTTATAAGAAACTATTAAATGAGACTAATTGGAAATAATCTATGAATTTCCTGCACAAGTAGGATAAAGCACAAGAAAGTAGTAATCATAAAGTTATATATAATTCTATCCAGGAACCAAATAATTTAATGAGTTTCTACAATTTTTACCACTTCAGATACTGGTATTGATTTCAATTCTTACAATAAAAAATTACCCATTTGTTGTTATGGGGAAACATATAACACATCTTTTTCTCTTCTAAAATCTTTTCAGGGGAAATAAGAATTTTATCTAGGGAGAAAGGATAATCAGGAGAAAAGAAATGATAAATTTCTATAACCTAAAATGACTAAAATAATTCATAAAGCAGAAACTAAAATGAATTTTAATTGTATGTGAGATGTACTGTGAGGAGCTATAATTTAAAATGTTTTTCTTGTTAAAATGTATAAACTTATGGATTTTGTTATTCCCTTAAATATTATTTGTCCATTACACACTATTTGAGTGGCCAAAATCTAGAATGCTGACAACATAAAATGCTGACAAGGCTGTGGAGCAACAGAAAATCTCTTTCATTGCTAGTGGGAATGCAACCTGTTATAGCCGCTTTGGCACACAGTTCTTACATATGATCTGAACTGCACTTCTTGATATTGAACCAAAGAAATTGGGAAAACATATTTCCACACAAAACCTGCATATGAATGTTTATAGCAGCTTTATTCATAATTGCCAAAATTTGGAAGCAACCAAGATGTTCCTCAGTAGGTGAATGGATAAATAAACTGCGCACATACAAACAATGGAGTATTATTCAGCACTAAAAAGAAATGAGCTATCAAGCCATGAAAAGACATGGAAGAAATGTAAATGAATACCAAGTGAAAAAGCTAATCTGAAGAGCTGCATGATTCCACCTGTAAGACATTCTGAAAAAGGCACAACTATGGAGACCTTAAAGATCAGTGATATCTAGGAACGAGGAGAATGGAGGGCTGAATAAGCAGAGCACAGAGGTTTTCCAGAGCAATGAAAATATTCTGTATGATACTATAATGACAGATACATGTAATTATAAATTTGTCCAAATCCACTGAATGTATAACACCAAGAGTGAACCGTAAGAGTAAACTACGGACTTCGGTGAGAATGATGTGTTAATATAGGTGCATCAACTTTAACAAATGTACCACTCTGTTGTGGGATGTTAATGATGGGTGAAGCTACGCATATGTAGGCCAGTGAGTATATGAGATATTTCTGTACCTTCCTCTCAATTTTGCTGTGGACATAAAGCTGCTCTTAAAAAGTAAAGTCTTAAGAACAACAACCTATTTGTTCCTTCAACTGAGAAAAAATGGCTGACTGCTTCCAATTCTTCTTTAGGCTACTTGAATAAGGAACTGAATGACAGAAGAGCATAATAAATCCATTGATAGAGGTGAGAAAACAGGACCCAGATATAACTCCATGTTAACCCAACATGCGATTGATTAGAAAGCATGTCTATAAATGACAAGTCCATACCAGAGTGTACTCAAAATTTTTTCTGGCCCAGTTCTATGTCATCTCCAATTCAGAAAATTTACAAGTAAATCTCATAATTGTCTTAACTAGTTCCTGCCAGTTTTCTCCAGGGAAAGTCACAGGAATCATATCGTTGATATGGACTCTAACTCATCCAGGACTAGATCAAGAGACTGCCTCTGGAGAGATTAGCAAATCAGGGCCCTGTCTCTCCAGATGCCAATTAAATCTTAACGACAGAGCAATAAACCACGTATTTTCATAGAAATGGTCACTTCATGGAATGCTCTATTTAAGGTCAATTCTCTGAGAAAAAAAAAATCATCAAAAATTTGAATATTTAAATGAAGTGTAAAAATAGATTATTATCTTCTCAAAAGAAGTAGAATTCAAAGAACTTTGAACAATAAAAGCCTGATGTAACCTGAATACTCGGTATACTCACAATTTTTAAGTAAACATTCTCTATAAGGTGAAAGGTCTAGAAGGACTTCAAGGATTGACTCAAATAAAGCTTGTTACTTAGTCTAGGTTTCAAGTCATGTACATGATGACAGCTTCGGCATAGAATGTGATCAGCCACCTGCTACAGAATGCTTCAGCCTGTCCCTTGGGAAATAGGCCAAGAATATAGAATCCACTCTAGTTACCCAAAATGTCAAAAAAAGATTTTGATTGATAAAACAGAATATGAAAGTTGACAGTGGAATATCATATGAATGAAATAGTGTTTTTATGGTTTATGCATGAGATACATTTTGAGTTCCTTACAACAGGTAGAGTAGTATACTATAATATAGAGAGTACAATCATGGTAAGTAACTTTTCTCATTTTTCTAGTTTTCAGTTTCTTCATCTGTAAAATGGGAATAATTAGACTGCTATATTCTTTAGGATTGTTATGAGGCTTAAGTAAAATGAGCCTAGAAGAGAATAGGTGCTGAATCTTACATTAGCAACAATTATTATGATGATGAATCAGTGGAAAATAGGGGAATGGTAAAAATGGTGCCATCACTTTTTAAAAAGGGGAAATATTTTTGTTGGTTTTTCCTTAAAACAAAACCAAAAAAGCCTTTTTTTCCTCCTTTTTTTTAACTTAATCATTTTTTTCTTTTCTTGGATTTGGAAGAAAAGACTAAAAATATGACTAAAAGGACTAAAATTACATAAATATATTATTTCCCAGTACATGCTATGAAATTAAAATATTTTCAGTTAAAAAAAAATCACCAAGTTTTTCTACTTTTTTTAATGCGGTGATAGTTTTCAAATAGCTCATTAATGTTATAATGCTAGGTTTGGGGTATGTAAACTATTAGTCTGCAACTTAACAGAAATATAGATAGAAAATAAGCGAAAAGTCCTATGCTCTATAGTGAAAAGTTTAGAAAGGTTAATCTTTAGGAAACATAAGGAAAAAAAACATCTATCACAAATTTGCATTGCAAACACTTACCAAAGAGAAGGCCTGTGTGTTATAGACAGTAAGGAAATTCCAGCCCCTTTCGCAGCCTGAAATATTTTTCCTTCAACATCAATACTGACAGCACTGGTACATTCATCTAGCAATGCATATTTTGGTCTTTAAAAATATAAATACAAAAAAATTAATATTTTCCTATTTGAATGATAACCTTTATTTGAAAACTATGAATTGTGATGTTAACTTTAAAGGAGCAAAAGAGTCTATGACATTATTAAGTGATAAATGATAAAGCTAAAGAGCAGTCATCCCCCTCTCTTTGGACTAGAATATCATATTCTCCTTAAATTTTAAATAGATTTTCTGATACATGCTCACAATAAGCTCTATTGTTATGCAGATGGGTGAACCATAAATTTGAGGCATAGGAAAAGAGGAAGCAGGTCACTGAGTGCACTTTCCTGCAGAAGGCAGGTTCATTCTTGGTGACAAGGTTCTGACTAATTACATGAAAAATACATTACAATAGCTAATTACCAAATAAGCCACAGCCCTATTAGGAAAGATTTACTGAAAAGATAATTTTATCAACAATCTGAGTACCTAATCACTATTAATGGAATTTCATTGCTATAAGACTACGAAAGTTTAAGTTTAACTAATCTGACAAGTTTAGAGTAGGCATTTAACCTTATAACAGTGTGACCACGCTTCTTAATAAAATTCTTAGGGAAAAAAATAGCAAAAGTTTTCTGATTGTACTCAACAATTTTGTTTTTTCTAGCTCAAGTTTTACTCTGGAAATAACTTTCTACTACTATCAGAGGCACCTTTCACTGCCATCATTTTCTTTTGTTTATTCTCTTCCTTTCATCTTACCCCCTTACTCTTATCTTTTTTTTTCCTCACTACTGTCTTCTTTCAAGTCTGTCTGGACTTTAGGTATGTATTTGGTACTCAGCAACATGACTTAGCTTTATTAATAGGACCAAAGGTCAACTCATGCACTGTCTTTATTATTTTACTTCAATTTTGAAAATTAGTATCAAGTATTTACCAGGAAAGTTTCCTCTATGAAGATATTATTTAAAAAAAATAAATAAATTACAATAAAAAGATAAAAATTGAAACTAGTAGTAATTTCTCATTCAGCATAAATAATTGTTTAGCACTATAAATTTCTTTTCTATGATAAGATTTGCTTTTTAATAAGTTCTTGTTACCTGTTCAGGGGGTTGGGGAAGTGGGGAGTAGACATGGTGGCAGGCAGTTACTAGAATTACTGTGGTGATCACTTCATAAGATATATAAATGTTGAATCACTATGTTACACATCTGAAATTAATATAACACTTTATGTGAACTATAATTAAAAGTAATTTAAAAAATTTTTAAATTTTCACATTTAAAAAAATGAGAGATAGGTTTGGTAAAATTTGCTTTTTTGCATAAATCTCTTTGCATTAATTAACTTACTTATATTGTGTCTTACTTTTCATAGTGCTTTGAAGTAAAGAGGGTAGAGATGCCATTTTACAATTAGAAAAGAAGCCCACTTTCTGTTGTCATAGCAACCCCTAGTCTAGTAGCTGTAAGATATATTGCACTCTTTTGTTTCCTTAGCAGGCTGGGATGTGTGTGTGTGTGTGTGTGTGTGTACTTAAAAATATTAAGCAATAGTTGGAATCTGGAACTAATACAACTAAATAAAACATTAGATAATATTGTTTCTCAGGTTTTTCTTCCTTTTTCTTTTGGTGTATCATCAGAAAAGTGAGCCTTGCAGAGGATCTAATCTATCTCCCTTAAGACAGGACTTTACTGATCATTTTTTAAACATTAAAATTAAAATCTTCTCAAAAAGAGTATACAATCATGATACTTAATTCTCCCTGCCAAAGTCTCCATTTTAGCTAGCTCAAGTCTTTCACATAGCAACTAAAATCTTTTTATTAATCCTTTGAGGATGAGAGGAGGCAGTTTCTCATTATTACACTTTTCCTTCACTGAGTTTACTTCATTTTTTTTTCAATAGATTCTGCTTTTCAACAACTTCCTTATCTTCACTAATCTTCCTCTGGATCACTAAATTTCCTTCCCACTGTTATACTTGTAATTTGATCTTTATTCAGTCTGACATTGTACCCAAAATATTTTAGATACATAAGTATCAACTATTTATTTCAACTTACAGGTACTTGAAATCTCTTTGGGTTGGCATCTTTTATTAATGCCTCTTGCTCTTTATTATATGGTTTATTTTATTAACACACTGACAGTGAGAAATTCACAGTCACATTTCACATTCCATCATCTCATATTTCACCAACTATGCTAGTGATCATATTACTGAATATTTGTGGACAAGGCTCAAATTCAGGGTGATAGTAGGTAACAGCTGTTATAAATGTCAAACTGTAAAGTTCACTGTTGAATCTTACCACATCGTCTGAGAAAGGGGCATGACAAAAGGCACTTTACTAAAAATTCTAAGTTACCAAATTTTGGCTCATATTTTTTTCAGCTTGCCATATTCTTTAAACATGTACATTATTACAAATACCATGCTGACACAATAATTTCCCCATTAAAAAACCCCAGCAAGACACAAAAATAATACATACTGTCTGATTTAATGTATATGAAGTTGTAGAACAGGAAGAACTAATTTATGATGATAGAAATAAAAACAGAAAGTATCTATGGTGGATCTGACTGGGAAGTGGCATGAAGGACTTTCTAGGTGATAAAAATGTTCTCTATCTTAATTGGGGTGTTGGTTACTTAATGCATATACATTTACCCAAAGTTATTGAATCGTATACTTAAAGTCTGTGCATTAGGTACATAAAATTTTACACTAATAATAATTTTTTAAAAAGCCTGACTACCTATCACATAATGATACACATTATAGCTTACAAAATAAAAAGAGAGCAATAGATTGTAATACAGTTTATGAAAATAGTTACATTAAAAAAATCAAGATAACCAACTGTTGTATGCTAAGACTAAGATTTTAAGTGTTATAGGTAATATGATAACAGATTTTTTCTTTTTGTTTATCTAAATTTTCTACTTTTAGAAAATGAACATATAACTTTATTTTAATAAAATTGTTAAAAAGATTTGTTTTTAATGATATTATATATTATAGTCTTATCAAAAAGACTGAACCTGAATATAATTAAGCTTTTAGCTCTAATTTTCAGTTTACAGGAAAAGTAGGAGATTGGAGAAATAAATAAAAGACCCCATGAAGAAGCAATCAAATGTATTCTAGAGAATGGGCAACGTTCTTATAGAACAGTTTCTTTAGCTGACTCAGTTTCTTTAACAAGTCAATGGCATAAAAGATGAGGTAAGGTAAGGGGCCAGAGAGGAGCAGAGATTCTTTATATTAACAATTAATTAAGTGATACAACAAAAACCTATACATAAAACATTTAGATCTTGGTGTGAGAAACCAAGTCTAAAAAGATATCTTTGAGGCAATTAGGGAAACTTTGATTATGAACCAGGTATTAGATAACTTTAAATAATTATCAATTTTATTATCTAAGAAAGTATGTAAGAGAAAAAAAATGCCACAATATTTGGGATTTACTTTAAAATGCTTTGAAATTAAAAAAAAAAAAAAGGTAAATCAAATGTGGCAAAATATTAGACTTGTTGAATCAACATGTTGGGAATATGGGGTTCATCTTATAATTTTCTCTTCTTTGATGAAACTTCCATGTTTTTTCCATACTAAAAGGTTTTTTAAAAAAACTGATAGCCAACTAGTTACTAAGTGTGGACCAACTAAGTGCTGAGTGTTTAATGAGGCTTACCTGATATTCTTTTGCTCTTTTTATATGTGTTTTAAAGTTCTCTACAAAAGTATTAATGCTTACACTGCAACTCCTTCAAGGGTATAATATCTGCCCCAGCTTATTCATGCATTCATGTATGTAACTCTTGGTCCTTTTTGATCAAGATGTAAGGACTAAAAGTGAGTAACTTATTTCCTGATAATACCCTGCTCTGCATACAACTCAGGTTCTCACTGCCAGAAGCCTAAGATAAAAAAAAATAATCATAATAAAAGAGAGAGAGAGAGATCTATTTTTCAGAGAAGAATAGGACTGATAATTGGAATAAATCCGAATAGCTTTAATATTTCTTGTGCTTGTTACCTTTGAACTCCAATGAACATGAAGTTGATTACAAGGAAAAAAAGTTTTATCAAGAGAAATCATTTCCTGTATCTCTATTTTTCTGAGTCTATTGAGACCTATGCTGACTAGGTCCTTTTGCCATTGGACATGTCTCTCATTTTTGAGGAGGAGAGCATTATTTAATAGGCTACTTAATGGTTGAAAAATTAATTTAGTTTGAATTTAACAATTTAATTCATAAGTATTATTGAATGACTACCTACTGTGTTCACAACAGTATAATAGTGGTTATTATTCTTCACAACTTAAAATTAATAATAATCTTGCTTTCAAACTTATAATACATAAAAATTTATTTTTATCATCTAACATTAGTCAACATAAAAGGAAGAAAAAAGACTTGGAGATTTTTGTCTCATTAGAAAATAACGGAAGAAAGATTTTACACTATAAATTCTAAGCATTAGTTTTTCAATAAGATATTTTTAAACTAAAGATGAGGACACTGAATCCTGTCTAAAGGTTTTATGGTTACAACAATGCAACAGTGGTTTCCTGAGTATAGCACACTTACCTGTGATAAAACATGCGAGCCATGCCCATTCTTTGCTTTTCCCCTCCTGACAGGACATCTTTCCAGTCCATAACAGCATCCCATCCTTAAAAACAAAAAAACAAAGATATATATTTTATAAACGATTTGTTTAACTGTTACTGTTTTTACCCTGGAGAAGCGATTTCTGGCAAGTTTAAGTTATCAACACAAAGAACATAATATTTTATAAAACATATGCTTGGATAAACTAGGGAACCTCATGTATAAACAGTTCGTCTTAGATTCAATATGTTTTAATGGTAACAAATCCTTATACTGACAAAACATATAAGAATTGTAAGTACTGACATTTTAAAATGTGTTTGTTTCTTAATATCTCCAAAGACTTGATATCTCCAAAGACTTGTACTTATTTTGAGGGGTGGTGGGAGAAAAGATCAATAAATTTGCATAGGCTTACTGCAGAGTCTACAAAGGGTAAAGTAGAACTAATTTGAATGGCTTCTACGTGCCTAGCACTTTATATGAGTTTTCTCATTATATACCTTATAATTTTATCAGGTAGATATTATAAGTTGTATTTTATAGATGAGTAAACTAAAATTCATGGAGTAATTGACATGTCTAAGTTTACACTGCAAGATATCAGAGCTATAATTTGTATGTAGGTCAACATGCTTTTACTGTTTATCTGTGCCATCTCTTACGACATCTTAACTACTGACTTTCTATTGAATATTTATTCAAAAGACAAATCTTCTATTTAAAAAAATAGGTTAGATCTATACATACTGATATAGAAATGTATCCAGAATTTTTAAATATGAAAAACCAAGTTGCAGAATTGCGTGTGTCATTTTCTTAGGTAAATTTTCAGGAATTTTCTATTTAAAAACATATCCTTATAATTTTATATTAGAAAAGAAACCTCAAAATGCCATCTGATTTAAAGTTCTTGCTTCTAGTTAAAACTATTAAAATAAAATTTGCTTTATGGCTAAATTTTATAGCATTTATGAAATATTAAGTGAGGATTTGAAAAAACAGGGTCGGATTGCTACACAGTGGAGAAGTATTCTGGACTAAAATATTTTCCTTCTGCCAACCGAAAAGGCATCAAGAGAAAAATATTAGGGCTAAAGAAAATTTTAGCTTTACATATTTAAATAAATCATATCCTTTATTTCACTAAATCCAAACTCAGCCATAAGAAAAAATGAAATACTGCCATTTGCCACAACGTGGATGGACCTCGAGATAATCATGCTAAGCAAAATAAGCCAGACAGAAAAGTTGAAAACCAAATAATATCACTTACATGTGGGATATAAACCTAAAAGTGACAAACAAAAAGGACAAACAAACAGAGACTCAAGGACATGGACAATAGACTAGTGGTTACCAGAGGGTAGGTGGGGATAGGGGAGGTAAGATGGGGTAAAAGGAGCCAAATACGTGGTGACAGAAAGAAATCTAACTATGGGCAGTGAACATACAATGCAATATATATATTGCATAGGCTTACTGCAGAGTCTACAAAGGGTAAAATAGAACTAATTTGAATGGCTTCTATTATAAGTATATGCCTTACTACTAAATTGCGCACCTGAAACTTAACTGGATTTCGTTAACCAATGTCACCATAATAAAAATAAATAAATAAAAATTTAAAAAAAAAAAAACACTCATACCATCTGAAAAAAAAAAGTTTTGGGAGGCAATATTGCTTAATCACAGAGCACATTAATCAGAACTCCAAGTCGTAATATCACCTCTGATGTTGATTTAGTGAGACTAAGACAGCTAAGAAGAGAATGGTTTTCCTGTTTCCTAGAGATTTTCAAACTACTTCAGCTCATGTCCTTTTGTTAACACTTCTATTCCTCTCTATTTTGTATCCTCTTTGATAGAATGAAACATAGTTTTTAACTCCCTCTCTAAATAAAGAAGCATTTCTCTAAGCAAGATATTAGCTGAACGGAACTTCAGTAGGTTTCTTCCAAAGTAAGTGATGTACTTGCAAATTTAAGTGCTTTCCTGCTTCGCTTAAAGGATTAAGCAAGTAAAGTGGGTTTCTTTGGCTTTTTTTTTTTTTTTGTATAGGATATAACAATTATTAGTGTATAAGAAGCTGGGAGATAGCATAGCACGGTGGCATAGCCGAGTATAGAACATTGATTTTCAATTCTGATCTGCGTTTGAATCCTTGTCTTACCACTTGTTGTAAGCTCCTGGAGAATATATTAAACTTCTGAATTTCATCTGTAAAAGGAGGTTAGTAAAACCCAGATCATTGGGCAGTTATAAATATTAAATAAGATGACAATGTGAATTGCTTAATATGTTATATTCTGCATAGTAAGCACTCAATAAACCATACAATTACTATTATATTATTAAAGACAGAACATTCTATATCCCATGTTTATTATAAATTTCTAATTGGATTATTAGATTTCAAACTTACCAGAAATCACTTACCCAAGATTAACATGAAGCATTTATTCTACCCCAGTATTTTAAAACTAAGAGTTGACCATATGAAACAAAAAGACAACCTCCTTTCTAAATTTCTAAATTATGTTATTATAAACACCATAAAAATAAATATAGCACTTCTATTGTCTGTCTCATTTGCTTATTGTAAGGATCAAATGAAATAATATATGTGAAATTTCTATGTAAAATATCAAGTACCCTCACACAAAGATAAAATAGTGTAGTTATCAATATTACAGCTAGTAATATTACCATTAGCTACTAATTATTATGCATTTACTATGTCCAACTGTTCTAAATGCTTTACATAGAGGCTTATTTAATCTTCGTGGAATCCTTATAAAGTAGATATTTATCCTCATTTACAGTTGAAGATACAGGAAACAGTGCTAATTAAGATTTGATACCAGAACTCTGACTTTAAAGCTCACATTCTTAGTTATTCATTGTATTACCCTGCTTCTTCTGCTAATGTAAGTGGGCTAGGAAACAGAAGATAAAATCAATAAAAAATTAAATCTAGAATTCAAGTTTGTTGTTTCAGTCGTTTTTCTAGACTATTAAATGATATATTATCAAGTTATTTGAAAGTACGATTATTAGAAAGCAATTCTTTTTTAAGCTCTTATATATAAATGCTATTCCTACTCTTATGTCTTATACTGAGAAACCACAATAAAGAAATTTCCATATTTTATCTCATTCTCTATATGCTGCTCAAAAGAGAAAAAAATATATCTATTGGTAAGACCGTGAGTATGAAAACAAAAAAGAAATTCCATGACAACTACTTCTCAAAT
Organism: Pteropus medius; assembly: GCF_902729225.1. Lineage (NCBI taxonomy): Eukaryota > Metazoa > Chordata > Mammalia > Chiroptera > Pteropodidae > Pteropus > Pteropus medius. The sequence goes on along the minus strand of NW_024349519.1, from coordinate 8,000,160 downwards.
TATTAAGTTAAATGTAAGCTGAGAAGGTGGCAGAAAAGTATTTCTGTCATGGATTTTAAAATAATACTTCTAGATTGACAATGGCCTCGGGGACACTTGTACATTCAAATATGACAGAGAAAAAAAACTGTCTTCAAATGCTAGCAGTAGACCTAATAAAAAGCCTATTGTGCTATATGAAATGTAACACAAGTGCAAAAGAGGATGTCAAAATGGAAAAGCAATAAAAGTTGTAAACTCCATCTTTATTTGTGTGCCTATGTTCCAACCATAGTATACATTCAAAATAAACCACAGATTATTTATTTACCCAAGTTTATTTTTTAAAAACAAAGTTAAATGCATTTTTAAAAAGAGTGATAGAGCTTACCTCCTTCTCTTTGAACTATGTGATAAAGGTGGACATTGTGTAGGATGCATTCCAGATCATGGTCTGTATGGCCTTTATCATGCATGTCATCCACTGAATCAGGATAAATGACCTGATCTCGAAGGCTTCCGAGAGACATGTATGGCCTAAAAAACACCAACTTTAGTTTACTCAGTGTTACATTCTGTTGGTCTGAAAACTCCACAGCAGACTTTACGTACTACATTAGGATTATATTTATGACCTAGTGATCAGTATTTCTCTCTCAGGCAAGGAAGGATAATATACCATTATGTTCCTGTAAAATTTTATTGAGACAAAGCCACAAGAAAAGTATTCTATTCCAAAATCTAACATGAGACAGTTGGATATTTTTAGTATAGAGATACATACTTGTTTTGCTATGTTTTGTAAATATTGCTTCTTTATTTTGTCTAATATTACTTGGGTTAAATAGTATGAAATTAAGGTTTTGACCCAGCAATATGAACAACAAAACTCTTTTTAAATGCCATTCATAATAAGAGAAACACAAATTAAAACTACACTGAGTTTCATATTTATCAGATTGGCAAAAGTTCAAAAGCTTGACAACTCACTTAAGCCTATGGAGAAACAGGTAATCTCACACAATGGTGAAACCCTTTGGAGGGGATTTGGCAAACCAACATATTTGGCCTTTGATCCACCTCTAGGAATTTACTCTGACGATATACTTCCAAAACTACTACCACCACCACCACCAACAAAAAATGCATAAGGTTATTCATTACAGCAATATTTGTAATTGCAAAATATTGAAAACAACCTAAATGCCCATACAAAGGAGATGGATTGAATAAACTATAATACTTGTAGATCTTTATGAATTGACATAGAATGATTTCCATAAGATATTGTTAAGTTGAAAAGCAAAGTGCAAAAGTAGATGTATAGAAGTGTTTCTCAATTGTGGCATTGTGGATATACTGAGCCAGATAATTCTTTGTTGTTGAGGGCTATCCTGTGTATTGTAGGATGTTTAGCAGAATACCTGGTCTCTTCCCACAAGATGCTAGTATAGTAGTATCCACTACCGCAGTAACAATAACAAAAATCCCCTGATATTGTCCCTGTGGGGCAGAGCCATCCCATCCCCATTTGAGAATCATTGATATATACAGGCATCCCTTGTTATCTGTGGGGGGATTGGTTCTAGGACACCAAAGGATACCAAAATCCCTTGATGCGCAAGTCCCTTATGTAAAATGGTGTAGCATTTGCAAATAATCTATGCGTATCCTCCCATATACTTTACATCATCTCTAGATTACTTATAATACCTAGTACAAAATACATGTTATGTTAATAGTTGTTACGCTGTATTGTTGAGGGAATAATGACAAGAAAATAATGTTCAGTACAGATACAACCATCATAGGCCTAATGACATAGTACACATCAGCAACAACATTTCATTTTCTAAAAAATGTTTTTGATTAACAGTTGGTTAAATCCACAGATGTAGAATCCATGGATACAGAGGGCTGACTGTAGTATACTACCTTCATGCAAAATAAAAGCAAAATAAGAAAATATACATTTATCTGCTTATATTTACAAAAGGAAACACAATAAACCAGAAACTAATGCAACGGATAAGGAATAAACCCTAAAATTGAATACAAAAAGAAACAAATGGACTAAATAGTATATCAAGTGAATAACATAATCACACAGAAAGGGAAAGAGTGACTGATTCAAGTAACTTTTTACTTTGACTACATAATTTCAGTTGAAGACCAGAAGAAACAGTACAGATATCTAGAACTTTATTTGGCAGCTTCTTGTTGGTAAGAATATGAGTGTATTAATTCTGGAACTATTTTATGTATGTTGCAGTATTGACCAAAGTGAACATTTTGATAATGTTAGGAGCTAGGATTCTCAGTGTGGGAGAAGGAAGATATTAATTTGGAATGTGGGAACGCATGAAAAAAAAAAACTCTTATGAATTAGAGTATCACTATGAATTCATGATTTTTTTCAACAAAAAATTTATTTCCTAGCTCTGCCTACATTTGGTGCATCTTGATATTATCCTTTTAGAAAAACACAACATCATTCAGGTAGTATAATGGTTGAATTGTGGACCCAAAAAGATATGTCCAAATCCTAACACCTGGTATCTGTGAATGTGACTTTATTTGGAAAAAAGGATCTTTGCAGATGTAATTAAGTTAAGGGTCTTGAGAAGAGATTATCCTTAATTAACCAGATGAGCCCTAAATACAATAAGTGCCCTCATAAGAATAAGAGAAACACAGGAAAGAAAGAAAGTCATATGAATACTGACACAGAGATTGAAGTTATGCTAACATAGGCCAAGGAATGCTTGGCACCACCAGAAGCTGGAAGAGGCAAGGAAAGACTCTCTCCTAGAGCTTTCAGAAGAAGAGTGGCCCTGCCAACTCCTTGATTTTGACTCCTGGCCTCTAAAACTATGAAAAAATAAAATTCTATTGTTTTAAACCATTAAGCTTTTAGTTACAGAAGATCTTAGGAACTAATATAGGTAATATTCTTGCAAAAAAAAATATGTAACATGAATCATATCATGAGGAAACTATTACACAAAACCAAATTGAGATAATTTCTTAAAAAATAAAAACAAGAGCAACAGTCCTGCACTCTACAAATATCATGTCATAAAAACAAAACAAAACAAAAAAACAAATAAAGGCTGAGGAACTCTCAGATGACATAGCAACTCAAAATGCAATGTATGATGCTGGATGGAGAAAAACAATTTACTATAAAGAATAATATTATGACAATTGTCAAAAATTGAATATATAAAGTTGTTGGAGGAGGTTATTGAGAGGATATGACTGCTAGATATTCTGTGAACTAGACCTGGGAAAATTGGAGGTTTCTCACCCCCTCCCATGCCCTGGGAATGACTAGACTGCCCATGGTTCCCACAGCTGGAGCCATTTTCAGAAACACAGTCTTTAAAGAGACTGTATTGTTGAGGCCATATGGATGGTATACATGACTAAACCCAGTTAAGACCTCTATATAAACTTTTAAAATTCTAGTGGGCAGGGGCAGAGGTTTACTCATCTTATGGATTCCCAATACAACACTCGTATATAAGTGTCTTTGCTTATTAAAACCCACCAACCAATCTAGAGTGATCTGCCTCTTTTGTGGTCTCTCTTTGCCCTCTGTGTAGGAAGCTAATTTGCAAACCAACAAAAGTATGTTTAGATAATATTATAGCAATGTTAATTTTCATCAATTTCATAAATTTCATCAATTTGATCATTGTGTTATGATAATCTTAGAGAATATCATTGCTCTTTGAAAATATACCCTAAAGGAGTTAAGGGTAAAGATTTACAACTACTGCAACTTAAAAGAAAAAAAATTATGTATGTGTGTGAACATGCATATGTGGAGAGAGTTGAAGCTTTTAAATACAAAATGCATTTTGTAGACCAATTGTCTACCTATTTCCCAAAATATGCAAATGATATAGTTGAAGGACAGATAGCATAAGTTTATTTTATAACAAAGTTAACTAGTATTTGAAAATTAAAATACTTATATTTTATTATACCTATATATCTATACAATAAGATTTTAAATTGGCTTTTACAAATATAAAGAATCTCTGGTCATATTTTTAGAATTGATATATATTTCACATATCATAAAATTTACCCTTTTAGAGTGTAGATTCAGTAATTTTTAGTATATTCAGTAGATCATGCAAACATCACCACTATTTTCTCCCAAAAAAGAAACTTCATACTTAATAGCAGACACTCCCTGTTCTTCCCTCCTCCCAGACCCTGGCAACCACTAATCTGCTTTCTGTCTCCATGAATTGCCTATTTTGGACATTTCATATGTACGGAATCACACAATATGTGGTCTTTTGTGATGGCTTTCTTTCTGTTAGAACGTTTTCAGGTTAATTCATGATGTAGCATGTATTTCACTCCTTTTTATGGCTGAATAACATTCCATTGCATGGATATGTCACATTTTGTTAATCCATTCATCAGTTGATGGATATTTCAGTTGTTTCCACTACTTGGCTATTATTATTAATTATTACCCTAGGAATGGAATTTCTGGGACATATGATAACTATGTTTAACTTTTTGAGGTACTACCCAGCTGTTTTCCAAAGTGGCTACACTATTTCTGGTCATATCGCCTACCATATCCCTATGTCTTCCTTTTCTGCCTTCTTCTTTATCTTTCCCTCTTTAGTCTGACTATATTTAGAAAATACAATTATGACATACAGTTATTTGTTTGTTTACAACATCTTAAGCATTCATATAATGTGAACATATCTTAAATTCATATCAGGTAATAATAATAGTAGCATAAAATAGAAATTGGACAATGAGCAGTTTTTAGTTAGTACTCTGATACTACTTAGAAGAAGAAATTCTGGAAACCTTAGGAGACGGCACTTTTGCTAACTTCCAAAGTGATGCCAGCATGTAAATCGGGAGCACAGATACCTTACCGTAGACCCCAGATATAATTCAATCTACAGAACAGCCATGACACAATACATGACTGACTACAATAATTACAATACATCTAAACATTCATTTCACAAGTGTTTCTAGGATTCTTCCATGCCTTGATTAACTGACAATATTTGATGAAAATGTATTTTATATTTACATTTCAAGGAAGACCGCATTAGCGTCGTGGTCGTGATAAAGGACTTTGGAAAGATGGTTCTGGGCTGGAATCATGAATTCACCATTTACTAGCAAAGTGACCCAAAATCTGAGGTAGAAGCTCATAAGTGAAGTAACTCACTTTATTGCATTTATTATTAGGACTAAATGAAGCAATGTAGTCAGAGCACATAGTAGGTATTCAATAAACTGTTATGAAACAAAAAAGATAATTTCTACTTAGGCTTAAGTTTCCTACCTATGTGAAAAGGCAGCATCTTAAAAAGATGCAAACTAATTTCTGTTTAGCCAACTAAGAGACTTGTGGTTTTATGTCCCATAGTAAATTTTTATTATTCTCAACATGATTAATAATAATAAAGTACCTAATTATACAGATTTTAGAGATTATATCCTGTTAAACACTCAAGAAAGTATCTCAAGTTTACCTAGAAGTACATTTTTTTATTAATTGCGGCATCACTTACTTCACTGGAACAATGTATGAGACCTCAAAGATATCGATATGTATAAGGCTGCTAAATGCTTTCTTTGTAAGAGGAATTTGGAGAGGCAAAACTGCAATTTTTTTTAAAGGCTAATTTAATATTATTTATAATTTCTTTATACTTTTTGAAATCTGTCAGTTCTCTTTGATGAATAAATATGGTGATTTATCTCATAAGGGCCCTTAACTGTAAGGCAAAACAAAGTAATTGAATTATGTTTGCAATGCATAATTTCTTATTGAATTTATAAGTCTACTAGTGTTCTGAATACACACTCTTGAAATAAAAAAGCCAAAACAAAACAAAAAAGAAACATGGTTTTAGTTACTAAGGCTTTTTAAAAATTCAATCATGCCATCAGATTTTTTCATAAATAGTAAGAACAAGATTTGAGTCCCAAATGTATAAGTTATTCCCAATATTCTTAAAATAACATGGTACAAAAAAAAAGGAAATACTCAACTGAAAAAAGTTATTTGGTTATTACTGAAACTATATTTTTAGGATAAGATATTTTTAGGTGCCGAAGCAGAGCTGTGCACATCTTCTGAATATAAGGGACTATGTTTGTTCCCAAGTTATAAAATAATGTTAGTAGAATAATCAAAGTATCGGCAAGCTAATCAGTCAACTTTGTTAAGAGTATCATTATATTAGAATACTGTATGAGATTCCTGATATTAGACTTATTGACCTTTAAAAATTGCAATTCCATATGGCTTAACCTAATAATTGACTCATAAAATGAGGAAAATATTTAGATGCAAAGGAAGATTTCTTCCATTATTACTTTTATAGATTAGCCCATGAAGAGTTACATATGAAAAAAGTAACATTTTCCCAAGAAATAGAAAGCAATAGGAAATCATGTTTACATTTATAGATCCCTTTAAGAGATTTTTAAAAACTGAATTGTACTAATTACTACACAAGAGGTTTCAAAATGTATAATTTACAATTCTGTCAGCCAATTGCCCAAAGATATTTGTACAAAGTTTACTTGCTTTGAGTCTAATAGAAAGCAACGGAATAGAAGTGAATTTGCTACAGCCATACTTCTGAGCCTTCTCTACGGCTAAAATAATTTTTTTTTAAAAGACATGTTAGGTGACAAAATTTATCCCCATCATAAAAAGGATTATGTGACATATCTAGTGCAAGCAACACAATAAATAGTTTGCTTCCTAATTAGTATAAGGAGCCAGACTGATTTGGCAGTAGAAACAAAATCTGTAGAGATATTCATTCATTAATTTATTCAGTTATTCATCATATGTTCACTGCACAGTTATAATATGCCATTAGGCATTCTATAGATTTAGTAAGATACCACCAGTGCATAGACATATGCAGATGCCCTTTCTAGCTTATATTCTATAAACATTTGTTCAACAGTGACTCAACATGGGTGAAGTCCATTCCAATAACAACTCCCACTCTCCAAACCCAAATTTGTCTACTTTAGGGGCAACAAGACCAGTGTATGTGTAATCAATTAGGTGTGGGGCTCCATGAGTAGGCCTGGATTAAGCCATATCGCATTCTTCCTTTATTCCAGCGGTCCTTTCAGACCAACATTCCACAATGGCCTTGCTAGCTTGCATCTTACTTAAATGAACACACTCCTGCCCTCTAGAGGATCTCCCCAGCTGTATGTTGACACCTCGAGATTCATTAAGAATTAAAAATTACAAAAACTAGAGACCCAGAGAGACACGGTGATCAAAATATTTAAACTAGCATTGCTTCATATTCTATGTAGGTCCTTTTCCAGACCACATCTTCATTTTTAATCTGAGTTCTGAAGCAAAAAGAAGAAAAGCAAGGAATTCACTGAAAATACTTTACTGACTATGAGGGTAGTCTCTCTCTCATGGAGAAAGGAGGCCAATTAGGTCTTCTAACCTCTCTCTGATCTCACGTGCTTCCTGGTTCTTTAATAGCCATTATCTGGTTTTATATGTGTGGATTAAACGATGTTGTTATGTAACAGTTTTCCTATCCCTGCAAAGGGGAAATCCTGGATTTGGAAGGCATTCATATAGAAACAACTCAAAAGGAAGTTTAGGTTTTTAAAAATTTGCAAAACTCAATTGACACATGTACATCTTAGTATGCAGTTCAGTTGTGCCAATGTTGATATTGGTGTTATTTAAGTGTTCTGTCCATCCTGCTGAATTTCCTAAAAGAGTCTGCTCTGTTGCAAACATAATCTCTTCTTTTGACAACATACAGAATAAACATACAGAGTAAAAATGATTTTTTAAATTCAATATGCATCATGAAAATTAAGAATTGTTTGTTTTATAGCTCTTCAAAATGTCTGATTTAAAATTAAGGGAATATTTTTGAAATACTATTTAAAATTGGATAGAGAAATGGGTTTTAGAGAAATAGAAAAGAACAAAGAACATATTCTAATTTGAAAGGGTGATTTGAACATAGTTTAATTTAAAGGAATTTCACTTTTATAAAAGAATATAGTTTCTTTCACATTAACATATATCAATGACAGCCAAGTACCTCTGCTAAACTTTATGCTAAAATTGTCTAAAGACAATGTGACTTTAGAGTCAGACACATCTAAGTTCAAATGTTAATTCCAACATTTATCAGCTGGATGACTTCAACCTCTGAATTTTCTCACCCAGAAAATAAGGATACTAACACCAACCTTATGGGTTGTCATACAGAAAAATTATGTGTAAAATAATGACTAGCATACAGTAATTGCTTGACATATTGTAAATTAATAATAATAAAAAAAGTAATAGGCCAAAGATGCTCAGCCCTTGCTGAAGATGTCCTAGGATCTATCAATTATCTGTAAAAGGTCGTAAGATTCTTAAAACAAAAATCAATATTAATTCACTTTATTTAAAAAATACATAGACTATATTATTAAAGGCACAAGTAAAAATGCCATCAAAGAAGACATGGATTAAATGCTGGCACTTCTAAAAGCTTAGATTTCATGTCATAGTGGAAGAAAAATAGTTAAAGAATATAGAAATCTTTGAAAGTGAATGCAAACTATAAAAAAATGATAGTTTATTATTCCCTATCTATTTGGGATAGTGCTAGATAGGCTTTAATTATTATGATTATCAGAAAAAAATATATTTAAGGTCAATGTGTTTTTTTTAAATCACAGATAGATGTTTTCAATATGATTATTTTATTAATCTGAAAATAAGAGGTGGTGAATCTAGAGGTTTTGTATCCAAAGATGATGAATTCTAACCGTGGCTCTGAACCGCTATGTAACTCTTAAATATTAATGTCTCGAATCTCTTTGAACTACAATTTAATTATTTAAAATATCCTACTTAGCATGACTTATGCAGAACATAATTAATAGGTACCGTTCATACACGAAAAGATAGAAGTAAAGTTATCTATCTTTAATTTGCTGTACAACCTAATTTGTCATGCTATCATTCCTGTATGTAATCAAATTTAGAATTTTTATGATGCATTAAATTTAAAAATGTGATTCATAACTACTTTATTTATTAAGCAAGATTTACATTTAGTCTAGAAGATTAAGTAACATGGTACTTGAATATACTACCCTGTGAATAGTTAGAAAACAAATACTGAGCTGGTAAATAAAATGTTATTTATAATTTATAATTTATATTTATAATTTTAGAATGTTTTCTGACAAAAGAGAACAAAAATGAGTGCTGTTGAAGCAAGTTACTGTCATGTTTCTCAAGGAGCATTAACAGACTAAAATTTTACATGTAAGACTGTGTCATTTACTCATAAAAAGGAGATGAGCTTCCTTAGTTCTGGGAAATAGCAGACTCCCAAAGTACTAGAAACTTAAAAAAGTAATTCAAAGAACTTATGCTAAAAAGACACTTTAGCAATGCTTAAGGACCTAGGAGATGGGCGCTATTATATTTGGCGTGTATTGATGACATGATATTAATGGAGATGAGTCTAGTAAATATTTGTTTTTCTCAGCTTGGTGTAATAGAGGGAGGTGGCTGGGACAGCGCTACTTAGAAGTGTCAAAAAAACAAAAATGAAAAATTCTGCTTACTTGAATTTGTGGCATTTCTCATCTTTTTTAGACATTGGAGAAATATCTAATTCATGACAACTGTTAAAATCTTAACCAACTTTCAAAACCCAGGTTAAATGACATATTGTTCTATCATATTTTTCATTTTGATCATCCATAGCATTTCTCGCCTTTCTTGAGGCACTTATTTTGGCTTTTATTGAAGTAAGTAAGCATGTTTTTGTTTAAAACCAAATTCAGCACAAGCACCATAGTGCAAATAACTGTGTCTTATTGTCCATCATCTGTAGTATCTTATACTAAGGCTTTAATAATATTGGTTAAAATTTAAAAAAGAAAAGTAGAGCATTGACAAAAATAAAAGTACAATCATTTCCCCAAGATATGAAATACAATATCCCAGCTATACCATCCCCCCTTTTTCTTTTTTTCTTCCTTTTAAAACTATTTAGTCAAATTTGATTTGATCCTTATAAAGCAATCCTCCTTTTACTTTCCTAACCTTTTACTTCATACAAAATTGTAGTGAGTTTGAATCTATCTCAGATCTGTTGGTCTGAGTTTAAGTATTTGGGCATATGGGTTTGAGCAGTAAAAAGATCATGGTTAAAATTTCTGTCCCAAGATATTTCTGCCAAGAAGAGTAGTGAGAGCAGAAGCTGTGGGAAGAAAATTACATGGTGGGTTGGTGCCAGACTGGAGACTGTTGCCGAAGAGAGATATGTGATATATACAAATGCTCCTCTAGAGGATTAAAAAAAAAAGTGGTATAAAGGAATCCAAGATATTGCTACTTTTTGTGAAGAAACATCTGTTATCCTGTCTTTCTTCCCACCTCCCCTTCCATTCTCCCTCCATTCTTTCCTTCCCTCTTTTCTTCTTCACTTTCTCCTTCCCTACCTGTCCTTCACTGTCTGATCCCTCAACCCCTAACAAATGTTTCACTTTCTCATTTTGGTGAGTGTTAGCACATAATATTTTGTTAGCAGGTGAATTAAACAACTAAATAAAAGATTGGGCTTTTGAGGCTTTAATGGCTAAAGACAGAGTCTTACTAGGGAATAACTAAGTGACTAATGGGCCATAAATTAGTGAATCAGTGAAAGTGAGAGGAGGAGACCATAAATCTACCCTAAGGTAGTTGGGAAAACAGATGAACTGCACCAAAACTGGACAAAAGAAATTTAAGATCTGCATCCAAGTGAAGGCTTTTCCTATGGGGCAGGATGGCTAATATAGTAGGGGACAATGAGTTTTAATCATCAGTTTAAAGAACACAGTAACATTGCTTTAGGAAATTCAGTCTCAAACAGCCTGTAATTGCCAAAATATTTTTTAAAGTACGATGTGAGCAAAACTAAGCATTTTACCATCTATCATACCATAGATTTAGAGTGGCTAAATCTACATTTTAGATGAAATATTTCTTTTCCAAAACTTATTAAATGTTCCATTACTTATCATATCCAATTATTAATGAAGATGGGATGAGAGAAGGCTGTTTTGAAACTAATTTATCAACCACAACTTTGTATTTGAGTTCTCGAACTAAGGCCCAAATTTCTTTTATCTGGTTCTCATTGTTAACATTGCTAAAGTATTCGAAGACATTAACTGGGAGAATTTTGAGGTAATTTCACAATTTCTTAGGAAGTCAGGTTTCCTAACTTGCAAACTGAGCCATAGCAGCCTTCTCTAGAGATTTGGTTTAAAAGACAAGTGGCCTAACATATTTTACTAGAACATTTTTTCCTTTGGTAATTTACTTTTTTTCTTCTGTATACTAGTTGACATTATTAGAAATTCACTTTAACAAAACCCACTCCATTTTCCCCATGAAAATAACAATGTACACTTGATCACTGCATGAAGAGATCTACCCTTAACCAAGAAGTCTTTCAATCACAAAAAGTAAAAATAGGGGGATTATTATAAAGGTCTGTTTGTGACTTATGAAGTTTATTGTGTAGGTGCATAAGACTTAATTTTATATTCAACTTACAGGTTTTTTGTTTGTTTTTTGCCAAGCTGGTACTTAACCAATATTCTATTGCTATAAATTAACACAATAAAATATTAGGTAATATTCATTAATAATAATATCCTAAGAAGAAATGTTTAAGATTACCTTCTGACAATTTTGAAATAGGTTGTAGCAGCTTTCTTTTAAATCATAAAATCATATAAGGTAATTTTCAAATTTACCTGAGAAAATCAGTAAGCAGCTTTTAGAATACAAAAAACATATACAACATTTAGACACTTAGTTTACATATACATTTAAATGAATTCTATGCTTTTTTGGTAAGATGTTGGTCCTATAAGATTTTAAACATAAATGAACATGTTTATGATTCTAAAGCTGTATAATCAAGATAAAATGACTTTTAACAGTAGTTATTAAGAAATATTTTTAGCCTTAAAAGATACTTTTCATTCTTATTTTGCCCCTTAACTAAGTTGTAGTTGAACTTTTGCTTAGGCAACAGTAAATTTCATAACTAAGAAAAAGTTCCCAGTGATTTATGTTTGTTGCAAATAACATAGTTAGGTTTTTCTGAGGGCAAAAATTAGAATTTATACTTTTTTCCCACCACTTTTAAAAAATTTTAGTAAAATACACATAACAAAATTTACATCTTAACCATTTTTAAGTTACAGTTCAGTGGTATTTTTTCTTTATTTTTCCAGCTTTACTGAGACAAAATTGACATGTAATATTGTGTAAGTTTAAGGCATACAACATGTTGATTTGATACACTTATGTATAGTAAAATAATTATCACCTAGTTTTACCTGACACCACTATCATGTCACATAATTATCTTTTCTTTTTTTTTGTGATGAGAACATTGAAGATCTACTCTGTTAATAACTTCAAATTATATAACACATTATTGTTAACTATAATCACAGTACTGTGCATTATATTCCCAGAACTTATTCATCTTCTAACTGGAAGTTGACTCTTGACCAACATCTCCTCCTTTTCCTCACTCTTTAGTCATGGTAACCACCTTTCTACTCTCTGTTTCTGCAAGTTTAAGTCTTATGAAATTCACATATAAATGACATCACACAGTATTTGTTCTTTCTCTGTCTGACTTATTTCACTTAGCATAATGCCCTCAAGATTCAATCATGTTATAAATGACAGGATTTCCTTCTTTCTTATGGCTGAAGAACACACACACACACACACACACACACACACACACACACACACATCTTCTATTTCCATTCATCTGTTAATGGGCATTGAGGTTTTTTCTCCATATCTTGGCTACTGTGAAAAATACTAGAATAAACATGAGAGTACAGACATCTCTTGAAGATCTTGTTTTCATTTCCTTTGGATAAATACCCAGAAGTTGGATTGCTGGGTCATATAGTAATTCTATTTTCAATTTTTTGGGGGACCTCCATACTGTCCTCCACAATGGCTACACCAATTTACATTCCCACCAACAGTGCACAAGGATTCCCTTATCGCCACATTCTTGCTTTATGAATTAGTGATTTTCTGTAGTGGTAGGTTCTGATTCACTTCTCTTTATCTATTGTGAGTCTACTATAGATTTTTGATTTGTGGTTCCAATGAGGCTTACATAAAACATCATTTAACAATTTATTTTATGCTAAATGCAACTTCACTTTGATTGCATACAAATACCTCTACTCTTTTACTCTCCCCTTTTATGTTATTAGCATAAAATTATATATCTTTTATATTATGCATTCATTAACAAATAATAGCTATAGTTTTTTTTTACCACTCTTGTCCTTTAACCTTTATACTAATAGTTAAGTGGTTAACACACCGCCATATTATACAGTATTAGAGTATTCAGAATTTGACTATATGTTTATCTTTACCAGTGTGTTGTATATTTTCATATGTTTTCATGTTACTAATTAGCAATCTTTCATTTTAATTTGAAGAATTTCTTTTAGCATTTCTTATAAGGCAGGTCTAGTGGTGATGAATTCCCTCAGCTTTTGTCCCTCAGCTTTTGTCTGGGAAAGTCTTTATTTCTCCCTCATTTTTGAAGGATGACTTTCCTGGATTATGCACTTTCTTATGCCTTGGAAATGGCTTATATTGCTCAGGTCACAGCTATATTCAAGAACTGTACCTCTCATATTTTATATGAAAATTAAAATAGCTAAAAATATAAAATTTACATATAATTTTATTTGCATTAAAAGAGTAGAATTCTACTATATAACAGAATATTTTCCTCATGATTCTATGCCTTATAATCTAAATAAAAAATTTAAATAAGTCAACTTTATTCATTAATGTCCAAAACTTAAACTTTGGGAGTATACTTTGCTTTCAGATCCAGAAGGTTTCCCAAAGGACTTTAAAGCATAAACAGAAAGAGATGATAGTCCTGGTGTCACAAAATGTCATCTATTTTGTGTTAAACATAAGTATATATAATACTGCTTATATCCAGTAGTCTTACTGCCAATGCACTTCTTCAACCCCCTGCCCTTCAGGTAGCTTCCTACTACTACTATGGGTCTTTAAAGAAAAAAAAAATTCATGAAACCTGTCTGCCTAACTACAACATAGGGTCTAAAACTTAGACCAGTGAATAGGGTGGTATAATCACTTTCTGACAAAGGAAAAGAGGCAAGAGAGACATATGATAGCACCACACTTGATGTGTCATTTATATTTGCTCTGTATTATACTTCCAGCCTAGGTGCTCTGTTAGATTCCACAGAATAGTCCTCTAACACTACAGGAGTATTCTGTGATATCTACTTAACCTGAGATGAGGATAGATGGAAAAATTACTGAGACAGATGAGCATGAGGTGTGTCTTTTCAAATTTCATTTTCTCTCATCCACAATAAATATTCTAAATTCTCAAATATAATTTTTTGTTTAGACATTTCTAAATTGTTATGAAGGAAGAGAACTAAAGACTTCAGAAGAAATAATGTTCCTTTTAAATATTTTTATGCTTACTTTACACTCATTCTTAGAGTAAAATATTTTTAAGTAAGGTATTTTCAAATAATTAATCATATAGCATAATTGTAATAAAGACTATTTTAGAGAAGCTCTTAAAACATAAGTGAACAATTTTAGAACATATGAATGTATGCAGCTCGATGGAGAGATTAGTATACTATACAAGAACTATTTTTGTCTGTGAAAAGAGATAATCCCACATCTAAAGCAATCATATTATTCTTTGTAGACTAACTATTCTTTGAGACTAACACTTGTAGTCTTTAAGTGTTCTTTATAACTACACAGATGTGAAAATGAATAGAAGTAGTATTGTCCTAGAAACTATTATAATCAAAGCAGGAATAAAACTTTTTAGAATAATTACATTTTTATTTCCTTATTGCTTCTCTCAATGAAAACATGCTTAAAGATTACAAACTGAAGAACATAAGGAATCAAGACAATTAAAAAGCAAAAGGAAATTTTTCTTTGTGACATGAAAAATTTTACTTACCTTTGTGGAATATAGAACATATGTTGGGGAGGTGGTTTATAGAGGACTCCTTCATACACAGGCCAAAGCCCACTTAAAATTCTGAAGAGAGAACTTTTCCCACAGCCATTGGGACCAGTTATCAGAAGATGCATTCCTTCTTGTACCTAAAGTAAGAGATAAAATCACAAACTGTAATATTTTAAAATAATTTCATTTGACAGCATTTAAAAGTGATTTATTAAAACAGAAAACCTTTCAAACACATAATAACCTAGGATGGGCAAGGAATCAAAGAAAAGTATATCAAGATTTGATATACTTTGAATCTGGCTTTTGACTATGCTCTGAAGCTAAAGTATCATAAATTAATCCAATCACAAAGAAAATGAATCATCTTGAAATGAGTACTTGGCTTTCCAAAATTTTAACTGAGGACTTGTCATCAGATACTACACACATATGTAGAAATAAAACCACATGGAAAAAAAGAAACTTAAAATTTTAAATAAAATATACTGTTTTATTTTATTTATATTAATATTTGATTAAATTCATATTGAATTCAAATACAGCTTTGCTGTATTTGTCACTTGCAGTTATTAGCTATAAAGCACAGTTATTCTAAGAGCCAGCTGGATTAATTTTGTACTTCTGCAATCTGAAATGTTACAGAAATCACAAAAGTCCATAATCAGAGAGAGAAAATTATTTTGATTCTGCTTTATTCACAGATAGAGAAAATACGTTTAGCAAACCAATAGAGAGGAAAACAAAAGGATTGTAATTTAGTCTTATATGTAGAGATGTATTGAATTAATCATATATACATATTTTATATATGTATACATATGTATATATATAAAACAGTAAAAGTTATTTATCCATTATCAATTGGATACTTCTCTTTAAAATCTTTCATCTTATTTATCATCTAAATTTAAACAGTTAAATATCTTTTTTTCCCATTCCACCAGATAAAATTGGGAAATTGTCTTAGTGCAGTATTTTAAAGAGCATTGTGAACACTCAGGAAAAGGAACACCATTAAAAAATTTGATATACTTCTAAGAATTGATTTAAAAATGAATATAGTATGACAGTATGAAAGAAGTCTACAATATGCCCATAGATTGGATATAAATATCAACACCGTATAATACATCATATTGAAAACTCAAAGATGAAAGAGCATTATATTACTCTCATTATGTCAGTGTAAGGGACCAACCAGTTCCATGCCTATCCCTGACTCATTTGCTGTATATAACATAAGATGAAATCTTTTTGTTGAAAGAAGGTGGTAGGGAGGGAAGGAGGAAAGGAAGGAAAAATAAAAGGATGGAGGTTAGATGAAGGAATTAAGAATGTATATAATAAGTATACATAAAGCAAAAATGGTTCAGATTCATATTCTGCCTAAATAATTAGACATTTCCTCTGTAAACACTGACCATCTACCATGTGCCTGACAGTCTTCTAGGTATAGGGGATACACTGTTGCCCAAACAAGTCCTTGTTCTCATGGAGCTTAATTCCAACAGAAAAGATGGCAATAAACACATGAACAAAAAATTAAGCAGTTATAAATGCTATTCTGATAACAAAGAGGAAGACTTGGTCGGCAAAAGTGGTGGCATTGTGAGATTGGAGGGGGGCTTCTTTTGACTGGGTGGTCAGGAAAGTCCTCTCTGAGGAAATAACATTTTGGCTGAGCCTAGCAGACAAGAAGCAACTAGTCAGATCTGGAAAAAGAACATTTTAGGCAGTGAAGACAGCTATCATAAGAATATAAGACAGACAAAGCATGAATCTATAAAATCTGGTCATATATGTTTTTTTCTCTTTAATGCAGCCAAATTAAAATGCTATTTTGATAGAATAAAGTTCAAAGAAAATCCTAGGAAGGACCCAGAAAGAATTATTTTTGTATTTGCTGTGCTCTTTCATGAGAGAGAAGATTAAGGAAGCATTAAGTACTTCTCAAATGACCTTTTTAAAAGATATATGCCATAGTGAAAGACACATCCACAAAATATTTTAATCGGGTCATTCGCTGTTAGGAGTTCTCAGAAATTTAACACATTTTGAGTCATAATAGAAGTCTTTTCTATATTCATATTTTTTTTAGCATAAATTTTCTGATGTTCAGTAAGCAATGAGTATGAGGCAAAATAATTCCAATATTTATTGAATTTTCTTCTCCAAATGGTTTTTTAATTCCAAAAGACCAACAAAAGGATGAGAACCTTTTTCTCTAAAAATCAGTATGTCAATTCATGCAGCAGAAACAGAACTTTCTATTATATTTTGAGAAACTGAGACTTTAAATAAAACGTCTTGTCCGATTCAGAAATAAACATTACCATAAAAGTATATTGTAATAAAATGTATCTTTGTAGATCTTCAAAATATGACAGTTTCATTAGATTAAGTATTTTAAAATTTATTTTAAAATATAAAAATAAACTGAGCTCTGAATTTTTTTGACAGAAAGAGTATAATATGTCCACAATAATGTAGTTGGTAGGTGGCAGGATTCAAGACTCTTACCCTATTTAATAAGTGGAATAATAATTGATATTATGAATTTTGACAAACAAATCTATATAAAAGTCAAATTATAAATTGCTAAACTATTAATAACTAAACATTCTATGTATGCCTCTTAAATGTTTTATTTCAAATCTATTTAAGATTATGGTGCATCATTAGCACTTAATCAGTACTCATGTTCGGATCCAAATAATTAAATCACTCTATAGGCCTATAAGTGGAAAAATGAAGCCTGATCAAACTGTAGTTGAAACACAATTTCTCTTATATTTATTAATACAGAATTTTCCCCCCTTTTAGTACTTCTCATTCTTTTCCAGCACCCTTACTCATTTGCAAATACATCTTTAATAATTAAACCTAGACTAAGGTCTATATTAAAATCATTAGCACATGTATTGTTCTGTTGGAAATTTATTATCAAGTTCAATCAAGTCTTTGAACTAAGCTCAGATCTCTACATTAATGCAGTCATTAATGCTTATCAGCAAATTATTTTGTACTTGAATTCCAAAATGTATGTTTGAATTTTACAATGCTTTAAATCAAGGCCTCAAGTTTATTGACTATTCTGATATCTTAATTTTTGTAATCAAGGCATAAATATTAAATAACAAACAACTCTTAGTCTCAATAGATTAAAAACTAAATTCCAATGCACAACTCTTCTGATTATTTTTTCCTAACAGAAGATGTGATTATTTAAAATATAAATTAAATTTTGAGAATGTGCATTAATAGAAGTAAACCTACTAATGACTGCTATCCTTATATTTTAGTAAATATAATATAGGTTTATAGTTTTTGAGTAATTCCTATAAGAAAAAAATTAAAGTTTATTTCCAGATGTTAATTTCTAAGGAAATTTCCTCTTGTTCTCAAAAATAACCTTGTATAGGCTTCTAGTGCACTATAATTTTTATTTTTAACCTGGCAATAAAGCAGTAGAAATCAAATTTCTTATTTTCTCTGCTTTCTGAGGAATTAACTGCTTCTGTAATTGAGCCACTATGCATACCTTTCTTGATTTCCCCTCCTTTCCATATGCTTCTCCAAGTATTTAACAAAAGGTACATGAATTCTTAGTTGTTTTGCATTAGTGTGATGGCAACAATCAGAAGATTCTTGAATATCATCTTACTTTGAAGTTTAGCCTGGAAGCCACCACTTCTCCTGTTGGTGTGATTATGGGAACATTGTCACAGATAATTCCATGATCCACATCAATAACTCTTCCTGCAAGTTAAGGAACAGTTTAAGTTACAAAAGCTATCACGTTATTGCTAATTAAATAAAGTATAATGCAGCATAACAGATACATTTATTATAAAGATAGCACAGTAACAAATCATAGAAACAAACATAAATATAGCTATTTAAAGCAAGGTTTAATGTAAATTTGGACATTTTGACACATCTATTTGGAAAATCTTTCTCAGAAACATTATTTCGCAATAATCTGATGTCAAAATCATAATGAGAGCAAAGTTAAACTCTATCTGATATAACCCAGCTGTACTCTTTAAAACTACTTATTTCTCCAAATTAACCTTTTCTACCAAAAAAAAAAAAAACCACAGTGGTACGAAAAAGGGAATTAAGACAGAAAAATACAATTTTTAAAAATGTGTTAACCAAACTTAAGTTTAAAAACACAGAATGATGAAGAACAATATGACATTAGTTCTAGTTCTGTTATTTGAATTTTAAAAGCAAACAATTCATTCTGCCATATGTGCAGTTTCCAAAAATAATTCTAGAAATTTTATTCTAAATATAAGTAGCATCATTTTATTATGGTAATGTTAGTCACCACTCTTCAGATTGAAACACTAACTTTAAGAATAACTGTTTAAATTTAAACTAAATGTTGGTTTCTTGTAACTGTTAAAGCTATCTTCTAAAAAGTTTTGACTGTTAATAAAGCAAACACTTAAATAAAGAAAAATATAAAAACATTTGAGTTTAAAACCTTTGATTTCCAATGTGTTAATGAGGGGTAATTCTATATTAGCTCCATTCTTGTTACAGTTTTCAGACTCTTGCATGACAGGAGTTCTTTTATAAATGTCTCTTTTCACTTCATTGAAGACCCAAAACATATTGTACACTCGAGCAGTATAGCCTGCTAATTCTGTGATCTAAAACGAACACAGAAAAATAAAATAGAGTTAATATACCCAAGATAAACTTTTAAATAAATATGTGATCATCTAAGTTTCTTGATTTAACATTAAAAATCCCATTTTATTATAAATGAAAAATAGATGATACATTTCATAAATTAAACAAGTAACAGTAAAAAGCTTACCAAGAGAGCAACATAGCAAGGTGTCAATGTAAGTTTGATTGGAATTATAAAATATATAAAAAATTATTCATTCAAGTCAGGGTTCAAAATGAAATTTAAAAATTTTAGAATATTAGTGAGACTTAAAATTCAGTCAACTTTCTGATTTAACCCATTTATATTACAAATTTCGCTTCCAGAAAATTAGAAATTTTGTGAAAACTTAAGTTCATTCGATGATCTTTTATTGTGTTTTTTTTTTCAATTTAAAGTGGAACGTTTTATTTTATTTTTTCCCCAGCAATAAATTTATTTATTTATTTTTAACATTTTTTTATTTTTCCCCTTCCCCTCTGGTAGCCACTAATCCATTGTCCATGTCCGTGTGTCTCTGTTTATTTGTCTTGTTCTGAAAAGGAAGATATTAAATAGGAGAGAAATATACTTTTTCTAATTGTGAAATGAATGTCTATGAGTCAAATTGGTTGTCAAAATTCCTAAGATTGGGCAAATTATCCCTTGTAGAGGTTACCAATATTGAGAGTAAACTCAGTGAAAACTTCAAATCATTTTCAGTCCAAATCTCACAATTCAGTTTCTTTTCAAGCCAAGCATGGTTTATATGCCTAAAGAAAAACATTATATATGACTTTTTTCTAGGGCATATTATAAAATAAGATGAGATGAATCTCTGCTGTAGTTTATAAGGCTCAACAGAGTGGTACCTTGCTTCTATTCTGGCAGTTGTACAATTTAGATTGAATCTCCAGCTGTTTTTCTATTAAAAGAACACCCTGTTATCAAGGTACTGTGAAATGTGACTCATCTCCTGTCAATACCATCTTTCTTAGTTAAAAGGAAAGTAAAAAAACATTCCCTTACAGAAATGCTTACTAGGAAATTGGTACCAATAAGCAAGGCATGTCACTAATAAATGTTTTTAAATAATAAATTGTGGGATAATACAACAATGCTGACATTTATGTAAGATTTATGTGTGTGTAAAACTTAAACAGTAAATGAGTAGGTATTATTGTTAAAAATCTGCCACATGTCTCTACTGTGTGGAGAGGTCTGTAATTAGATTAGTGTTTCATTTCTATATGTTAATGTTATAACTATTTAAAGGGTAATTTCTAAAATGTTATCTAAAAGAATCTATTGAATTCCCAAGGAGAGAAAAATAGAGCTAAGAAAAACTAGGTCAAAATATTTGCATAGAAAAAAAAATCCAAAAATCTAAAGTAGAGATCGATTATAAAAAGGCAAGAAGCAATAAGTTAGCAGACCAGGCTGCAAGGTAGAGTGGGCAAAGACTATCTGAAAAAACAAAAACAAAAAACAAAACTGAGAATGTGACAGTGGACAAATTACTTTGGGATATAAAACAAAGGGTTTGCCCTAGGATTCTAGCTCTAAAAAGAAACCTCACTCCCTTGAGCTAGCAAAGAATGCATGGTGCTTTCATATGCTGTTACAGCAGTAATAAGATTCTTTGGAAGTGAACATTCTATGATTCAAAGCACATTCAGGCAAAATAAAGCAAAATGCAATAATTTATTTTGTTGAAAACAATCTAGAAAAACTAATTCATATTCCTTCTGTCACTTAGCTAGCAATGTACTTTAATATGAGATGGATAGAATTTTGTTTTGCCATTAATTTTAGTGATCAGTAATATATCAGAAAAAAACCTATTCCAAAAACTGTATCTCTAGATGATCAAAATTACCATTTGAAAATAAAATTTTTAATTGAGTTGTTTTGGTATGTTTGGTAAGTAAATAACTTTTTTACTTTTTTTAAAGAAAAATAAAAACTCAATTCAATAAATCAGTTTTTGAATGAGACTGAAAGGTTTTGTCAGCAAATCACAAAATTTATAACTCTTTTATGTTTTATTCAAGGCTGATTTACTCAGTAGCTAAATTTATAATAATGATCTGGAAATTTATATTGATATAAAAGCCACAAGAGTAATTAATAGTGAGAATGATTATCCATAGGAATATTATCAGTATGTCTCAATTGAATAAAGTGACTTTTAATCTTAGTCTTATGCTATCTGTAGGTTTTCTGATCATTCTTTCAACAAATGTGTATTGACCACATACAATATTCCAAGCATTAAAATCAATATTAGAAATATAAAGATGAGTAAGACAATTTCTGCTTTCCGCTCAAGTCTGGTGCAAGAGATAGACAATTAAAATGTGGTAAAGCAACAGATGTACTGTGAACACAGAGAAGACACAGACTCTGCAGGGAAGGTGAGAAGGAGATGGAATCACAAGAGAGTTTTACATGTGGTTTGTGAAGCTTGACTTGTCATGAAGAATGAGTAAAAGTTTGCAAGGTATATAAGTAATATTATTGACTAATATTTATTGAGCACTTAAATATGTAGTGTTTTAAATATTCTACATGTGTTAACTCACAACAACCCTAAAAGTCAATGCTATCATTATCCCTATTTTACAGATGAAGAAACAGAGACAGACAGGTTAAGGAACTCAATCAAATTCACATAATTTTAAAATCCTGGAGTAAGAATTTAAATTTAGGCACTCTTGATCCAGAATCTACACCTAGGACTTTTTTTATTAATTTAAAAACAAATATGTTATATATAGGCAAAAGAGGAACTACAAGTGATAGTGTAAAAATTAAAGGGTATTAGCAATACACTTGGGAGTTGTCCTTTATCTTGATTATACTCTTAACAATTTTTGATAGAGAAAAGATGTTTCCCAAATACTAACTATATCTAGTAATTGCCACTTTCACATATCTCATTTTAATCAAATTGACAACAAGAAATGCAAGTACCTCTTTGTATGAAGACATAATCCTTTCAATAGCATCAGCTCCAGATGCTAATAAATTCCGAGCAGTGGTAAAGGCTTCTGTCCGTTCACTAACCATAGCTTGTTTTTGACCATCTTCTAAATTTAAAAGCAAATTAAAAAACTATTTAGTTTTTTTGAGTAACTAAATTTCTTTATATAAATAAATTGTGGCTAAAATAACCATATATAAAAATTTCAATAGTATTAGCAATTTCCTAGACATTTAATGAATTATTGAAAATACAGTAGTCCCAGATTTTAATTAAAACTCTTTTTTGTTTTATTTTTTTTTTTCTAAAAGGAGAGTTAGAACAATTAAATGTATAGGAATTAAGACCATTTTCATTAACATTCTTTTAACCCTTTCCAAATTCAACCGTCTGCCCTTATTATAGCTAGGCAATGAAATACTATGGATTTGGTCTAAAATAGAACTAACTGGAATAGAAGCAAATATTTCTAGTGTAGTTCCTTTTGTGGAAATGTAGATTGGCGGACACTCATAATCTAGCCTCTGTCTACCTGTTCCAACAAACCTTCACGTTATGGTACACCAGCTCGCCAAACATGCAATACTGTTTACCCTCTCATATTAGCATATGTGATTTCTTCTGACTTTAATATACTTCTGTTCTTTTCTTGCCTAGCTCTTTCTTCAAGAGTTAACTCTTTAGTACAGGTTTCAGTGGAAACCCTTATCTAGCTTTTCTAATGGACTATGAATTTCTTAAGGGTCAAGACTGTGTTTTATTCTTTATTCCTAATGTTCAGCAGAGTGTCTGGCACATAGTACTCCTTAATGTGTACTATATGGACACATGGATGAATGGATGAACATCCTAAATAACTGCCAATACAAAACTATGGTTAAGAGTCAGGAGTCAGACTAGGTTTGAATCCAGACTCTACTATTTATTGGCAAATACTAAGGTAAGTAGAATAAGCCACTTATCCTCTCCATGCCTATTTTCTCATGCGTAAATGAGAGAAATAATAGTAGTACCTCAAACAATTTTATCTTAAAGTGTTGTAGGGTTTAAAGGTGAAGTACAAATGAAGTGTTAACTAATTCATGGCCTATAATATACATGCTCTAAATGTTAACTATTATAACTATATATATAAAACTATATATATAACTATGTATATATAGTTATATATATAGTTAACTATATATATAACTATAATATACATGCTCTAAACGTTAAATAACTA
Source organism: Pteropus medius (assembly GCF_902729225.1). Lineage (NCBI taxonomy): Eukaryota > Metazoa > Chordata > Mammalia > Chiroptera > Pteropodidae > Pteropus > Pteropus medius. Next base: position 7,976,176 of record NW_024349519.1, on the reverse strand, counting down.
AATGTTATTATTTTCTCTAGTTATTATTGCTGTTATTTGAAGAATAAGACAATTTAGACTTAATCTTCAAAATTATTCTCTCCTGGTCATTACTTTAATCTTTCCATCAATTTGATTCTTTATCTGATCCTTCTATAGATTATCGCTAAAGTTCTAAATTAAAAGCTATAAATAATGAAGAAATTAAAATGATATAGAAAGCTATAGGCCCACTTTGGTATTTATTTCACTCTGATTTATCTCAACATAAAAGGCTTTTTTTTCCCCTCCAAAACAATGCAATTATTTAACTTGTGCCCCATTGTGCCTACCAAACATTTTCATCTTTACTTGCCCATAGACAGATCAGCTGAATTTGAAAGGGATCTAGGCATAACAGAAGGTAAAATTCACTCAGCAGATATTTACTGAACCTAGATGTGCAAGAAATTAGGGAAGGTATTATAGGACATGCAAAGATTAATGTGATTTTCAGATTCTTTCCTTAGGGAGCTTACAATTTGATAAGAGAGAAAAGACAAGTTCCCAAATAACTATGCTGGGCAGCCAATGATGAGAGTTAATGTGAGGTACTTAGAGTAGGCAAAAATCATTTCTTGTACAAGAGACAGGAAATGCTTCATGGAGAAGTAGATTGTGAATGGGGCCTTTAAGACCATATACAATTTTAATACATCATAAGTAGGGCATGAGCAATGGCATAGAGAAGGGAAATTTTAAGCAGTGCCAACAGAATGATAAAAGCTTAGTCGAGATACAATATGGTTGGTGTCAGACATTAATTTTGTTTGAGTATCAGAATTACCACGAGTTAATAGAGACTTTTTACAATAGTCTAATATAGTCCCTCCTGACCCTACTGTTAAATACTGCTCTAAAGAAGTACTATTGTTTCCTTTGAAGTTAGTTTCCTTGAAGAATGAAAAAGAAAGGCTTTGAGTGCTGGTATAATTGAGGAGTAAAAAATATAATTGGATAAATAGACTAGGAATAGAATGTAGGTACTCTTAAACATATTTAAATGTGTGATAAAATATAGATAACCACATACATGCAGAAAATTACCAAAAGATTCTCAGCAAGCTACCAAAATAGCGAATTGCTATATCAGTTGAAGTGCTAAGAATAGTATTGACTCATAGATAATCTGTCTGATGATCTAAAATAATTACGGGATTTTATGAATTTGGGTTAAAAGGGGTTTGAATAATAGCTTTCACTGACGGCCTCTATTAAGAAGAAAAAACACTATTACAGATGGACTTCTGTTTGATGTTGGTTTGGCAGATTAATGCCTACTGGGTTTTCTTCATGTTTTTAACAACAAAATTACAAATAGTTCTGGACAGATTTAATTTCACATTCTACTGGTTGTTCTTTGGCAGGTACTATGAAATCAGTGCCAGTAGTATTTGGTCATGCACATAACAGCCAACTGCATAACCTCTATGACAAGGCCAGATGCCTTAATGTCAGAGATATAAATTCATGACCTGAAGCACTCACCTATTTTGTACCCTAGGTCAAAACATTTTATTTTCCTTGCTAAATATTTTAAGTATATTGTCAGAAGTTCCTCATTTAAGGATTTAATATTTAATATTATATCTTCTCATTTTACTGCTACTTTTCAGCTCCGCTAATAAGTATATACTGAAACATGGTCACATCTGTTGTTATTTCACTGAAAATGTAAGAAAGGTTTTAAAAACTAAGATTATGTCATTATACATTTGTCAAAACCCCTAGGACTGTACAATACAAAGAGTGAACATTAATGTAAACTATGGACTTCAGTTAATAATATGTAAATATTGGTTCATCAGTTGTAACAAATGTACTACATTAATACAATATGTAAATAATAGGAGAAATTGTGGGGGTGTTTGTGAACTCTCTGTACTTTCTGTTCAATTTTTCTATAAATCTAAAAATGCTTTAAGAAAATTAAGTCTATTAATTTTTAAAAAATTAAAAAAGTAGGCTATTTCTCTGTACTTTTTTCCTCTGGACTTATAATCTGAGCTTATTTATTTTCACTTACATTTTACCTTTGTCACCTTGACAAATTTCAACAAAACCTTATAGCCTTACCCTACTTCATACCATATATAAATAAAAATTCTAATTGAAGATCTCAATGTGAAATAAAAAAACAGTGAATTTCTAGAAGGTAAATAGAATAGCTTTGTGACCTTGAGTAAGATATTTCTTAAACAGGAGATAAAACCACTAGTCACAAGAAAAAAAAGTTGATAAATTGAACTATTAAAATTATGAACTTCTATTAGATACCATTAAGAGACTGAAAAAGAAAGAATAAAGTGAGAAAAGATATTTAAGATTGTGTGAGTGTTTCTGTCTGAGAAAGGTTCATTTCAGAATATATAATAGCTTTTACAAATCAATAAGAAAAAAACATAAACCAATTTAAAAATGAGCACAAAACTTATTGGTATTTCATACAAAGGCTATCCAAATAAACAATATACAAATGAAAAGTATTTAACCTCATTAGTCATCAAAGAAATGCAAATTATGGCCATGATGAAGTACCACTATACACTCATATGAATGCCTGAAATGAAAGACTGATGTCGAACATTGACAAATATGTGGAGCAACTAGAACTCTCAGGTGTACAGTATGATACTATTTAAAGAAGTTTCAAAAATCAGCAAATACTAATGAATGGCCAGTAAAATAATAACCTTTGCTGTGGCATGGTCGGGACGGGGGGACAGGGCAGGAATAACTGAGGATAGGGGTAGGGGACTGAGGATGAGGATAAGACTGGGAGGGGGTATGGGGGCTTCTGAGATTGAAGGTAAAGCTCTATTTTTCTGAGTAGTGACTATGTGTATGTATTGACTTTGTGACATTTCATTGAGTGGCACACAAATGATTGTATGCTTCTTGGCATGTATGTTTTACCTGAAAAATTATAACTACTTATATGTATATCTAATTATATCTAGAAAGTATGTTTTTGATATGTATTGATAAGATAATTACTGCTATAATATTTGGTCGATAGGCGAGTGATCATATCCAAACTGATCCACAATATAAAATTATATTTCAATAATTTGGCATTAGACTATGAGGCATATTAATGCAGCAGGAGCTATAGATATAATCTTGTTGTAGGTACATTTTAGTAATAAAATCATCACCCACTTACTAGAGTGATGGTAGAGTTTAACTGCATTCCTAAGAGCAGTATCTCTCAGTTGCTACTTCTGATGTGTCACCTCACATTAATGGATCACCAACATGTGGACACTATCACCAATATGCAGACACTATTGCAGTGCTAGTGGTTTAGATGCTTTCTTCCTTGCCTGTTAAGATGTCTGGAATAAGGTTTGTCAGGAGGGACCTATAAGTAGCTTCCCCTTGTCTTGCTCAGAAGGCAAGAAGAAAGATGGCCTACAATATTAAAAAGTTGAGATTATAGTTCCCAAGTAAATATTTTCTTCATATAATTTCAGTCTTTCTCTTAATACAAAGAAAGGTACCAGTAATGTCCTCTAAAAACATATATTAGAAACCATATATAATTAACTATTTCAATGCTTCTTTTCCAACCATTTGATCCCATGATTTGTTGGCCTCAAACTAAGTTAAATCCTGTATAGAGTAAGTTTCAATATAACTAATATGAGGTAGAATGCTAAAAAGGAAAAAAGCAATGCTCTAGGATTTACTTAATGTCTTCTGTCCTTAGTGCTTCCACCAACTATCTGAGCGACCTTAGGCAAGTCTGAGGCTCCAGACTAGATGACCTGTAAGCTCCTCTTTTGATGTGAAAATAGCATGGTTCCATATGTAATTTTATAATGTGAACTTGAATATAAACATAATCCAGTCCTTACTATAAGATTTTACTTAAAGTTGTAGGTTGACAGTATAATAAATCTACTATAGAACTATTTTTTTTTCTCCTCCCTGCCAAAAGTATGCAGGCTCTTCCTCTTATCTGCATTTTTACCTCTAACTTCCTAGTCACTTTCAAATGCCTTGCTCCTTTATCAACAATAATCATGCTAGCAAACATCTACTGAGCATTTCCTCAGAGGCAAGCATTGTTCTAAGTTTTACATAGGTGATTTTCTTTAATCCTCCTAATAACCCTGCTATAAATTCCCAATTTTGAGGAAATTGAAGTACAAAAAGGTTAAATGATTTGTCCATAGTGATGGCCTAATTAACAAAAGAGCCAGTATCTGAACCCAGGCAATCTGACTCCAAAGCTCCCATGGTAAAAATATAATAAAAATTAACAATTGCTTTCACCTAAATTCTTACTACTTGCCAAGGACTGCTTCAAAGCACGTTAACACAAAATATATAATTTCATAGAAATTCTATAAGATATATTTTGTTAACTTTATAGTTAAGATAGGAAAACTGAGGCATATAAAGTTTACGTAACTTTCTTAAGGATAAATATTATTAAATAGCTGAGTCAATATTTAAACAGTGACCTGCTTCTTTATTCTATTCTCTCTTTCTTCCAACCTACCTTTTCTCCCTTTTCTCTTTGCCAGTCCTCTGTCATTCACCCATTTTTTCTACCTGTTGTTGCCTTAAATATATATAGTACCATGCACTTAATTCATCTCTAACATAAGGGACAACTCGGGGCATAAGAATAAACTAAGATTGAAGACTAGATTAGATTATATGGTGTGTAATTCTAAGACCTAAAGCCTCAAAGACATATCATTATCTAATAAAGTAAATAATTTTGTCTGAGTAAAATGATAATATTTTCATGTATTAAGTCATTGTAGGTCAAATGTATTTAGTAAACACATACATATAAACATTACAAGCATACATACAGTAACCTTAGAAATTACAGAAGATATTGAAGCACACTCTCATAATAATGTTGTCATATGAATTCCTTTTCTTCTATGAAATTCTTATAATGTTTTTCTTTGTATACAATTTTCTTTTGAAAAGAAACTTTGAGAATCACTAGTTTCATTTGCATCAATGTGATTATTTTCTTGTAAATTTTTAATGCTGTTTCTTTAATGTGGTATTTTCAGGATTTGTAGGATTTAGTTTTAAATATCTTATTACATCACCTATGGAACTAAGATTGTTATATTCTTTGCATACATTGTTTACTTCTTACTGGTCTCTGTGGGGTTAATTTGTCACCATTAATAGATGTATTTTCTCTGTTCTATGTTTACTCCAGGGTTTTCTAATGAGACTTGTGCTTCCAAGGACTAATAGGACTACACTGTAAGCTTGTAACGGGTCATTGCTAAAATACATAATATATAAAACTTCAAAAATATTCATATACTTATATTCACTGTGAATATGATAATTTTGTCATTTCTTAGTAAACCCAATCTTACGAACATAGATTTTCAAGTGTTTTTTTTTCTTTACTACTCTTGAAAAAGAAATTTATTTTATTTCATTATAAAAGGATTAAGTCTAAAAATACTATTACTAACAATGCCTTTTTCAATATAAACTTTTTAAATGATTTTAAAAAATAAATGTTGAAAACATAAAATCAGATAAAATTCAATTTTCCAGTGATCTATTGTTGAGTTGTGGAGTATATTTGGTATATGTGTAGCACTAATTACAAGGACTTGACAAATCCTAATTACTAATTACTAAAATGAATAGTTTTAGGTTAAGAATGACCTAAATTTGGCAAGTGTTTTTACAAGAGGAGGATCAATGTTTTATTTTGAAGGAAGAACAGAAAATGCTGCTTCTTTATTTAATTCCGCTCTGTCTCTGCCAATTAAGACCCAAACTCCCACCTCAAGTATTACATATTTTAATGTTGTGCTTTTTGCTCTTACCTTTTTTAGTTATTCTAAAGGATGAAAATGTTGGTAAAAACCATTAAGGACAGATTTAGACACCTGCAACTTGACAAACACAATACCACCCTATCCCTTACCCCCACACTACTACCAAATCATGTTACATGGAAGGTTATATATATTATCTACAAATGGAGGAGACTTTGTTCCATGGCATGAAGCAGTATTCCTGGTTGCCTAAGATAGTCAACCAACTTTGCAAATCACAAATCAGGGCAGATACAGTTATAGACGATTTATAGACTAAATGCATTGGATGTGCAGAACTGAAGTTTGCAATGAGTAGAACTTGTTCTCTTTTTAAAGGCATTAATTTGTTTTGAGTTTAAATATTCAGCTAGAGATTCATTCTACATTAGGCAGTATGATTAAAATTGCTCAAAGTCAACTCCCAGAAACAATGCATCAGAGATCTCAGAAATATATCGGAACTGGAAAGGTCTTTTGAGTCACTTGTTTCCTTTTTTATATTGCTGGTCTTGTTACTGGACATTGCAGTCTGCCATTATTTCTAACTATTAATGACTATAGAATAATAGCTACACACACAGTATCACTCACACAAAACCAGCAGTGATACCTTCAAGAGAAATAATCTTAAACATATATTTGAGATTAAGCATAAATGCCATTACCACCATCTGCAAAGCCAGTTGCAGTGATAATAGGTACAGCCACCATAATTAGTCCACTGCTGCTCCAAACATACTTCATCAAGAACTGCTCTATCATGATGTACCACAAACGTTTGGATAAAATGAGGTTCATCTGATCTGCTAAAGCTTTGTAACTTTTCTGCAGTTGTTTCATTTCTACCTATAGAGGGAAAAAGAGTTAAGAATTAACTCAGCATAAACTATAAAAATAAATATTGTATGCTTGGGGACTTTCTTTAAGTTAAGTTCCCTATTAGTTTGCTTTATTTAGTATAGTATTATCTATGATTCTAACAATCAATAAATCCAGGTTAATATCCAATTTAGTCGTTATTATTTAGTTTTATCACGCCCGTAATATTAATATTAAAAACATGATACTCAGTAAATATAATGTTAAGTATAAAAATATAAGTGATTTATAATTATGATTTCAAAATTATATATAAGATGTTAAAATTAAATGATAATTCTGTAAGACATGTGTAAATAATGTTAGAACATTATCCTTGATTGTACCAAAAATATCTGAAAATAAACACATGATACATATATGTGTAATTAATTAGATTCCAGTTTTGAACTAACTCAATTTATTGAGTTTTGTCTTAAATTCAAGAAGCCTAGCCTGCTGTAATTTACATCACTGAGTTAAGAAGATTGACAAATCAATATGATTAATACAACACAAGAAGCCAATTTTCATGTTAGAGTAGAAGTCCTAAATTTGCCTTAAAATTTCTTCCTCAGAAGAAATTTTGGTACTGCTATAAGAATTATTTGGTACTGCTATAAGAGTTATTTTTTGATCATTGATAATGCTTCAACAATTAAGTAATTCTACTCAGTAATTAAAGTACCATTTTCAACTTTTGACTACCTTAATATTTTATTTGCCGAGTCATTTTTGTTAAGATTTCAGATGCATCACCTTGAAAATTTCTGTCATATTTAATATTATGAAGTTATGTTCATGCACCGCAAGTTTATGTAATTATGCTATTTTAGTGAACTGCTTAATGTTGAACATCTTTAATATTTAAAATAATATTCCAGAACTTCTTTTCTATTCCTTTCTAATCTTAATTTTTCTCAGTTAGACAAGATTTCATTTTACTGCCTTTTATTGGTCAAAATGTAGTGCTGTACATTAACTAAGAGTAATGAATATTTGTGAGACAAGCTCTTCTGCACTTCTTAGAACTTAGGATACTCCATCATTGACCAGATATACAAAATTGTCAAACTTGTCTTTCCTATGAAAGCAAAGTTTTTGTTTTTTTCTTGAAAAACAAAAGAACAACAACCACAAAATACCATCCTAAATTTTCCATCTCTGTGGAAACATATTTCCAAACATATATTTTCTTCTAAGTTTCTGGAACCACATATTAAGTTAGGATTTAAGTTTTAAGAAAATGGTTTAGAGATCATTCCTAGCATATTTGGGTAACCGAGCTTAAGTAGACTTTTTTTTTTAGAGTGTCAAACATTTTATTCTCATGAAACTTTTGAAAAGTTTGCACTCTATAATTTTTAAACAGCTTGTGATTAAACAGGGTAATGAAGCATACATTTAAATAAAGGTTTAGACTTAATAGGAGTGAGTCCATCGACAGTACAACAGATGGTATCTAGCACTGAAGTGGCAGCTTGAACAGTCTCACATTTCACCCATCGCCTTAATTTCTCTTACCTTATGTCCTCTGTAAAAGGCAATTTCTTCAACATTGGCTATAATTCTGGAGTGCACATACCGCAAATAACCTTTTCTGTGAGCTTCTTCAGCCACCAATTTACCAAATTTGGGAGAGCAGGCTTTCAACACTTTAGCAGTGGCATATACCACAAGTCCTGCTAATAGGGTTGGCCCAACTGGGCTCGCACCTCTGGATGTAGCAGTTTGGATGAGCGTATAGGAGGTCAGGATTACATCTAAAATAGGTTTGGTCAGATTGGAATACAAGTGAGCCACAGATTGGGAGAACATCATAATATCCTCAGTGAGAGATTGGTCAGGGTTTGCCAGCCTCCCATCCATATTGATCACCTTATAATAAGTCTCATTTGTAAAATAGGTTTCGTAGGCATGGTCTACTAGGCGAGTTCTGAAGGCCAAAGCCAATTTGCACTCCAGGTACCTTATTGCACTGTTGACAAAGGTGGCAGGGATGGCAATCATAAGCCACTTGATTAATTTGATGATGAAAGTCCGAGGCTTCTTCTCCACAATGCTTTTTACTATTTTTCCATCCAGACCAGCCACATAGATAGACAGAAAAGTTCTTGAGACTAGAGCCACTGAGTGGAGGCAGAGCCACCCTGTTTCAGTGGTCACAAGTTTTGGAAAGAGAATTTTCCGAAGTTCTAGTAGCTGTTTGAAAAAATCTGCATTCACTCCAGGCGAAGGGTTTTTACAAGTAATCTCGGTGCAATGCAGTATTTCTCTGTTCTCTCCAGCCGGATAAGCTTCTTTTTTCTTCCTGTGGCCAGATTGCTTTAAACGATTGCCAATGATGGGATAGAGTGTTTTCAGAGTATATGCCGCAGCCACCAGGCAAGCAGCCCTTTTAGCAGCACTCGATCGGGTCCATTTCACTCGATCAGCTGCTACATTTAGCATATGTATCATTTTCCCAGTTACCCAAACCGGCTTCAAAAAGAGTTGTTTAAAAGATCATGCTCCGCGGAGATCCCCAGCAAATGTTTCAGAAAGTCCTACAGCGTTCCATACTCTGCAGTTTCTTCTCTTCTCCTCTTCTGTTTTTTGTTTTTGTTTTTAATTTTGTTCTGCTGTGACAGATGCAGCAGAGCTCAGACTCCACTGCATCTAATGGGGATGATTCCCTTAGAAGCTCAAGCTGCACCAAGCCGCCTCAAGCTCCTCCCATTCAGGCCCCTCATTGGCTGTGAAGGCCGTGGGACCTTGGAATCTTCTCTGCTTCCCTTTGAACCTTGAAAATGAGAAGAGAGCAAAACAAATTACATCCTTAACCAGGAGTTCAGAGAGTTAAATATCTATTTTTGGAGAGGTCGAATCAGGGAAGCTGCTGGTGAGAAAAACCTACCATAGCTACTGAGCATGCTCTGCGTCACTTAGAAATACACAAAAGTTTCAGAACATTCCTCACTTCTCTAAGGTAGTTAGATACTGCAAGGGGAAGAGCAAAAAAAAGGGAGATTTCCAAAAGCTGTAAAACGACATGAAGGAGAAGGAACGAGGGAGTTAAGGGAGGGACAAGAGGATCAACATAAAATGAATATGAAAAGGCTATGGAATGAATCCGAAGGGGAGAGAGATGAAAGTGACAAGTGGGAAGGGCATTGTAAAAAATATTTTGGTTCCACCCCACTCCATTTAATTTTTATTTTTGTCTGTGATTCTATATGAAGTCCCAGAACCTATCACACAGTTATAATTAAGAGTTTGGCTTTTTACACAAAAAAGTAAGTCTTCTGTGTTATAGAAACTAATTCTTTGCTATATTCCCATCCCTATGTTAACTTGTCCTTATAATAAAAATCTTCCAGCCCCACAACTATTTTTAGCAACGGACCTCTGATACACTGGTATTATTTACAAGACGACTATTAAATAAATGAGAGCAATGTTTCACTTCTGCCATCCCCTTGTGTCCTTTAGATAGTTGTTACTTGGAGGTATGTGACTCCGTAATCAAAAGTTGACCATTTGGGAATCCAATTGCAGTTAGTGGAAATAGCTTCTCCAGGACCTTACTTCAATTTTCAAGGTTCTTTGTCTTTTGCAAACTTTTGCTTCGCTTATTTTCGTTTATGCTAAGAATTAATCTCTTGGCTATCTCCCATTTCCATTTTGATTATTTGATAAAAACCAGAGTGTTAAAAAAAATTCTCTATATTCCTAATGGAGGACTTAAACTATTAAATAGTCAAGCAAAATTCTGTGTATTAAAAAAAATGTTTAAAGGCCATTAAAAGGCCATTTTAATAGGCTAGGATGAATGTATTCTTAAATATGCAAAAACATTTTTGCTTCCTCACCCCCACAGCACAACCATAACATAACATAACATAACATAACATAACATAACATAACATAACATAACATAACATTTCTAGTCAGCTGGAAGCCTGGGAGGATAAGCATTCAACTAGAACAGAGGTTGGCAAATTACAACCCAACCAGTGAGCCAAATAGAACCAATGGCCCTTGAGCTTAGAATGGTTTTTACATTTTAAAGTGGTCAAAAATACATCCAAAGAAGAACAATATTTTGTAACATGTGAAAATTGTATGAAATTTTTATTTCAATGTCCATAAGTAAAGTTTTATTGGAATACAGCCACACCCATTTATTTACTTATTATCTATGGTTTTTAAGCCACAGAGGCAGAGTTGGGTAGATGAAACAGCATGCAATATTTACTACCTGGCCCTCTTCAGAAGTTTTCTAACCCCTCTGCTAGAATATAAAACTGTCTTGGGGCTGAATGATCTTGATTATTCAGTTTACTAGGAATAAAGCACTATCCTCACTTTTATAAGTACCAGTATTCCTGCATAAGCTTTTAAATCTCCTCCTTTCCCATGTACCTATATTAATTCTAATAATCATCACAGAGCTCTTTTCATTTGCTTGCATTCGATTCAGATTTACTAACACATGAGTAGCAAATTCATGCAAATCTTTTTGGTAGCTGGTCATAGTATCATAATGGTTTATTTCAAATTCTTTTATTACTAATCTCCTGCTTTTTGTGTGTCAAAATAAGGCTGCCTTAAAATACTTATAAATTTTAATTTTTTATGTCACATCTCCTGACTGTGATAAGACAAGTGGAGGGTCAGGGTAAACTTAACTGGGGCATGATAAGAGGATGTTCAGCCAGGCAAAACATGGTACATGAGGGATGCATAGGTCAGAAAGCAGTTGTCAATCAAGGCAAGTGGTTTGCATCACTGGTGTAAGACATCCATATCAGGGGAGGAGCAGGGCAATGAGAAATTTAGAAGTAAACAACATTAGAGATCTAAAAAGTTTTGCTCTTAATTATTAGTAGGTCAGTTTATCAACTGATAATGAGGCTAGAGTACAGGAACGAACCTTTAATGTCTGGATGAAAGACTTGTTGGAAATGAACAATTAGGCATGAAGAAAATAAGCAAGATAGAAATTTGGTTACCACAATTGTGGTACAAGGGAGGTTGAAGGCCAGTTACCAGAACTGGGGGAAAAGTCATTGTGAGATTTGACTTGATGTTGAGCCACTGAAGTACAGACCTAACTATAACCATGTAAATTCCATTCCCACCCTTCACCCCTATCCTGCCCTCAAGAGTCAGGGTTGGTCCTAGCATTGGAGACTAGGTTCAAGCCTTTGCAGAAGGCAGAGGAAGAATTAGAGATGATGGGAAACAAGATAGTAATTCCAACTGGAAATACTTGCCATTTAAGTAAGAAATTAAGAATGTCAAGGTACTTCTTTCATATTTTCTAATAGTGGTATGCAATTAAAGCAAAGAGAATGTTAATTTAGTTTGAATTTCAAACCAGGTGAGAAAAAGGAGATTAAAAAAAAAAATCACTTACTATAGTAAACATAATTCAGCCTAATTTCCACTGAAGCTTCTCTACTTTACACGTGTTTATATGGGGAAGTACTAAAATTTCTTAAGAGGGGAGAGATAATCTTAGAAAAAAATCTTGAAAATGAATGAAATAAAAAACAAGCAATAGTTATCAAATTGTTTTCAAGTGTGAGACTCTCAATGATGTTAGTATCAAAGTGAACACTATAAATATCCATGTAAGAGCAGGATTAACTAGATTTTTTTTATATATTTGAGAATATGTATATTTACATACATTAGAAAAACTATATGCTTTATAAGCTGATAAAACATAATTTTTATAATAAAGAGAACTACATATACAAGAATATAAATTAAAAATATGTAATGTAGATAATACGTGTTGTGTACTTAGTAAATCACCAGAAAGTAAATAATTTTTAGTAATAAAGATAAATTAAGTTCCCTCTCACTTCTTTTACTCTCAGTCTTTCTCTTGATACTCTTCTTTCTGTCTCTCTGTCTTCAACTCTCAGGCTCTCTCACTCTCTGCCTCTGAGAGGAGACCATACTCTCTCTGTGGAGTGTTATCCCTATTCTAATAAACTTGCCTTTTGACTTAAAAAAAAGAGAAATTAAGATTTAAAAATTCTGGATAGATTTTCTTCTCAACAAAAGCTAAGTAGTATTTTGTCTGTGCTGTATTCCTTTCTTGAAATGTTTCCTGACCCACGAGATTACCTAATTGCCCTACTGGCCCTAAAATAGAACAGTGTTTGACTCTTATCAGTTATGTAGCCTTATTCATGTGAGGCATAAACAACAGTGAAGATGAGATCTTAGGTCAACATTTCAGCTATTACAAATAACTACCTAATAACTAGTTCATAAGGAAAAGTATTTTCTGTGAAGGAAAAACCAGTAAATATATTGTCTGAAGATACGTCTTCTTTAGCCTCATTCGCCATTTCCACTGAAGTGACTTTAGTCAGGGAGAAAGATGATTCAGTTCATCTCTCAGTTTTTGATTCTTCTCAACAAATTGGTCAATCTTTCCTTTATGTCCCTTCACATAAAATGTAGCCAAAAAAAAAGGCAGTTAATCCTTTAGTGAATGATATTCCCCTTCTAGTTAATTTAGTCAGTTTGTATGTTTTTAAAATGTTGACAGTAGGAAAGGCAAATATGCTGGGCCATTGCTCTGCCTTGACCGTATTGTTAGTTACTGAGAAAGAACCAGTTACTCCATGCCTAAGAGTGATTTGTTCTGAAATGTATTCAACTGGTGTAATTCAAACAAGAGATGTATTTTAGTGCATTTTTGTTATAAAAATCAGAATTTGTATCATTAAACAAGATGTCTATCCTGGGACATAATCCTATTTTAGGTACTATTTTCCGGTGACTTAACAGAAAATGTATTACATTTGTAATTGCAAGATATTCCCAGGTTTAAGTCTAGAAAATGATCATGACAAGTAGGGAAAAAAAGTACTTTGTGCATTTCTTTGGGACAAGAGATTTCTAGTTTCTAACCAAAATGTTATAGAACAGTTTGTAAGATAAATATTTTATGAAGATATACAAACATACAGAAATGAACAGTAAAATCCAATTTTTGTTTTGAGAGTTTTTTCGATAAGGAGTTGAGTCTGGGCCTTTACTGCTAAAGCGTTTTGATCAAGCTCTCTCAGAAACACAAAATGTATAGAATAGTAAATCACTACATTGCAAGGTTTCTAATAAACTTTACTGAATATTGAAACTGAACGTGAAAGATATTTAAAGGATTTGGATACGAAGTGATAACGTGGGAATGGAAACATCTTCTTAAGGATTAGGGATCTATAACTTTGTCCTTGCCTTCTTTTTCTTCCCTAAGCCTGGTCTTTAATCTGAAAAGAAGGCTGAGATCAATAAAGAACTAACTAAAATTATGGTGCAGCTGGTTTGAAACATTAAACCTGTGGTCACAGACAGATATTTCATTTACTTAGGCCGCCCTTGCCTGAGCAATTAAAACTGTCGGTGGGGCTCCTTCTCCTTTAGGTGTGCTGACTACTTCCCCCCAGCATCCTTTGCGGCTCCATTAGGCCAGGGTCGCAGAGGCTGTTGGGAGACCGGGGAGGAACCTACTAGGGCCGCAGAGGCTGTCGGGTAGCTGGCTGGTCCGTGGGCCGGAAGGCTTGGAGGCCCGGCAGGAGCTGGCTGAGCCTTAAGAAGTTGTGGCCCCTCACGGAACCAAGATGTCTGTGGTTTAGTCGTTGGAACCTCGGTGTCTACTTCTTTCCTCGCTCAGAAGTTTTGGGGAGATGAACTGGGTCGGGGGCTCCCGGTGAGTTTGGTGCTGGAGCTCGAGACTGTAGCCCTTAAGTCTCTGGACATTCATCCCATAATGGCGCCACTTCCCTAGACCCTAGGGGAGGACTTAGCCTTAGCTGGAGAGAACTTGCTAGGAGTGAGTTTTTTAATCATTATCTAAGCCGGAATACCCCAGCACTGTATCTCTTCGTAAACCAAAAGCAACTCAGCTTCATCTGACTGTCTTTTCACAGGCTTCAGGTGGGGGCTCACTGCTCTGCTCCCTTGCCAGTATCCCACGTCCTTTTCCATTGAGGCCTCTGGGCACCTGAACCCTCTTCTGCCTTCTTCCCGTGCCTGCCCCTCATTCGGAAGGGGTTTCTCCTGGGTCACTATTTAGTCTTTGCAGGAATTTGGAAAGTATTTCGGAAGAGGCCATTCCTTGCTGCTCTTAAATTCATTGGTGGGGGGCAGTATCAACCATAAATCCAATTTAGTTTGTTTTTAAAGGAAAGTAAAGAGAATCGTTTTTACTTTAATAACATGCAAGAGAATTTACAATTTATTTTGTATTTAGGATTAATCCCATAATGCGTGATAAATCGACAATTTAGATTTGTATAACTTATTCGTTGCTGTTGACCTTGAAGTCCACTAGGATGGAAATCATGTGGGCTTGTAATTTCAATTGCTCAAATTCCTTGTTAATGTTTTGATTGAAACACTAAGCCATTAAATACATTTTTTAGTAGAACCAGAACAGTGGTGATATAGTTAGATAATATTTATATCCTAAGGAATTTTATGAGAGGAAAGACAACTTTTGTGTCCACCACGTATTTTAATATGTCCAATAATTTTAGCAGGAGCATTTGTCTATTGACTATATAGCATTGTATTTTAGAAATTTATCTGAATTCTAGGCTAGTATTCTAGCATCATGCTTCCACTTTGGAAAAAAGTGAAAATTCACTACAGGCTTCACAAGATTTAATTGATATATGATAATTTGATGTTTTTGAATTTGGCATTCTTTAAAATGAATATTAAGTGAGATATGAAATCATTTTACAAATGCTTAAGCACTGTTAAAATGTGCTGTTATTCTGTTATATATTTCAAACTTGGTATTCAGGGAGTAATATTTTAGTTGTTGGAAAGACGCAAAAGCAATATACTGCAGGAAATGTGTAGTCTAGGATTGTTTCTCAAAATAAGGTAATGTTGCACCTGGAGGTATTAGGTATTACAGTGCTTAGGAAACCACATAAGAAATATGACATCTCCCTGGAGCATCAGTTTTACTCAGGGGTCAGAGGGATTCTTCTTTTTTTAAAAAATTTAAACAAATGTGGATACATTACAGAGTAAAATGTGAAACTTGTGAAATTTTAAGATAAATGTGCAATTTTAAATACATTTTCAGTGGAGAATGGCTTCCTTAGGGTCAAACACCAGATTGGTAATGAAAACTTAGTATCTCCACTTTGTACTATCATAGTAGACAGGTGGGCAAGATTAGTTGATCATGGTGCTCTGATCATGAGGCCTTGACGGGCTTCAGCATTTAAGACAGTGTTCAGTAATCACTAACAGCTGATTGGAGCTACTATAGAATAGAAATTTTAATCCTTTTCTTAGACATCCTGGAGCACTTCTTTATTCTGTTAGAATTGTTTTTTGGTTGAAAAATTTGAGAACTGTTAGAAACTTAATAGTTCCTAATGTAAACAAGTTAGAAATATAATAGTTCCTAATATAGACAAGTGAAGTAACTGGAGAACATTTGTAAAGCTCCATCAAAACAACTGCTCCCTCAGAGTATTCAGCATTAACTCAACAAATGTTTTTACTTGCCTACCTGTTTAGGGCATTGTTAAGCTGTATGGGGGGATTCAGAAAAGAAAGATATAATTTTGGTCCAGAAAAAAGAATTTATGGTAGAATGGTGAGATTAGAATTGGGTAAATGACTGTAATACTAGATAGTTAAAAAGCATTTAATGTATAACAAGCACTGTTCTAAGTCCTGTTGTATATTAGCTCATTTACTCTTAACAAGAACCCTGTGAGGCATGTATAAATGTCATCCACATTTTACAGGTGGAGAAACTGAAATACCATTAATATTAAATGACTTGCCCAGGTCACTCAGTTAGTGGCAGAGTTAGGATTTGAGAACAATGTGCTTAACTACTATGCTATGCTATATAGAAATATGAGTATTGTAAACTTGGTACAAATAAGGGCTGTGTATATTAAGAGAACTGAGAAATAGGAAATTATATTAAGCCTTGAAGGATAGCAGGAACAAGCACCACAGAGAAGCAGTGAAACTCAGGTTCTTGGAAATTGAAAAGGTGAGATAAACAATCGATCAAATTGGAGATCTAGATTTTATCAAGGCTTAGAAAAAATGGGTTGAGAGGAGAGGTAGTAAAGAACTTGAAAGGATTATTTGGCAGACACTACATGGGTCTGCATTAAGACAGGGAAACACTAAGGGGCTTTATACATTTTTGTCAAAGGAATGAATGAAGCAGGCTGTAGGAAGTTTATGTTTTGGCCATGGCAGCCTGATTGTATACACTAAATTGAAGCAGAGTATTTTTATATATTATAGGAACCTGATATAAAGTTTAATTGCAGAATCATTTGATAGAAGGATCTTTTCAGTTGCAGAGTCTTTACAACTTTTCTTGACATAAAGCAAACTTGGCAGTTGACTTTTTTCTGCCCTTCATTTTAGGGGCTCTACCAGTCATACATAAAATATCTTTTTGTGTGTGAGGGAAAAGGCTGGTGGCGAGGGAAGAAGTAAGCTTCCCTTATTTTACCTTTTAAATTACTTGGTTTGGCTGTAGTGTTATGGTGGACGGTGGACGTCTTTGCAAGATATCACATTTCCTTTCAAAGTTTCATTTAGGGTAAAGAGATTTGGGCTAAGCTAAAATGAAATTTACATATCTATGATAGCTGTTTCCATTCTTCTGTCCTTGAAACTTGCTAATCAGTGATAATGTCAGTTTTTTCAATTTAATGGTCTGTTTTTTGTTTTTTTTTAACGCCTTCAGCACTTGGTCTTCCTAGGTGGTCTCCCATCAAAGTATTAACCAGGCCCAACCCTGCTTAGCTTCCAAGATTAGACAAGATCTGGCACCTTGGGTGGCATGGCTGTAGCTATTCTTTCTTTTTTCTGAAATTGTATACTTTTTTTGATTTTAAAATGCCCCTCTTTAAGTCCTTTCTTGACAAAATTAAAAGAGCAATCATTTGTCAGTCTTACTAGTTAAAAAATGTTGTTTTTTTTTTTGCTTGTCTGGGAATCATTGACCTAGAACACCTAATTTTTGTTTGGCACTTTTTCTAAATCACCTCTGAGACCTTGTATTTTCCTAATCAGCTTGAGGTGTAAATTTGAGAGAGGACAGATATAAGCACTGATTTTTTTTTTTTTAATTTGGAAAAGATTCTCTTATTTTCCTTGTTCATTGATCAGTGACTCTCTTAACCACATTCATAGCCACCTCAGACATGAAGGTGGTAGGAAGAGAGGAAAGGAAGGAGAATATAAAGATGTAACCAGTCTTTGGGTCACGATATGCTGTTCAGAAAGATATTGAGTATAAATCTATAAATACACTGTGTGCAGTATAATTTTTTTTTTTAGGGCAAGTTTATAACTTGGATTGAAGAATGCAACCAGTATTATAGGAAAGACAGATAAAATCCCGTTTAAATTTTGGTAAAGGAGAAGTTTGCATATATTAAACGTAGGCGTGGAATGTTTGTGTGTGCAAAATATTTATTGAGTGCTATGTACCAATCACTGTGCCAGGTGGGGGTACAAAGTAACTGAAATTTAGTTTCTTTCCGAGAGATTTATAGTTTATTGGTGGTGGGGGGAAGGATATGCCTTGTCTTTAAGTTTGAAAATGTTAAGATCAGGAGCCAAAATATGTGGTTTAAAGAATAGATATTGTGAATAATAGAACATAAGATAGTTTTAGCTTAGGGTTTGGCGGATCAGAAACAAGGATAAAGGAAAGTTCAAATGGAGAGAAACAAACATTACATAAGTAGTTGGTGATAAGATTATATTTAAATATTTTAAAATGTATGTGTATCTGCTTTATGGTGAATTTGAAAGCCAGACTGAGATGCTGAAATTTTATCTTTTAATTATTGAAGAGTCATTCAAGTTTGGAAGTAACACAATGAAAGTGGTATTTTATGACTCTTTGTTTGTGGTGTTAGTGGTATGTATGTTAGAATATAGCAGGGAAAGATTCCAAGATAATGACACTAGTTAGGATTCTGTAGAGGGAAAAATGTTATTTTTCCATTTTCTGGTATGACTATAGTCTCCAAATCAAATCAACACCAATTCTAACTCACTTTGTGGGGATCATGGAATATGTGAATTTGGATTAATTATTAAACATCACTATACAGGGGTAGTTCCAGGTTGTGAGGAGCCCTATTTATGGAAAAAAAAAATACAAAAATGGTGACTACAAAATTAGTATAAGGCCTTGGAAGGGGCATATTTAAGTATAGGGCCTGAAGCTTAATTAGCTTTACGATAAATTCTCTGTACAGTAAATTAGCCTCTGTCTCTATGCATATCTTTATCTGTTAAATGAGGATAATACTTAAATGTACAATGAACATCATCCCAGTTAGTCTAGAATAGTTAAGGTTTCTGCCTGTGGTCCTAGTGGCATTCCCAGTTTTACATTTGTCTTGTATTTAACTAACTGTACCATTAATAGTTCTATATAAATGAGTCCAGATAGATTCAATGAACATTATTGTTTCACCTCTGTGGTGGTTTGAATTAATAATGCATGAGCCATGTGTACAGTGAAGAGTTCTCATTTTAACATGTGGTTAATTCAGAAGATATCCAGTGATAATTCAGGCCTGACACTTTACAGATGGAAAGTAACTAATAGCTCCTTTTAAAGACAACATGAAGGGCACCTGATGATAAAGTGTGCTGGCACATGAGCAGTTAGGGACAACTAACTGGCTGGGTGGGGTAGGAGAAGTATTTAGTGCTGTTGTTTTTGCTGGCCACTTGTACCAGCTAGTTGTACCATTGCATGCTAAAATTTTAGAGATTTGTATAGCCACCATGCCCAGGGGTTGAGATCAATAGGAAACGGGAAATTTTTGATTAGGTATAAGTGAAATATTTGCAAGGAATAGAGGCTAAGCAGTCCTGTCAGAGAGCATACATAGAATAGAAGGAATGTTGTTGCAGTAGTTTTGTCAACAACTTTTCTTTTTAAAATTGGTAATGTGTTTGTAATCTTTTTTTGACAGCAGGGGAGCTCAAATAAAGGAAAATTAATGATAAATTACCGACATTTTATTTTTCAATGAAGTTGATGATGAGCCTATAACTTGTACATAATGTTTGCCAACATTTAGCATCTCTCATCCTTATATCATTGACCATATGACTATCTGAAGACACAATCTACTGAAAAAGCATCAGGATTTACTTTCAGAATTAGTACTTATTTTTAGGAGATTGTAACTGCAGAAGGCAATTTGACACATAACAGCAGAATATTGATAAAATTATTTCTGCAATGATAATATGAATACAAAGTTGGTTAGTCATAGCATCTTTAGTGAAACAGAGTTCTTACTAAATTATGCAACTTACGTAGCCAAGATATATTTGGATATACATATTTGGTTATGGTTTACATGTATTTTATAATTGCATCCAGAGAAGCTTAAAATTTCACCAAACAGAAGCCGCAGTTGCCAAAATTTCAAACAGTTTTACATATGCACAGTTAATGTAACTGAATTACAATGTTTTTGAGACAATACTAATAATGAATACAAAAAGAATAATTGGTCATGTCCTTATAAGCTTTCTTTGCTGTCTTTCATTAATTGGATTTCACAAACGTTTGAGGTTTTGACAAATTACTTTTTAAATCAATTTATGTGTCCTGTATTGTTATTGAACATTTTTTTTAAAAGGTTCTCTAAATTTTGATAACATTTTGCTTAAAACCAGTTGGATATCTTTATCCAAAGTATCCCATAAATGAAGTGAAAAAACTTCAGCTTTTAAAGTTTTTAGTGAGTTATAATTATTAAAATAAAGTGTTTAAGATTTAATTGTAAAAAGCCTGAAAATACATCTATATTGAGGTTTCATTCACATTCTAAAACCTTCCACTGTGGGACTCAGGAGATGGATGCTCGTGTTTATTATTATATCCTCTAACTGTGAAACAATTTTTGTGTGGAAATACTGTGAGAATTCAGTCTCTCAGAACTTATTTTAATTAGGCTCTATATTCTGAGTATTAGATAGATTTCTGCCTTATGGATTTGACTGTTTTTTTCTCAGTACATTACCTTTTGAAATTCATCTTTAAAAACGTTTTTCTTGTTTTAGAAGACCTTATTTAAAAGCCATAACATTCTAACATATATCGTTACTATTCTTAACACATCAGATAGACTTGCTTTAGTTTTGTGGAAAGACAATTGTAAGTACTTTTTCTAGGCTAGTTACGGTCCTGAATTTTAATAAGTCTGCTAGCTAACAGTGTCGTTTTCAGGTTAATTTCAATCTAATAGGCTATACAATATTGTTTTTCATTTGTTAGTTATTGCTCTATTAATTTTATTTACATTTTTTACAACCTAAAATATTATATAATTGTAACAATCTGGAAACAGTTTCTTTTGCATGGCACCATACCTACCACTCAAAAAATTAAGCAGCAAACTAAAAAGCAAAATAAAAGAAACAAAAAAGAACAATTGAAGACTAACAACAAGGCATATGATACCTGGGAGATGACTGCTCATTGGTTTATCATTATATACTGTAATGTAGCTTCAGTTTCTCCTGAGTACTCCATTTAAAATGTACATTAGTGTTGTTTTGATATTTCTTTGACAGCCTTATTACCTCTGTGTCTATTTTTTTCATGAAGAAAGTATATCTTTAGCATTTTCCTCTTTAAATCTTTCCTTACTAGAAAGAATAGCAAGTGGCAGAATGCCCTGATACTTTTCTGTAGTCAGTATGGATTGATTTCTTTTTTTTTCCTCTCTCTCTCCCTCCTCTTCCCTTCTTTCTTTTCCTTCCCTCCCTTAACCTCTTTATACCTCTGTATTTTATTTTTTCTTTTTTTCTTAACAAAGAATAATGTAACAAATATTTATATTTCTACATCCCCAAATTGATAACTTGTGGAGTGTTCTGTGGAAAGGTTATGACCTTCTGATTTTCCTTTCCATATGTAGCTGTAATGGCAACTAATATTATTCAAACTTATTGAAAGAGATGGTTGTATATTTCTTTAAAAATCCATTTTCTAGAGTGACATAATGATTTCTATTAAAAAGATGAGCCTTGTTCCCACCTCCTCATCCCCAATTGGTAATTTAAATTTCATGACAAGAATAAGAGAAACTCTTAGTTATTTTTTATAAAGTACACATAAATTTTAAATTTCATGAATAAACTGACATTTGAAGGGAGTCTTGATATTGAAAATTTTGAATACAAAAATATCTATGGAGAAGAAAAGTGTACATTTTAGTTTGGTTAAAGTATTGGAATGCATGAAGTGGAACAATGGAAAACAGTGTTGAAATCTAAGTTGGGGACAGGCTATGGAAGTCATGTCCCTAACTGATAATCAGAGATTTTTATTGCAATTTCCATTGTAGTAATATATATTAGAGAACGTTTGGATAAAATCAAGGAGGCTCTTTAAAATATACTTACAGCAGTTAGCTAGGAACCAAGTTACCTAGGTTGAGTCATCAGTTCAAGTGGAGGTGACAGCCAAGAGATCAGGAAGTCTGAGACTCAGAAGAGCAGCAATGGAAGAATTAGGAAAGATTACCAAGAGTGGAGATGTGTCAGTAGAGACCAAGACTAAGATCATCTACAATCTCATATCCTCAGTTACTATGTACAGATGTAAAAGTCGGACAGCGAAGAATGTTGATAGGAAAAAAATGATGTATTGAAATATGGTGTTGGAGGAAGATCTGTGGATACCCTGGACCTCCAGAAAGATGACATGTAAGGCCTAGAGCAAATGAAGCCTGAAATATCACTGGAGACAAAATGATAAAACCAAAACTGTCCTACTTTGGGTATATCATGAGAAGGCAGGATTCTTTGGAAAAGTCAACAATGCTGGAAAAAATGGAAACAGAGAAAGAGGAAAATCAAATAGGAGATAGGTTAATTCCATAAAAAAAATCCATAGGCCTGAGTTTACAAAAGTGACATAGGGCTGTTGAGGACAGGAAATTGTGGACATCACTCAGAGTTTCCTGGAGTCGGAGCTAACTCATTAGCATGTAGCACACACACAGCTACGTACTTGATACTACAGGAGTCAGCAGCAAATGATTTTGGGGGATTCACATTTTATATATGGCAAGCTGTTTTAATTACGTGCACATTTGTTCCTTTTGTCAGATATAAAATTCTATCCAGTGTCCTTTATTATTTCGTGGCTTTGTTCTCCCATCTTTGCTATCTTATTTTTTTTTCTAGTTTTACTGAGGTATAATTGGCAAAATTGTAAGATAGTTAAAGTGTACAGTGTGATTTGATATATCTATTATGTAAAGATTGTGAAAGGATTTCCCTCATCAAGTTAATTAACATATTCACACATCCACTGTTTTTGGTAAGAACATTTAAATACTCTCAGCAAATTTCAGTTATACAATACAATGTTTTCAACTCTAGTTACGCTATTATACATTAGATCCTCAGACTTTATTCATCTTATACCTGAAAGTTATACCCTTTTACAGACCTCTGACACTATACATAGTTATTATAATGTTATTGATTGAATTCCTTATGCTGTACTTTACATCCTCATGATTTTTTATAACTGGCAACCGCACATCTTAATCCCCTCCCCTTTTTTACCCCTCCCCCAACCCCTCTGGCAATGCCATAATATTCTCTGTGTTTGTGAGTTTGTTCCTGTCTTGTTTGTTTTTTAAATTGCACATATAAGTGAAATCATATGATATTTGTCTTTGTCTTATTTTACTTAGCTTAATACTCTAGACCCATCCATGTCACAAATGGCCAAGATTACACTCTTTTTTTATGGCTGAGTAATAGTCCATCGAATATATGTATCACATCTTCATTCATTCATGTATGAATGGACACTTAGGTTGCTTCCATATCTTGGCTGTTATAAACAATGCTGCAATGAACACAGGGATGCATATGTCCCATTGATCTAGTATTTTTGAGTTTCTTCAGGTTAAATACCCAGAAACAAAATGGGTCCTTCTTGTTATAGCCCTTGTTTTGAAGTCTCTCTTGTCTGATAAGCCGATCTATATCTTTTGATTGGAAAATTGAGACCATTTACATTCAATTATTGATAGGTTATGGACTTACTATTGCTATTTTGTTAATTGTTTTTTGGTTGTTTCATAATTCCTCTGTTCCTTCTCTTGCTTTCTACCTTTGATGATTTTCTATAGTGTTATGCTTTGATTCCTTTCTCTTTAACTTTTGTGTATCTACTCGGTAGTCTACTTTGTGATTACCGAGGCTTATATAAACATAAGTCTTTGAAGCTGATAATAACTAATTTCAAACATATATCAAAGCTGTCTCATGCCCACATTTTATATTTTGATATCACAGTCTGCATCATTTTCATTGTGTATCCATTATCAAATTATCGTAGTTATTTTTAATTATCTAGGTTTTTAACCTTTATAATAGAATTATAATTGGTTTACTCACCACCATTATATTATTCTGAATTTAACTATTTATCTTTACCAGTGAGTTTTATACTTTCAGATATTTTCCTGTTACTAATTAGCATCCTTTTATGTGATTTTTGAAGAACTCCCTCCAACATTTCTGGCTACTCTAGTGGTCATAAACTCCTTCAGCTTTTGTTTGACTGGAAACTCTTTATCCCTTTTTCGGTTCTGAAGGACAATTTGTCAGGCAGAGTATTCTTAGTTGGCAGGTTTTTTTTCTTTCAGCACTTTGAATGCTGTGCCACTCCCTTATGTTCTGCAGAGTGTAGTCTTATGGTGGTTCTCCTGTATGTAATAAGTTGCTTTTCTCTTGCAGCTTTTAAGATTCTCTCTTTGTCTTTAACTTTGACAGTTGAATTATGATGTGTCTTGGTGTTTGTCTCTTTGGATTCTGTTTATTTGGTCCTTTATGGGTTTCTTGGACGTGAATGTCTGTTACTTTTCTCAGGTTCGAGAAGTTTTCAGCCATTATTTGAGTAAGCTTTCTTTCCCTTTTTCTCTTCTCCTTTTGGGACCCCTATAATATGTATATAATATGTTTTACGTTTTCCATACGTCCTTTATGCTCTCTTTATTATTTTTCATTTTTTTTCTTTTTGCTCTTTTGATTGGGTGGATTCTACTACCATCTTTGAGTTCACTGATCTTTCTTCCACTTATCCATTCTCTTACTGAACTTCTTTGTTGAATTTTTCAGTTCAGTTATTGTTCAGTTCTGTGATTTCTGTTTGGTACTTTTTAATATTTTCTGTATCTTCGTTTAAATTATGCATTTCTCTGCTGACTTCAGCATCTTTATGGCCATTTTGAACTTTCTATCATTCAAATAACTTTTTTCCATTTCATTAAGATCTGTTACTGGAGATTTAGTTTGTTCTTTCGTTTGGAACACATTCCTTTGTTTCTTCATTTTCCTTGACCCTCTGTTTTGGCTTTTGCATGTTAGATAAAACATCCACCCTTCCCAATTTTGAAAGAATGGTCTCACATAGAAGATGAACCTCATTGATCAGCCTGGTCTTTCTCCTAGTTGTCTCTCAAATTTTTGTGATAGTCCAAGCCTCCTTTTTTGTTCTTAGTGTCTACTAGTAGTTGAGGGTGTAACAAGACCCATCAGCTTCCTAATGGGGAGGATTACAGTCAACATCTAGATGCTGGCTGATTAGAAGCCCAACCCTCAGCAGCAGCTAGGGTAAGTAGTTAAGACCCTTCCAGAGAAACTGGGAGATGAGCTTTTTTTTTTTTTCCTGATCCCTCTTTTCTGGACCCAGAGTACAGCCTCTGGATGGTGTTCAGGTGCCCAACAAGGATTATTTCTGTGTTACATTCCTGTGGGACTAGTCTAGTGACTAGTAGGCCGATCCGGCAATTGACCTTGAATTCCTAATTCATTTCTTTCAGACAGGAATAAGGATTATTTAATATATAGAATTTGGTGAGAGCCATAAAAGTGTCCAGGATAATGGAAAATCAGCCTGGAATAAAGTCACTTGAGTTATACATATCTGAAGACTCTATTTATACTTTGACATGTTTCTATTTCTGCTGAGCTTTATAATGAGGGAACTGCTTATGTAATTGATATTTTCTCCTTTTAATCTGAATTGTTTAATATTGCTGTCTCTCATACTTCTTATGTATCTGAATTTTGAAAAGTCACTTTACTTTCTATGCCTAAATATTATAAGTTTTAAAATGGAGAATAAACTAAATTCTGAGGTCTACTCCAGATTTAGCATTTGATGAGTAAATGAAATGTAATTTATTTCCTTTTTCTTTTCTAAAGTTTGAATGCCAGTAGTATACTTATGATGCTTTATTGAGCAGAATATACCAGATTCTGTGCTCAGCGAGCTCAAAATGGTCAGTTAAGACGTAGCTACTGGAAATATGTTAAAGAACAGGTTTGGTAAGTTGCAGAGCCTGGAGACATTCAATAAATGTCATTTATATAGTTTATGAAAATATAGTTTTTGTAAATTCACAGTTCACATAGTTAGAAGCCAGTATGCTGCATTGGTTAAAAACTGCAAAACATGAATTCTTGGATTTGAATCCTGCATCTACCACTTATTA
Organism: Pteropus medius; assembly: GCF_902729225.1. Lineage (NCBI taxonomy): Eukaryota > Metazoa > Chordata > Mammalia > Chiroptera > Pteropodidae > Pteropus > Pteropus medius. Next base: position 7,949,895 of record NW_024349519.1, on the reverse strand, counting down.
GCAGTGCGACTATGGACATGTTACTTAACCTCTCTGTGTCTTAGTTTCTTCATCAGTAAAATGAGGATAAAAATAAAACTTTAAAGAGTTACTGTGAAGATTAAACGAGCTTACATATATAAAGTATGTGACATAGCTAGAATGGTACAAGATACATGGTATTCATTAGCAATTATCATTTTTATGTTATTACATAATCTCGTAGCTAAGGTACATTTCATCATTTTACTTATAATTCTTAGACAAATCTTGAATTTGAGACCATGATTTGATGTATGTCCAAAAGATATTTTGTGCAGATCTACTTATATTGTCACAAATGTTTTATAGCTTTCCACTATTATTAGTAGAGCAAATATTTTATAATCATTAAATATTGCAGTGTCATTTTGATTCAGTGCAGTATTTGGCACAAAGATCATAAGACTGAAGCACATCTTTAATGACTGGCAATTTTTTAAGGAAGGTATGAGATTTCAAGTACAAATAGCTGATATATTAATGTAACTGAAGTTACTCTAATAATAAATAAACATTTCCTTAGATTCCTTATATAAGTTTCTCTGTTCTCCATTGATTTTAGTATTGAAATACAAAGAAAGGCAAAGAAAATAGCAGTGTTGACCAAGAATATTGCAATCAGATATGAATATTCCAGTCATATATCCTTTCCAATCATTGATTTATCTTGATTTTATAATTTAGATTTATTTTATCCTTATCCATTATAGGTCTAGAGTCTTTTATTCTTGGATTTTCTAAGAAAAATTTTACAGAAAGTTGTATACTATAAATACTTAAAGAACATTTTCATAGTTTCAGAAAATAATTATCACTACACTTAGTTTTAATTTCAAATTTTCAATTCAGCTAAAATGGCAATCATTTTAGAGACCGTTTTTTAATAATTTTTATCCTTCCCTTTTCAGGACCAGGGTTCTGATCAAACAGGAAAAGAGAAAGCAAAAGGTAAAGAAAAATTTTTACTTGTGTTAGCTTTATGAAAAAAGTGATCTTCTGTAGCATTTTCCCCAGGTTCATAAATTCACCTAAGTGAAACTGGAAGGCTGTTTTCCCCATCTTTGTTGATAGCTTGATTAGCCACCTGTTTTGCTCAGGCAGAGACTTAAGGATCATTGTTGATTCTTGTCATTCTAATTCCAAAATATATCCCAAGTCTGATCACTTCTCATTACCTATACTATTAGCACTCTGATTCACATTGTTGTCATTTATTCCTTAGAGTAATATAATGGCCTTATAACCTATGTCCTACTTTAAAATTTTTTTTTACTACATTGACTGTATATACTACATCAGTAGGAAAGTTGAGCATGTACATATCTTACAACCAAGCAGTATATATCTGAGAGAAAATCTTCCACATATGCACTTTGTGCCATGTATCAACTTGTTTGGATTATTGTTTTAAGTAGCAAACAAAAAAGAATCTGGAGAAAAGAGAGGAAGAAAAAGATCAGGGGAGGGGTTAGGGAAAGGGACCATCCAAATGTTTATTAACAGTAGAATGATTAAACAAGTTGTGGAATACCTAAGTAATGGTAGAGCAGTGAAAATGTATCAACTACATGTAATTAAAGTAGATGAATTGTAAAAACATAACATTGAACAAATGAAGAAACTCACAGAATACAAGAAGTAAAACTCCATTTACAAAAAGTTTCAAAAGAGAAAATAATATGTTCAAAGACAGTAAAATTTGGAGGAAACCAAGGAAGAGATTATTATGAAGGCAGGATAGTTGGTAACACTGTGAGATGATGCTTCGTAAATTTAATTTGTATTTCCTTGATTAGAAATGAGACAATTTTTTAAATTCAGGGTTCTTGTTTTGTGAGGTACTTTTCGAAGATTTCAGTTTTTATTTGGGTGGTTTATCTTTTTCTTATTGTGATTTCGTATATTTAAGACTTAGTCATATATATACTCTTTGGTTTTTATTTTTACTTTCTTAATGCTTTGAAAGAAAGTTCTTAATGTAATTGAAGTTGTCAAATTTTTTTTTGCTTTGTCTCCTACCCCTTTGTAGTCTGTTCTTCACTCAATGATTAGTATGATATTTTAAAAGTACAAATCACAATTTATCATTCCCCATCTTAAAAGCCTCAATTGCTTTTCATTGCTTTTAAAGTAAAATGTGATTTAACCAGAGTCTACACGAGCCTGAGGAATCTGCACCCTGCTTGCTTCTCTGACATTGTTTCTTACCATTTGCACTATTGTTTATTGTATTTTGGCTACACTGACCTCTTTCTGCCACTCTTCTTTTGTCTGGAAAATTCTCCTTCTAGATATTTGCATGTCTGCCTTGTCAATCATTCGATCTCAGCCAAAGTATCTCCTCTTAGATTGGCTTTCTCTGATTACTACATCTAAATAGCTTCCCACTCTTCCGTTTCTCTCTCTCCTGTGCCTTCCTTTATTCATCACTCTTTTCATAATCTGGTATTTTTGAATAAATTTTTTTATTCTGTTCTCCTCCCACCTCCCTTAAAATATATCCACGAGAAGGGGGATCTTCTTACTTTTACTTTTGTTTATTCTGTGTTGCTGGTGTCGAGAATTGTGTCCAGCAAAACACAGCAATGTTAAATATACTTTGAATGTTGTCTGTCCCCTGACTATTTTAAAAAAAGTATTTTCACTCTATTTGGACCATTCTTTTGAAAATTAATAAGGGTAAAGACAAATGGTCCTTCCCCTATCTCTAGTCATGCCATTTTCCTATTCTTTAAAAATTTCATATCTTCCTTTGCCTCCCCAAACCTCTCTTCTCCAACCCTAGTCTTTATTCCTTCATACTCATTAGATGACCTTGTCTCATATTTCAGAGGAAACAAAAGCTATTACATGAGAAGTATCTCAAATTTCTCTTACACCTTCATCCATCTTCTCTTTCCCTCCTTTAATTATGGAAGTAGTTTCCTTTTGTCAAAGGAAGGTCTCTGTCTGCAACTGGATTCCATTTACTTCAGCTTTCTCAGAGACCTCACTACTTCAGTTACTTCTCTTTCTCCTTTCTTATCACTCCCTGTCAACTGGAAGCTTTCCATTGATATTTCAGCTCTCTCCTATTACATTAGTAAAGCCCTCTCTTGGATCCTTTCCCTTTCCTGTTATGCCCCTCCACTTTTATTTCCTATTCGCTTCTCAGTCCACTCCACTATGCAGCTCTTGCTAATGTCAAAATTGAACTTCATGTTTAATTTCAAGGATAGTTTTCAGTCCAACTTATTTAATACGTCATCATCTCCTGCAGTTTGCCGTTCCATCATTTTTTTGTGTGTGTGATACAGATGAACTTCATTTAACATTTTATTAAGTGGACAATCTCTGTTTGGAGAACTGCTCATTCCCTTCATCTTGAAACAAGCTTTTCTTGTTTCTTTTGACACATTCTCCAGATTTTATTTGTCTCCATAGCTTCTCCTGTTAAATGGATATTTTCACATTAAAATATGATTATTTTCTGTAGGTTTTCTAATTATCTTTTAATAATCTTTTAATTATTTTCTACTTATCTCTACCAAATGAGACTTGATAGAAAAATTAAACTTAACCTTGTCAGGTAAATAAGTTAGTCACATACTGTTGTTCTTTCTAGGAATATAAGAATAGAAGCTATCAGGATGTCTAGTGAGTATGAGGGTTCAGCCTCTTCAGCAATGTCCCTTGGAGTAGACTGTTCTTTGTAGTGTTCTTTCTTATTGCTAGAATCTTATATTCCCACCCTCTGGTTAACTCTGACACATTCATCTATTTTGGAAATAATTTCCTGAGAAACCTTCCCTTTCTTCTAGCCCTCCCCAGCCTACCCATAGTTTTCATATCCTTCCTGAGGATTCTGTACCATCTCCTATCACACTTAGAATTAACATGCTGATTCTAAGACACCATCAATTATAAGATCCATGGTCATTTTTTTCAAAGGGGAATATATTTATATTTTGAAGGTCCTGTCATTTAATTGCTGAACTACAGTGTAATCTTTTTAAAGACATTTAAGTCCAATTTGTAGTTGCAAATCACTCAAGTGAAATTTAAAAAATAGACATACCTTTTATCTGTGCTTACTTTTGTATAACAGCATGACATTTACTTTTTTGCTTGATAGCTGTCACATCTCTAACAATTCTTACAAGATTTTTACAATCTCAGAAGTCTGTTATCGACAATATTCTGAAATGTTCATGTGAAAGAGACTTAACTTTTTGGAAAAGTGACACTTCCTCTTGTGTTAAATATTTTGCTGTCTCAGACTTTCTCACTTTTGTTATGTCACATTCATAATCATGTTTATGGCATTGTCTTATGAGTTATTTAATGGAAGAGATGTTTTCACAATTTGTTTTTCAGTGTCTAATAATGCTCTGTAAATGAATTTTAAACAAAAAAATGCCTTTGAACTTGGTAAATTAAGGATGTAATCTGAAAGAAAAAGAATGAAGATAAGAATAATTATAGTTCAAACAACCAGGAAAAATATAAGTACCAGGTGAAAAATGATAATTATGTACAAATCTGGTTTAAAAAAATGTATAAGTCATGGAGGAATAACAAAGGGAATTAAATTGACTTTGGCTAGAGATTAGTTCTCATATAACTTTTTTTTTTCCTGTTCTCATTTCAGTTGACTTTTAATGGCACTCAGTTATACATATCTTTAAGGCTTTTTATATCTATAGGATAGCATACTTGTAAAAAAAAAAAAAAAAAAAAAACAAGTTGTTAGCCTCCTATATTTGTTTAGCAGATTGTAAATAACTTTCTACATTCAGATAATTTTTAATATTTTGATACCTGGGAATGGCGTTATAAGTTCTCTTTTAAAAGCATTATATTCAATAGAAGAAAGATAACCAGTTGTGAAATTTAGAGTCTTCAGGCAAACTACAAGCTATCATGATTGATTTTAATTTATGTGTAAACATATAATAGTGGTATCACAAAAAAAAATCAAGTAAATTATTAAATAGTATTATTGCCTTTTATTATTTATGAGTCTGCCTGAAACCTTATGGTTACTACAGTAACTTTTTAATTTTTAATTATTTTAGGAATATTTTGAAAAGAAAAGGTTAAAATCAAAAATGAAATTACTGGAAGTTTTATCCCCTGTCAAAAATTCCACTGTCAGTTTAGACCTCCTTAATCTATACGTAGTAAATCAGATCTCTTGCCAGAAGAAAACACCTGGTAAGTCTTTCCAATAGTATTTTGTTTTGACTGATGTGATCATAGCATTTAGTTTACTAAGAAGTTTGTAATTTTAGAACTCACAGGATATGAAAAGTAAACTAATTTTAGAACTTGGTTGTCCTCTTAAATTAGAAGCTTTGTTAATTTTTGCTTAAAATCTTTTGTTGCTAAATCCATTTATTTTTATTTTTATGTTTGCAATGTAAAATTAATTTTATAAGGTATGGTTATTTCAGTTATTATTCTATCAAAGCATATATTTACTAAAGTTTAGCTAAAGGGCAAGAAATACATTTCTTTTTAGGCTATTTAGAGATTTTTTTTGAATTTGACTCCTTTGGGTCTTGACTTCCTTAAGAAGTTTTTCACCTAAAACTTTATATTGAATAAATTTCTCTTGTTAATCTGTCTTTTGTTATAGGGACGCCAGCTGAGACTTTAGAAGAGTAGAGGAAAAAGATATTTTCTTCCCCTACAAAAACAGAACTCTTAGGATTCATGGCTGCAAATGACAGATTTTTAAAAATATATGTTTACTTAATGTTATGGACTGAATGTTTGTGTCTTTTCAAAATTAATATGTTGGAATCCTAACCCCTAAAGTTTTGGTGTTAGGAAGTGGGTTCTTTAGGAGGTGATTAAGTTATGAGGGTTGAACCATTACAAATGGAATTAGTGGCCTTTTAATAGAGATCCCAGAGAGCTCTCTCATACCTTCCACCGTGTGAGGACACAAAGAGAAGGTGGCTGACTGAACAAGAAAGCAGGCCCTCATCAAACACTGAATCTGCCAGTGCCTATATCTCAGACTGCACAGTCTCCAGACTGATAAATTTCCATTGTTTATAACCCACCCAGTCTATGGTATTCTATTATAGCAGCCCGAATGGACTAAGACACTTAACTTAAAAGAAGAGCAACCGTGCAGCTGGGCCTCAGAGACTGCTTGAATTAGGGACTTGAATACTATGAACATTCTTTCTCACTTCAGATATTAGCTTTATTCTCTCAAACTGTCATCATCACTGAGGCTTAACTTAAAGTATGACCTTAAAGAATTAATATTGTTCATCTCTTCTAGTTTTGACACCAGGGAAATAATGAGAATTGTTTCTCTGGTTCTCAATTTTTGAATTTTATTGGAAGGATGTTGCCTTGCCTTATTGGTGCCAGGTACCAGCACTGGAGCAATTACTTATTACCAGAGGGATGCAATACTAGTAGTGATTCATCTTGGGTCAGATGTCTACCCCTAAACTAATTATTTTTCTGGAGAGAGAGGGTTTATAAGAAGATAGAAAGTCTCTAGAACTGTAGTGTGTGTGTGTGTGTGAAGCATTTCTCAGAAAAGGAGAGTAGTTAAAAGTACTGAACAAACAAAATATTGATATCTTCTATAAGGAGAGACAGGTTTATGCTTCTATAAGATTAAAAAATTAGGAAGATAAAATTAATCAAGTTCAATAAGTTCAATAAACTATTGTAAGTGTTGTAATAGAGAATGTGTAGTTCTATGGCCATGTATAACAGCATCTGATGTAGTCTAGGGGTTAGAGAATTCTTGGAGGAAGAAAAGAGAACTGAATTAATGGAGCCTCTTTTATGAAGAGTATGTAAGATGATGAAGAAAACAATGCTTTGAATCATCTGTGATAGCTATTAGTACTCTAATGACTTTTAGCATATATAGAATATGAGCGGTTTTAGTAAAATTTAAAAATATATGTTTCATGAACATGGTATATCAAACAATGCTTTTAAAATATTTTATTATTTTTATAATTTTTTTATTATAGAAACTGTGAGAAAACCAATTCATGTAAATATGAAGAGAGACATAAAAATGCCTCTAAGAAAGCATAATTTAGAACTTCCAATGTCGCCTCCCTGTGTACCGTCTAACCTCTGCATTGATGATATAGAAAACAAGTAGGTTTTAGCTATGTTGTAGAGTGTTAGATATTTAAATAGATCATCATTGAGACTGTTTTATTTATCGGAAAATGTAAACAGAGCTTATCCTTCTACCTCCAGTTTTTGTTTTGCTGTTAATACTATTATTAAACTATTAAGACCTTTATCAAATGACCTAACATCCATACTAAGATCATCATTGAGACTGTTTTATTTATCGGAAAATGTAAACAGAGCTTATCCTTCTACCTCCAGTTTTTGTTTTGCTGTTAATACTATTATTAAACTATTAAGACCTTTATCAAATGACCTAACATCCATACTAAGTGTAGTATGCATAGTTTGATTTTCCTTGTCATAAAAATATCTCTCTAGTAATAATATAATTTTTATAAAAGTCAGTAATAGTATGACCCTGGAACGATTTAGAGTTCCATGTGTTTTTGTGTATTTGGATAGAATAGTGTGAATTTTAAATATATGTGTGTCAATTTTATTGCCATCTCTGTTTTTAATCTTAAAATTTTATTTTCATTAGTATACAGTATGAAAGACTAGGCAACAAGGAAGAACTTGGCCCGGTGCAGGTGAGATTTAAAAAAAAATTTTTGTAAGTTATTTTAGCAATTGTGGCATGCTACTAAATAATGTAATTCTTTTCAATGTCAGGAAAAATTAGTAACTCTTTAAAATTTTTTAACAGTCTTTAAAATTATTATTTTAATAATTTTAGTTTTTAATATAAACTTTTAATATAAGGAAACTGTACCTTAAAAATATTTTAGCTGATTGCTTATGAGAAACCATTTGGAGTTCTGGTAATGTAACCTAGGTCTATATGTGCACAGCATTTGATTCTGCTTGTTACTGAAGAGCTGCAAAGGATAATTTATTTGGGGATTCCTACTTTGGGTTCATGTGGTCATTGAACGATTTGTCTCTCTAGGCATAGTGATCAGATTATTTTATATCAAATTGTGATTTTCAGTATTCACATTGATCACAAGATGATTTTTCTTTCAGAGTATTGTAAATGATTATTTTTTAAGCAAATAATATTTTAATCAATTAGAAAATGCATAGATTGTGATTAAAGCTTGAAATTTTAAGGTTCAATACCATATTATTCTTTCTGTCCTTTGAATTGCCAAAGTTAAACTACATCAGAAAGATACTAGCAGTGATACTAAAATCTCTTGGAAATCTTTTCACCTGAATTGTGGGTAAATGAACTCAGATTTCGTCATTAGGAAATGACATGCAAGAATGGAACTTTAGGGTGGAGGGGACCAGGAGTGAGAAGGACAGATAGAAAGGAGCTCTTAAGTACACACTTAGTTGATAACTTTTTTGTCTTAAGTCCTGTCAATTACTGATGACTTGCCTTTCCTTGGGACTGTTTCTGCATCCCGTGACATTTTCACTTCTATTTTGACTTTTGTCTTCTCTAGTTTATATATTTTGGCAATTCACGTGATTATTTCTTCTTTCCTATAGTCATCACAAGTCATGGACTCATATAGAATGTTTGAACCTCAGTTCAACAGAATAGAAAACTGCAGTTTCACTTCACCATCTTTTTCAGCAGAATTATCTTCCAACAGACATATTACAAAACAAAATTTCATTCCCAGAATAGCACCCAGTCCTCAGAAAGTTGCATGTGAAAAACTGAAGGAGCAGGTATCTTTGAATCATTAATTCTTAGTATTTTATATCATATTTTAATATTTCTTATGAGTTAAAACATTTAAGTCTTGAATTGCTATAGCTGTAGCCAAATTAGGAGGTAAAATATAATAATTCGTCTTAAGTCAAAATCTTAATTCTCTGCACAGTAGAAAATTATGAATCCCCAAACTGGAATATTCTTGAAGAATCACTGAAATCATCATTCTTTTAAAAAAATTATCAATAGTGAAATTTAGATTAGTTCAGTGTATTATATATTAGTCGATGATGGTAATCACTGTAAATGACTAGTTGGTGATGTCATGGCGGCCTAGTAGGCATGACATGTAAAGGGTCCTGTGAATAGCAATATATAATTTCAGTGATGTCATAGTAGTCTGTTAAAGTATGAGTTAGGAAGGCTTGGTTCTTGGTTCTTTTTATGACTTGACAAATGAGGACTGGTTATATGCACTTCAATTAAAACTATACAAATAATTTAATAGCTGGAGATGTGTAGTGCTAAAATGTTTTTTGATCATTGTGTTCTCTAAAACATCTAAATTTTTAAATTCTGAAATATGTCTGAAATAGAAAATACCAATAAATGATCTTTTATTAAATTTAATAGTTAAAAAAATTATTAAAGGTTACTATACCAAAGTATAATGGTAGTGAAGAAAATGGTTATATAAACATTATGTCTTGTTAACAGAAATATGCAGTTTTGAATTTCTTCCATTTTTAGCATGTAGTGTTTTTTGCCATATTTATGTATAATTCATAAATTTATAATTTATAAATTCATAAACTTATAATTAAGTGAATTATAGTTATATATAATATGGTAAATTATAGTTATATATAATATAATTAAATTTTATTAAAGTATTAAGTATGTTTTCTATTTTTCAGAGAAAATGAAGTATTATATTTCAGTGATATGTACTAGCCTTATTAAAGACCTACTGATTTTTGAATGATGAAATGAAAAACATTTAATTACTCATTTAGTTTATACTTTATGAGATTAAAACTTGCATCCTAGATCAGCTTATAATTCATTCTGGCTCTGTTAAATAGTTTATAGGATAAATGATGAAAATCTTTGTAATCTGTACTTAAATAATCTTCTACTTGTATACTGTAGGTTAGTGATTATTTCCAGAAGGGTATAATGGTGTGTTTAATATGGCAGAAGAAAGAAAAGAGAGGCTATTGTCCCTAAGGCATAATGTCACACTGTGAAGTATTAGGGAAGTAATAGTTTATTTGGAGAGATTTTAAGAAAAGTGAGAATTAAGATGAAATTATAAAATACAAAAGAAAATGAGTTGAAAGACAAGCTAGAAGAAAAAACGGTCTGGATCTCATTTGTCCCTAGAGAAGTAGTATTGAGCCAATATAAAGTATTCTCTTTTGTGTGTTTCTCATTTTAAGAGATGACTTTGTCTGCACTCTGTCAGGGTCTCTGTGAGGCCAAGATGTATTATGAGACTTTATTTTCAGTTCTTCCTAACTTTAGATTTTTTAAAAAAGATTTTCAGTATCTTTTTCTGTTCCTCTTTTTTTTTTCTATTTCTGTCATTGATTGTCTTTGGACATCTCATTTCTTTGTTTCATGGCTTATTAATAAAATGTGCTAGATATATAAATTATTATTGCTGTGTAGATTAGTTTTGGGCCAATATATCTTACATTTAGAGGATACTTTCCACATAAATAGATGGGTTATCTCATTTGTTTTCACAACAGTCTTTACATAATCTCTCCTTTTGTACTCAATGACACTGATAATCAGAAAGATTAAAGTAGCAGTCTGTAAAATTACTCAGTAAATGGAAGAACCAAGATAAGTACAGCTATTTCCTTGGGAGGAACTATTTTCTGTTGACAAGACATAATGTTTATATAAACATTTTCCTCGCTACCATTGTACTTTGGTATAGTAACCTTTAATAATTTTATTTTTTAACTCTATTAAATTTAGTAAAAGGTCATTTCTTGGTATTTTCTATAGCAGATGTATTTCAGAATGTAAAAATTAAAAATTTTTTTTCTTTTTTTAACTCAAGATCCTGGTGTCCTGGGTATTTTTAATTTAATCTTTTTTTAAACCTCTAAGAAATTGGTTAGCTCACCATAGTACCAACTCTATTAGTTTAACAATTGTTCAAATACTGATATTGCTTTCATTGTTGGAATAGTATTTTGTTTTCGGTAAGTACAGAATTACTTTATTTTAGACTAAAATATACATTTTTAAACATATGTCCACCTAAATGGCATTTTATGGTAAATAATTTTAATTGTATATATGCACATTTACCATTTTGGCAGGTTCTTTCTTTTTTTTTTCATTCCAGCTCAGTAACGTTAATTGTTCTAATTCTTTGGTTTCTGAATTAAATGAAAATCAGGATGCTCTCAGTTCATCATATAAAACAGCACAATTTGGAACATTATTCAAAAGATTAAACAGGTGAGCAAAGATGTGGAAGGAAATAACCTGTGGCATTCTTTCTTTGAATTATTTGATTTTAATGGACACATATTTTTAGTTAGAAATGGAAACAGACCTAAGTAATGCTTCTAGGGAAAAAAACCCGCTAGAAGTAAAATATAGCATTTATTTAAAATAGTTTTTCTAATGTGCACATCTACTTTTTATTTATTTAAAAAATATTTTAGGTTAGGGTGTTTTGTATCTCTTATAATCTCCATGAATTACTAGTTTTCTTTTTCTATATCATAAACACATTAACTTCTTTTCCATTTGTGACAGTTGATCCATGCCCTACTTTTATTTTCTTGACATCTGTATATAAATTCTGGTTCATTGTTTTAAATCCATTAAACTTGTAAAACCAGTTTGAATCACTCTTCATAATTGTGAAAAACCTTGACTCTGTAATCCTATTCCAGTCTTCCTTATTTTAGTAAATGGCACCACTATTCACTTATCATTCAACAAAATAAGTCGTCTTTGATTCCTTCCTTTTCTTCAACTCCCAATATCTGTTTCACCAACAAGTATTGTCAATTCTGTATTCTAATAAACTTTAAAATTATTTACTCATGTTTCTATCTCTATGATTCTATCTCAATCTAAGCCTCCACTTCCTCTTGTTGGAAAATTGTAATGCCACATAAAAGTTCTTTTTGTTTCCTTTTAGTCCTCATTATAATCAGCATACACTGAACTTAAATATGCACTTTGATAAGTTTTGACGTATGTCAAATATAATGAACACGGTATTAATCATCTCGAGTAGTTTCTTTAGGCACCTTTGTAATCCTTTCCTCTGGCCACTTCACATCCCTTACCTCCATCCCAAGGCAACTGCTGATCTGCTTTCTGTCACTATTGATTAGTCTATTTTCTGGAATTTTATGTAAGTCACATCATGCAGCATGTTCTTTTTTTGGTCTAGCTTCTTTGACTTAGTGTAATTATTTTGAAATTCATCTATTTGTTGTTCGTATCAATAGTTTATTCTTTTTTATTGCTGAGTAGTATTCCATCATATCGACATAGCACAGTTCATCTGTTAATGGACATTGTATATTTCCCCCAGTTTTGGCTATTCCAAATAAAGCTGCAATACAAGTTTATGTAGAAGTCTTTGGACTTATGCTTTCATTTCTTTTGGGTAAATATCTACGAGTGCAATGGCTGGGTCATATAGTGTGTGTATGTTTAATTTTTCAAGAAACTGGCAAACTGTTTTCCAAAGTGATTTGTATGATTTTACATTCCTATTAGAAATGTATGAGAGTTCCAGTTGCACTATGTCCTTGACGACACTGCTACAATCAGTCTTTTAAAATTTATGCCATTCTGGTCATTGTAATTTTAATTGTGCATTTCCCTAATGACTGACAATGTTGGCATCATTTCATGAGCTTATTAGCCATTAGTGTATCTTTGGTGAAATGCCTTGTTCATTTTCTTAGCGGTATCTTTTTGAAGTTAAAAAGGTTTTAATTTTTATGAAATTCTATCTATTATTACTATTTGTTTATGAATCATGCATATGGTGTCAAACCTAACAAATTTTTACCTAAGCCAAGGTCATAAAGATTTTCTCATGTTTTCTTCTGTCTTGTCATTTTAGATCTTACATTTAGGTCTGATCTATTATGAGTTAATTTTTATATATGGCGCGAATTCATCATGTGAATAAGGGTCTGAATTTATCATATGCTCTATATATTTCGGCCTCAAGCAACGGCAATGTTTACCACCAAGATAATGATTGTTTTTCACAAAGTCCCTGAGATAGGGCTCCCCCACCCCCTTCCCTAGACTTCTTGGCTGGTGGAGCTACCAGCCATGGAGCTGGGGGTGGAAGAAAGGCAATAAACCAAAGCTTAAACTCTACACAGACTCCCACTAGTAGTTCCAACTAAGGTTTAATAGTTTTTTTTTTTTGAGGTACTGCTTCTCAGTTTATTGGATGTTTTTCGTCACTTCCCCAGATTCTGAAAGGGTTGTTTTTGCAAGAGTTGTCTGGTTCACTCTTATCTTTCCAGAAATCCTTCTCCACATTGGTTACTTTTTGAATGTTAAACCAACTCTTGTATTCCTGAGATAAACTCCACTTGGTCACAACGTGCTATCTTATTATAAATTCTTGGATTTGATTTGCTAAAATTCGTTCGGAGTTTTTGCGTTAATCTTTATGAGGGATTATTTTCTAGGTTTCATTTTTTTAAAGTAACATCTTGGTCTGGTTTTCGATATCAGCCTAATGTTGATGTCATAGAATGAGTTGTGAAGTATTCCATCCTGTGTAATTTTCAGAAAGAGTTTGTCTAGAATTGGTATAATTGCTTCCTTAAATGTCTGGTACAGTTCATCAGTGAACCCACTTGGTATGGAGCTCTTTTTATGGGAATTTTTTTTTTTTTTTTTTTACTATTATACTTTCCATTTTTTATTAGGTATAGGCTAATATTTATTTTTTTCTTGAATGAGCTTTGGTAGTTTGTGTTATACAAAGAATAGATCTTATTTTCTATATTGTAGAATTTATTGACTTAAAGTTATCGTAAAATACTTAAAGGTTATCATAAAATCCCTTTATTATGCATTTAAAATCTTTAACATCTGTAGTGATGTCTTTTCTCTCATTACTAATATGGTAAGTTATAGTTCCTCTTTTTTTGGTCATTCTTGAGTAGAGACACATTTTATCTTCTCACCGAATCATCTTTCAGTGTCACATGTTTCTTATTTTTCTCTTATTCATTGAATTTGCTCTTACCTTTATTTCCTTTTGTCTTTTTTCTTTGTATTTAATTTTACTCTTTTTTTCTTGTGACCTAACATGTGGTGTCTTCTGGAAAATGTTACATGTATACTTGAGAAAAATGTGTCTTCTGCTTTTAGGTGAAATGTCCATCTAGTCATAATGTTTCATTTAAGGTCACTGTTGTTAATTTTCTGTCTGGACGATCTATCCATTAATGCCAGTCTTAAAGACCCATACTGTTACTGTAATACTATTGATCTGTCCCTTTATAGCTCGCTCTCTCTCTCTCTCTTTCTCTCTCTCTCTCTCTCTATATATATATAGATATATATATATATATATTTTAGAGCTTTTATGTTGTATGTAGATATCTACAAGTTATATCTTCTTGTATTGATTCTTTTATCATTATGAAATGCCCTTCTTTGTCTCTTTTTACAGTTTTTGTTTTAAAGTCTATTATATCTGATATAAGTATTGCTACTTTAGCTTTTTACTTTTTCCCATTCTGTTTGCTTGAAATATCTCTTTTTATCCCTTTACTTTCAGTCTTGTGTGTCTTTAAATCTGAAGTGGGTCTCTTGTAGGCAGAATAGGTATGGGTCTTGTTTTTTTATCCATTTGGCTACCCTATATTTTTCGATTGGAGCATTTAGTCCATTTATAATTAAAGTAATTATTGATAGGTATGCAATTATTGGCATTTTATTGTCTTCTGATTGTTTTTGTAGTTCTCTGTTGCTTTCTTATTCTCTTGATCCCTTCTCTTGTATGTTGATGACTTTCTATAGTGTTCTGATTGTATTCCTTTCTCTTTATATCTTGCATATCTCTTATATATTTTTGGTTTGTGTTTTCCATGTGCTTCATATATACCAAACTGTGTTTATAGCCGTCTGTTTTAAAGTTCGATCACATTCTAAATTCACTACAATTTTTACTCATTCTCTCCATATTTGTTTTTGTCGTCAGTTTTTCCTTCTTCTGTATGTATATGTGTTTGTGTGTATCCCTATATTTATTGTTGTAATTATGCAGTTTTTGTCTTCCTACTTTTGTCTTTTAACCTTTGTACTGGCTTTGTAGTTGATTTATCTACTGCTTTTACCAAGCGTTTGCCTATGACAGTGAGATATTTTTTCCTTTCCTGTATTTTCTTACTCATATTTTTCATCTTTTCTATTTATAATACTGATTTAGTGGCAGTGAACTCCTTTAGCTTTTTCTTGTCTGCAAACCCTTTATCTCTCCTTCGATTCTAAAAGCCATGCTGATTAGAGTAATCTTGTTTGTGGATTTTTGCCTTTCATCATTCTGAATATTTTGTGCCATTTTCTTCTGGCCTATTAAAAAGATCAGCTTGGAGCTCCCTTAATTGTTCTTCTCTTGCTACTTTTAGGATTCTCTTTATCTGTAACTTTTGACATTTTAATTATGATGTCTTGGACTTCTTTGGGTTCATCTAGTTTGAGACTCTGCCCTTCTTGGACTTGTCTATTTCCTTTTTCATGTTAGGGAAGTTTTCAGTTACTGTTTCTTCAAATAGATTTTTAGTCACTTTCTCTTTTCTTTTTCTAGTATCCTTATGATGTGAATGCTGTTATGCTTGATGTCTCAGAGGTCCCTTCAACTATCCTAATTTTTAAAAAATTCTTTTTTCTTTTTGCTGTTCCAATTGAGTGTTTTCCACTACTTGTCTTCTAAATCACTCATTTAGTCCTCTGCTCCATCTAATCTGCTATTGATTCCATCTAATGTATTCTTCATTTTGGTTATTGTAGTCTTCATTTCCGACTGGTTCTTTTTTTACGATTTTTATCACTTTGCGTAAGTTCTCAGTGAGTTCATCTAACTCTTCCCCTAAGTTCATTGAGCATCCTTATAACCAGCGTTTGAACTCGATCTTGTAGATTGCTTGTCTTCATTTTGTTTAGGTCTTTTTGTGGAGTTTTGTCCTGTTCTTTCATTTGGGACATGTTTTTTTGTCTCCTTATTATGGCTGACTCCCTGTGTTTGTATGTATTATGTAGGTCTACTACACCTCCCGGTCTTGATAGAGTGGCCTTATGTAGAAAGTGTCCTGTGGGCCCAGTGGCATAGTATCCTTGGTCAATTGAACATGATGCTCTAGGGGTGTACCCAGTGTGGATTGTGTGTGCCTTCCTGTTGATGGGCCTTTCCTGCTATTGGCATGTCAGTGGGTGGGCTTGACCCTCAAGCTGATTGGCTGTGAGGACTTGCTGTGACTACAGCAGATTAGCTGTTATGTTATGGAGTGGGAGTCATTTTTATCAGGGCTGTGGTGCCAGCTGAGTCTGCCTTTTCATTTGTGGATCTGGTTAGGTCGTGCTCTGATGTGGTATGAAGCCAACCTCCAGGTGTGTTGGGTCTGGAGCCTCCTGGGAGGTGCTCTGGTGTAGGTCAAGGTTAGTTGCTGCTTGTGCCAGACTTGGGGCTACCTGATAGGAGCTACAAAGTGTTCTGTAGTTGTTTACTGCTTGTGCTGGGCTTGGAGGCAGTTGAGAAAGGCTATGCTATGAACCAAGGCTGGCCACCATTAGTGCCAGTCTTGGGGCCCTTTGATGGACACCACAATATGAGCTGAGACCATCTGTGACTTATGCTGGGATTGTGGCTGCCTTGTTGAAACTGTGTTCCAGTCCAAGACTGGCCACTGCTTATGCTAGGCTTGGGGCCACCTGATTGGAGTTATTGCAAGTTGAGACCCTTCGCCATTTATGCTGTGCTTGGGTCACTAAGGAAGAGCTACTGGGTATACTGAGGCTGGCCTCTGCTTTTTTGTGTGGCGGAGGAGGCGGGGCATTGTGTAGCTCTGAGAGATTTTGGGAAAGTCTGCATTGCAAGCTGAGACAGTCCATTTTGTGGAGGAGCCACTGGAATAGTTCTGGGCCTGGAGAGTAGGTTGGTGGGGCAGGATGAACAGTGTCAGCCAGTTTAATGGAGAGGACAGATTTGGCTCTGACCTGCGCTGGGCAGCTGGGCAAATGAAGAGCTCACCAAAAGAACAATGGCATTTACAAACTCTAGCCCTTGCCCTGAATCTAGTCAATTTAGTTTCTCCCCATATGTCCCTGGAACTTTTGGACTTGCTGCCCCTGTGCTGGAGCTTAGAGCCAATGAGTTTGTATGCCTGTCCTTTAAGAGCAGTGTGTCTTGGTCTTCTGCAGCCGTTTGTCTTTCGCAGATGCAATCCCTGTTGGTTTTCACAGTGAAATGTTATGGCACTGAGCCCTGGGCTGGGGAGCCAGGTGTGGGTCTGGGATCCCTCACTTAGGGCGGCCTCTGCAGCCAAAATATCCCTCTCAATTCTTAATTGCCACATGTGGGTGTCAGACCTTCCTATTCCACATCTTTGCCCCTCCCACTAGTTATAGGTGGCTTCTTTATATCTGTAGTAATAGGAATTCCCCATCCTAGAACTAACCAGGCCTGACCCTTCTTAGCTTCCAAGATCAGATGAGATCAGTTATAGGAATTCTCTTCAGCTAGTCTTCAGAGGGTTCTCACTGATAGTTGTTCTATAATTTAGTTGTAATTTTGATATGAAGTGAGCACAGAGTTTACCTACTCCACCATCTTGACTAGAAGTCCCAGTAATATATTCTTTTTACTATATATAGAGTTAAAAAAATTAGAAAGCATGTTTTTTATATTTAAGCACAAAATTTTCATGTTTGGTGATCTTCATTATTTTGTGTAGATCTGGATTTCCAACTGGTGACATTTTTCCTCTGTTAAAAAGATTTCCTTTAATATTTTTTGTAGTGTGGGTCTTATGGTTATTCCTTCATCTTTTGTATATCTATATGCCTTTATTGTTGAAAGATGTCTTCTGCTTACATTGTTTCCAATAAGAAGTTTCCTGTCATCTTAAAAATATATGTGTATATATATATAAAATTTTTCTCTTTTTAAAAAATCATTCTATCTTCGATGTTCTACCATGGATTCTATCCTTTGATGAGGATGTTCATTTTCATTCTGTTTGGGCTGTGTTGAGCCTCCTTGGATATGTGGACTTAAAGTTTTTATCATTGGAAAAAATATTCAGCCTTTAATTTTTCAAATATTTTTTCTGATTCCTCTTTCCTTTGGAGACTCAAATCACATGTAAATTAGTCCACTTGAAGTTGTGTCACAGTTTACTGATGCTCTGTTTATTTTCAATCTTTTTTTCTCTCATATTTAATTTTGTATAGGTTATATTGCTATATCTCTATTCACTATCTTCTTTTGTCTAATCTCATAAAACCTATCAGTGTATTTTTCTTTTTAGAAGTTGGGTTTAACTTTTTTATGTCTTACATATATCTATTCAATACATTCAGTCTTTCCTCTATCTTCTTGAATATAGAGAATATGGTTTTATCTCTTTTAAATGTTATGGTCTACAAATTATATCATTTGTTTCCTTCTTGGTCTATTTCTAATAATTGATTTTTCTCCTCATGGTTTGTAACTTTCTGCTTCTTTGACTTCATGGTAATTTTGTTTGGATTCTGTACATTGCGAATTTTATCTTTTTGGTTTCTGGCAATTTTTGTAATTGTATAAGTTTGTCCTAAGCTTTGTTCTGGGATACACTTCAATTAGTTGGAAATAGAATGATCTTATTGAGTCTGGCCTTAATTTTCGTTAAGCAGGACCAGATATGTCTTCAGTCTATGGCTAAGACAGTACCTTTCTAAGTATTCTCTGATGTCCTTTGAATTACAAGGTTTTTAACTCTGGTAGGAACACAAAATTTTCCCTTCCCTGTGTGAGCACTCCTCGAATTGTTCCAACTTCTCTTCTTGGGTGGGTCTTTTCCCAGCCTTAGGTAATTACCTCAGATGCATGTGCTGATCGCTACTTACCTAAAGATTTGAAAACTCTAGATCTCTGGAGCTCTCTCTCTCTTTGAAGCACTCTCCTTCGTGGTACTCTGCCCTGTGAACTCTATCTTCTTTATCTCTCTGAACCCCCAGCTCTGTTTCTTCAACAAAGGGAGTCTATGGGCTCTGGTCTCTATTCTGTGGCTTGAATACTCTCTTCAGGCATTAAGGTAGGAACAGTCATAAGGTTTATCTCATTTGTTTTCTCTCTGTCAGAGATCGTTATCCTGTTCTACCTGATGGCCCATGTCTAAAAACCATCGTTTTATATATATTTTTTTTGTTTTTTAACTTGTCAGACAGGAGGATAAATCTTGTCATTCTTACTTCATTTTGTCCAGGTGGAAGTCTTGAAGTTCATAGTTATCCAGCAGTCAGATTGATATTTTTCAAGGCAAAAACCAAGTCAGTTTTACTTTTGTAGTTAGAATCTTTCCATATTTCTTATTGTTCTTTTCAAAAATTAATCTCTGCATAATCTAGGCCCTTTTATCTTTTAAGACTTAGGTAATAAGTTTTCTTTCTATTCTAGCTTTATTTCTCTTCTTTTTGTTTCTCAGACATGCTGCAAATCTTGCATTTGTGCTTATTATTCCATCCCCCTGGAATATACTTACTCTTTTCTATACATTTCTAACCATTCTGTATATTTAGTTTATTTATCACTTTCTTACTAGAGACTTTCCTGGCCAAATTATCTGAACAGGACCTCCAACACAAATTCCATCACGTGATCTTATAGCACATGTAAAATGCTATAATTATCTTATTTGTATACTTCTTTCTTTTCTTCATTGTTACTTATTAATGGTTAATTATCTTATTGTTTTTCTTAACTAGAATATAAGCTGTATTGCCTTCCTACCACTTAGTAGGCATATATTAAGTATCTGTTGAATTTTATATTATCTGTAGGAAAGAATAAATAAAGAAGTTGGATTGATTTGTCTTAATAAGACTTAAGTTTTTAGTATAATTTCTGTCATCTCTGCAAGTAACAATCCTTCCCATCATTTAGTCCCCAACTCAAATGCTATCTGCCTGATTTTTCCCAAACAAATTTCCTTTTTTTTTCTATTTACTATTGTATTACTTGACTGTAGCCTAGCATTTATCACTTTCTAGTTTTTTTTCTTCTTCTAGACTTTCTTGTGAGAAATAACTGCACTGTACATTTCTCTATGCTCAAATCTCTCAATGAATGATTCTCCTGAATCACAATACTTAAAATAACTTATTAAAATGATGATTTACAGTTGTAGTATGTTTTCTAACTTTTGAAGCACTTTTACATGAATTTTCTTATTTAGAGTATGAGAAACTTCTGTGGTGGTAATGGTTAATACTGTTGTATACTATAGTTATGCATTATTTTGCCCAAAACATCAATAAGACCCATATTGAGAAACAGTGTAGGATCATGATCTGTGAACTGAAAAACATCTCTCTCTTTAATATCAAACTGAATTATTTTATCTCTCTTTCTCCAACATGTGGCACAGTGCCTAGAACACAGCAGGTATACCTGTTGATTAAATAATAAGTAACTTAAAAAATAAAATTGGAAATCAATCAGAGTTTTAGCAGTCTATGTTTCTTTTCTAAATTTCTTTGGTATTTCCAGTCTCTGGAACAACCCAATCTCAAATTTCTAGACAGTGGCAACAAAATCCAGAATATTTTGATTTCTAATTATTTTCTATGATAGCTTTGATTCTTATATACAAATTGGACATAACCTGGAGTTATGATTTCTTCATTGGAAGGGAACATATAAGTTAATAGTATAACCATTTAATTCAGTTTATTTCTTGGTTTTATTATTTATTTGCATCTATATTGATCATCCTTGAGACCATCAGAGGTGTTTTTATATCCTTATTAGGTTGAGAAATATCTATTATAGTGTCCTCATAACTATTTGATTTACTATTTGCACACTGGGGATAATTTTTCTCTGTACAGCTTTAAAAATATCTTCTCTGGTTAAATGGAGCATCAGTGACATATAGTGGTTGTCTAGGTTATTTGCTAGACATTATTACACAGGACATACTGTATTTTGGTCATGAATATAACAGTAAATTGAACCACGTACTAATTTTTTATGTTGAGATACTAAAGTAAGTGTAGATTATTTTTATACTCACTAAGGTATTACAGGACTGCATTAGACAAATTTCCACCTGAAGTAATATTATTTATTTAAATTTGAAAAAAATAGTCTAGGCAAATGTTAATAGCTGCTCAATATGTTCTCTAAGAATTTAAGAGTTTCTAAATGAAAATGCTCTATCCTTTTTTTGCTAAATATGTTTTTTTTTTTAATCCCAAAGTCCAGGAAATAGGAATTTTCTCACTGGAAGATGTGCAGTAGTTATGGGTGAAGATTTTGGAAGCACAGATGAGAGAAGACAGTCAGACTCCATTAATGAAAAACAATCAGTACAAGATATTTGGGGAGAAAATAGAAAAGAAGTTTCAAATTTTCTTGAAGATATGAACCAGCCAACCTCCAGCCTTCTACCAGAGAAAATGGACCCTCTTATTAATGAAAATTTGATCAATTTATTAAGCATGGATCAACAGAGGATAAAGAAAACATTTGACAAGTGTGGTTATGAAAGAATGGGAGATATCTGTGCAGTCACTAGCTCTGATAAAAACCATTCCACTGGTAGATGCATTAGAAGTATTTTTACAGATCCAGAGTTGACCTTTAGTAATTTTAACTTTAATACAGATTATCCGGAAAAGTGCCAACCAAACAAGAACTATCAGAAAGAGTACAGCAATGATGAAAGAAACAATCTTAGTACATATTTTGAGAAGGATTGTTATCCACCCAGCTCTGAAAAAAAAGGTTGGTATTGTACATGGAAAATGTAATAATATATTGAGTTTTTTATTTTCAGTTTTAGTACATTTATTTTTACTAAATATATATGTTTAGTAAATACATACGCATGCACATGTGTGTATTTGTGTGTGTATATATTTAGAGGAATATGAAATTAAAAATAGAATGATATTCTATTATGTGACATTGTGGATCAGGGATTTCCCTCCATATAGGTTGTGGGTCCCAGGTCTGGCTGTAATCCAAGCTCACAGCTAGAAATAAGACCCCAGATTTAGAATGGTACGTTAGTGTAGTAGGGCACCTGCGCCTAAAATATGTAAACATACTTCAGCTTATTGTATCACGCATGTGTGGCTGAATGCCACTATTGTACTCTGCTTTGTGTGGAGCCATGCGGTCCCCTGGAAAACAGAAGGGGAGCAGAAGTGCACACAATACCGCACTGCCCCCCAATAGAAGTGCACTCCCCACAATAAAGTTCGTGCCTGCCATTTCATTCTCATGTCGGCCTTTTGTTCATTCTTCCAACTGGGTGTCTCACCATCGAACCTTCCCTTCTTGATTAGCTCGGTGCTGACATGGATAATACTAATAAGTTTCAAATAAAAAAAAAGTCTATGCTGAAGTTTTATTTTAATGCATACTTTTATTTTTAAAAGGAAAATTTGAAATGGATTACCAAGAGAAGACACCACAGCTAGAAATCCAGAAATATCCAGTGAACCATACGTAAGTCTTTAGGTGAATCTAGGGAATATGAATCTAGAATAATGCATGTTGAAGAGTTGAACTGATGCAAAGTGAGATAGGCATATTGCTGTCTGAGGATGGGCAGACTGGCCTCAAAAAAGCCTAACCAGTTGTCAGAATCTTAGTTACATCACCCTACTTGGGAGTATGTTGTTCATATTTGCCAGCACAAAAGAATCTTCTTATCTGAATCTTGGTGTTAATTAGATTTAAGGAAACTGACTTTTGTGTTCAAGAAACTATATGTCCTCCAGAATATTAATCTATTAATTTACAGTAAGAAATGGAAAGATCACATGTATAGGAATGATTAATGGCATGATAAGCATATTTTCTAACTTTGGACAGCTTTCCATGGGATGGTTGCTTGGTTATGATAGAATCAGAAAAAGAGAGTGATAAAATTAAAACGTTAATAGTACAAGGAAGCATATTGATAGTTTATGGCACTGCAGTTATAGCTAATTACACAGAACTTGTAGTTTCGGAATACTCCTAACTTTCTAGGTAGTAATTGTGATTTACTCAAATGTAATTTGGTAATTGAAAATCATGAACTAGTATAGATTTTTTTTTCTGGAAGTACTTACAGAAATACTAAAAGTATCTTTATAAAATGAATGCATAGATGCCATTTATGGGACTGGCATAGTAATTAAAACATAGATTCACAGTTTACTTAATAAACAGATTCTCTACCAAATCTAAATATCCAGAAATTTATGAATGGAAAACATCATTTTAGGCCTTGAATTTTAAAATGTACTTTATAAAAACAATTTAAAACATGCTTTCTAAACATGGCTTCAGACCCACATCAGTTGAGGGAGTGATTTTAAAATATACCAAGTTTGACTCACACATAATAGGCCCCTTAGAATGGAGCTTATGAATCTTTATTTTTTAAAAAGCTTTTCTTCTAATTCCGAGCTGCAGCCGACTTTGGAAACCATAATGTAGAACAATAATTTTCAGAGAGAATAAAGCAAACTTTAATACTGTCTTATTTATGACCCTAGGGGTAATATCCATTTGGAAGAATTGCATTCTAAGCAATCATGGAACTTTGGACTTGGCGAGGTAAAGCACATCTTACATTAACTTTACAATTAAGTCAGTTGTATTATCAGGTCATATTTTAATATTTGTAACTTACTTTGATTTAAGGTTAGCTTTTACTGAAAAAATTTTTTAGGCTAACTCCTTTTCTTACATTTTCTTACTTGGGAAATTTTAGCTTAAATCTAGAAATAAAATTAATACCTTTCAGAAACTGTAACATGCCTTATTTGAGACAAACCAATCTAGGTAAACATTAAATTATTTTGATAAATCTTACAAAATTTCTTCCAAGATGAAAATGTTTTTTAGATTTTAGAAATACTGAAACATCTATAAATACTGGTTATGTAAGTTGTAACCTCTGCTGATAATTAGGGAATATGATTATTATAACAGTATGGGCATTGTGCTAGGAGCTTTAAGTACTTTAAAGTGCAAGAGCCTGATCTTGTAAAGTCTTCACAGCAAAAGAAACTTAAATTCAGGGAGATTAAGTAACTTGCTCAAGGTCACACACTCAAGCCAGGGTTCACATTCTTGCCTTATCTGACTATATTTTCAGTTATACTAATTGTTTTCTCTTTTTATCTTCAGTAAATATGCACTGAGTATACATTATGAACTCATTTAATAGCTATTTATTGAATATCTCCTATATGCTAGACACTGGGGATACAGTGGTGACATAGTTTTTGTTGTCATGAAGATTATGCATTAGACTCTGCAAGGTACAGAAGTGAAAGGACATGGAACCAATCTTTAAGAAGCTATAATTCAATAGCTAGACAATGGAAAAAGCTAATGCACTTAGATAAATTGCTTCCATTGAAGTTTGTACAAAAAGGCTGTGGGAACCTAGTAAAAGGCAGTTCTAAGATTCATGTGTAGTCAGGAGGAAGATATGATTGAGGAGAAAAGTTTTGAATAAACTGAATAAAGTGAATAAACTTACCAAAAGGACTAACTGCCTTCATCTTATGAAGGAGCAACATAGAAACTAGGATGTGAGAGAGTATAGCTAGTTTTAGAAACTGCAAGTAACTTGTTTTAGTTATTGTTATTGCTACTACTGTAGTACAAATTATAAGGTGGGGGGATGACAAGAGATAATTCTACACAATATAAATGGCCAGATCATAAAAGATCTTGTATGCCACATGATAGTTTAATTTTCTATCACCAAACAGCCATTGAAAAAATTTTAGCAGAGGAGTATGATAAAATTGGAGTATTAAGAAGTTGTGTCTGGCAACAATGAGGAGAGATTTGAGAAGTGGCAGGACTCAAATATTGGGGGCTTGAAGGTGAGCAGTGGCTGTAAGGATTGAAATAAGGGAAGAGCTATCACAGTGATTTAGAAACTCGAAATTCGATAGGCTTGGTGATTTGGTAAGGGGTAAGTAAAAAAGCGAAGACTATCTTGATTTTTCATTTGGGTAAATGGGTAGTTGGTGGATGGTGCCATACACCAAGATTGAAAATAGGAAGAGGTTGCAGGAAAGGTTAACTTCACCAATATTCATGTACCCTCTTTCATAGAACAGAGCTGTCACTGTGAAATGGCTACTCAGCCAAGGAACACATTTTCTGATCTATCCATCTTAAGTGTGGCCATGAGGCTAGATCTCAGTAATGGAATGTTATTGGAAGTGATGTACATTATTTTCAAGGATTGTAAGAAATGAGAATTCCTTTTCCATGTTATACTTCTTTTAATGGCTGGTGGCAGTGAAGCCCTAAGGGATGTTTAGAGTTACAAGATGGGAAGGACTGAGTTTCTAAATCACTAGGTGGGGAAAAAATGTCTGCTGACCAGGAAAACTCATTTTAGATTACATGAGAAAGAAACAATAGTGTTTAAGCATTATACATTTTGTGATTTAAAAAAAATACGTAGAATTACTCTGATTCAGGAGGGGAGCAGATTTCTAAGATTATGAATTACATTTGCTCTGTTGAGGTCGATTGAAAGTCTTCTGAAAAATCTATGAAGTAGATGAACATGTGTAGTAGTTATATATACAGTGCTTGAGCTCAGAAGATATTTTTAGTATTTAGTGGTAAGTCATAATCGAATACATTTATTATATGATTCTCAAGAGAAAATGTATAGAATAAGAACAAAAGTTGACAAGAGTCCTGAGGAGGCAAAGCATTTAAAGTTGGAGGATGTGTAGTAGAAGAGAAACCAAAAACTGACTGAGAATAAACTAGAGATGTTTGAGGAGTACTAGAAGAATGGTGTCATAAGAAAGAAAAAGAAGATTTTCAAGGAGGGGAATGTGGTCAGTACTATCAGATGCTGCCCTGTTAATCCTTTAAAGAACTTGTATTTTCCCAAATATGAATAATATAGATACATTCTCAGAGGAATTAACAATAGGTAAGAATACTTAAAAAACCAACTGTTTGATTATATCTATGGCAGCTTGAATGTGGCTAAAGACAAAAGAAAATAAGCCCATTGATGGATCATGAACGGAATCAGGTGTAATGAGGAGTTCTTTGGCTAGAGCAGGCATAGGGCTTTTAATTTGTGATACCTGGACAGGGCTTAAGGTGTAGTGGAACCCTGACTAAATCTTAATTTCTATAATAGAAACCAAGGCAGTAGTCACCATAGGAGAGAAAGAAAGGCAGGGGCAGAGGGTTTGGGCTGTACCTGCCCACTGGTTTGAGAAAATCAGAACCAGTAGTTCCTACTGAGGCAGAATTAATGAAAAGACAGAAGCATCAAGCAAACAATAAGTCAAACCAAACAAAAATTTCTCTTGGAATGCAGGTAGTGAGAAGGGAATGGAGAAGTAGGAGTGTTCCCAAGATTCTTTTGTTCCCAAGATTGCTTTTGTGGAAGCAATAGGAAAGAACTAAGAATAATTTTTTTAATTGAGAGTTAATTGACATGTAATAGTTTATTAGCTTCAGATATACAACTTAATGATTCAATATATGTATATATTGCAAAATGATCACCACAGTAAGTCAGGTCACCACACATAGTTACAAATTATTTTTTCTTATAAGAAATTTTAAGATCTACTCTCTTAGAAACTTTCAGATACATAATACAGTATTAATTATACTCACTGGCTGTACATTATGTCCTCAGGACTTATTTTATAACTGCAAGTTTATATATTTTGATCCCCTTCCTCTGTTTCACCTATACCCCACCCCTCTGGCAACGTCTAGTCTGTTCACTATATGAGTTCATATTTTTGTTTTTGTTTTAGATTGCATGTATAAGTGAGATCACGTGGTTTTTGTCTTTCTCTGACTTATTTCACTTAGCATGATACCCTCTAGGTCCATCCATGTTGTAACAAATGGTAGGATTTCCTTCTTATGGTTGAACATTGAGGGTGCCTTGCCTGGGAAAGACAATTAATGGGAATCCTGTAATCATCCCAGAGCTCTGTGTACATATTTCAGAGCTTGCCCAAGGGAAAGGTGACCAAAGGTCTGGGTTCACCTAGATGCCAACATGGCAGATTAGCTTTAAGATGGAGTCAAGAACTTGTGTTCTACACAGACTGTCTTATCTTCTAACATTTTTATGGTTTCAGGTCTTAACATTTGAGTCTTTAATCCATTTTGAATTAATTTGTGTGTATGGTGTAAGATGTGTCTATTTTCATCCTTTCATATGTGGCCGTTCAGTTTTTCCAACACTTTATTGAAGAGACTATCCTTTCCCCTTTGTATATATTCTTGGCTCCCTTGTCATAAATTAATTGACCATATATGCGTGGCTTATTTCTGTCTCTTTATCCTCTTCCATTGGCTTATGTGTCTGTTTTTATGCCAATATCATACTGTTTTGATTATTAAAGCTATGTAATATTGTTTGAAATTAGGAAGTGAGATGCTTCCAGCTTTGTTCTTTTTTTCTCAAAATTGCTTTGGCTATATGAGGTCTTCTGTGGTTTCATACAAATTTTAGTATTTTTTGTTCTATTTCTGTGAAAAATGTCATTGGAGCTTTGGTGGGGATTGCATTCAATCTATAGATTGCTTTGGGTAGTATGGACATTTTAACAATGTTAATCAAGTTCATGATCATGGCATATCTTTCAATTTGTGTCTTTTCTTTCATCATGTCTTAATAGTTTTCAGTATATGGGTCCTTTACCTTCTTGGTTAAATTTATTCCTAGATATTTTTGATGGGATTGTTTTCTTAGTTTCTATTTCTGATGGTTCATTATTAGAGTAGAGAAACACAACTGATTTTTGTATATTGATTATATATCCTATAACTTTACTGAATTTATTTATCCTAACAGGTTTTTTTTTGTTGTTGTTGTTGGAGTCTTCAGTGTATTCTATATATAATACCATGTTATCTGCAAATAAAGACAATTTTACTTCTTCCTTTCCAATTTGGTACCTTTTATTTCTTTTACCTACCTAATTGCTCTGGCTAGGACTTCTAGTACTAATGCTGAATGGAAGTAGTGAGAATGGACATCCTTCTCTTGTTCCTGATCTTACAGTAAAAGCTTTCAAATTTCCATTGTTGAGTATGATGTTAGCTATAGGTTTGTCATATATGGTCTTTATTATGTTGAGGTTTGTTCACTTTATGCCTTTTTTGTTGTGAGTTTTTAATCATGAATGGATGTTGAATTTTGCAAAATGCTTTTACTGAATCTATTGAGATGACCTTATGGTTTTTATCTTTCATCTTGTTAATGTGGTATATCACATTGATTTGCATATGTCGAGCCATCCTTATATCTCTGGAAATAAATCCTACTTGATCATGTATGATCATTTTAATGTATTGTTGAATTGGTTTGCTAATATTCTGTTCAGAATTTTTGCATCTGTGTTCATCAGGTGCATTGTCCTGTAATTTTCTTTTCTTGTAGTGTCCTTTTCTGCTTTTGGCATAAAGGTAATACCGGCCTCATAAAATAAATGTGGAAGCGTTCCCTTATCTTGTATTTTTTTTCGGAAGAGTTTGAGAAAGATTGGTATTATTTTTCTTTAAATGTTAGAATTGACCAGTGAAGCCATTGGTCCTAGACTTTTGTGTGTTAGGAGGTTTTTGATTACTGATTCACTCGCCTTACTAATAATCAGTCTATTCATATTTTCTATTTCTTCATGAGTCAGTCTTGGTAGTTTGTATGTTTCTAAGAATTTATTGGTTTCTTCTAGGTTGTCCAATTTATTGACGTATAATTGTTCATAGTCGTCTTTTATGATTCTTTATATTTTTGTCTTATCAGTAGTAGTAACATCTCTTATTTCTGAATTTGAGTTCTCTCCTTTTCTTGTTGAATCTAGCTAATGGTTTATAAACTGGGTTTTTCTTTTCAAAACCAGCTCCTAGTTTCATTGATTTTTTTTTTTAGTCTCTATTTCATTTATTTCCACTTTGTCCTTTGTTATTTCTTCTGCTAACTGTAGGCTCAGTTTGTTCTTTTTCTAGTTCCTTGAGGTGTAAAGGTAGTTTGTTTGAGTTCTTTCTTATTACCTTTTTAAATTTAACTTTTAAAAAATTAAGGTTATTGGAGGTAACATTGGTTAATACAATTATATAATTTTCAGGTGTACATTATCATTCGACATTTGTATATTCTGTTGTGAATTTATCACTCAAAGTCCAGTTTCTTCAGCTACCATATATTTGACCCCCATGAGTCTCTGTTTGTTTGCCCTGTTTGTTTGTTCATTTGTTGCTTTTAGGTTTATATCCCACACATAAGTGATATCATGTGATTTTCAACTTTTTCTGTCCAGCTTATTTTGCTTAGCATGATTATCTTGTTCATCCATGTTGTTGCAAAAGGCAGTATTTCATCTCTTCTTATGGCTGAGTAATATTCCATTGTATATATTTGCCACAGCTTCTTTATCCAGTCATCTATCATAGGACACTTTGATTGCTTCCATGTCTTGACCACCGTGAATAATGCTGCTATGAACATCAGTGTGCAAATATCTTTTTGGATATGGATTTTCAAGTATTTGGGGTAAATTCCCAGTAGAGGGATTGCTGGGTCATATGGTAGATCAATTCTTAGTTTTTTGAGGAAACTCCATGCTGTTTTCCATAGTGGCTGTACCAATTTGCAGTCCCACCAGCAGTGGATGAGGGTTCCTTTTTCTCTGCATCCCCTCCAACATTTGTTATTACTTGTCCTGTTGATTATAGTCATTCTAACAGGTGTGAGATGGTATCTCCTTGTGGTTTTGATTTGCATTTTCCTAATAGCCAGCAATGTTGAGCATCTTTTCAAATATTTGTTGGCCATTTGTATGTCCTATAGGGAGAAGTGTCTGTCAGGTTCCTCTGCCCATTTTTTGATGTGGATCATTTTTTGTTGTTGTCGTTGTTGTTGAATTGTCTTTCTTTGTCTATTTTGGATATTAGGCCCTTATCGGAGGTGTTGCTTGTAAATATATTTTCCCATTCGGATGGTTCTCTCTTTACCTTGTTGATAATTTCTTTTGCTGAGCAGAAACTTTTGAGTTTGATGTAGTCCCATTCATTTATTTTAGCTTTTACTTCCCTAGCTTTTGATGTCAAATTCATAAAATTCTCTTTAAGTCCAAGGTTCTTGAGTTTAGTTTCTATGTTTTCATCTGTGCATTTTATTGTTTCAGGTCTTATATTCAGGTTCTTAATCCATTTTGAGTTAATTTCGGTGTGTAGTGATAGACAACAGTCTAGTTTCATTCTTTTGCTGGTGGCTTTCCAGTTTCCCAGCACCGTTTATTGAAGAGGCTTTCCTTTCTCCACTGAATGTTTTTGGATTTTTTTGGTGAAAATTATTTGCCCATATAAATATGGGTTTACTTCTGGACTCTCCATTCTATTCCACTGGTTCATGCGTCTGTTTTGCTGCCAATACCATGTCGTTTTGATTACTGTCGTTTTGTAGTATAATTTGAAATCAGGCAGAGTGATGCCTCCAGCCTTGTTCTTTTTTTCTCAGGATGGCTTTGGCAATTCAGGATCTTCTGTGCTTCCGTACAAATCTGATGATTGTTTGTTCTATTTGTTTATAAAAAGCCAATGAGATTTTGATGAAGATTACATTAAATCTGTATAATGCTTTAGGCAATGTGGTCATTTTAACTATGTTGATTCTTCCAATCCAAGAACACGGAATGTCTTTTCATTTCTTTGTATCTTCTTTGATTTCTGTTAATAGGGTCTTATAGTTTTCATTATATAGGTCCTTCACTTGTTTCATTAGATTTATTCCTAGGTATTTTATTATTTTTGTTGCAATTGCAAAAGGAATTATTTTTTCCACTTCTTTTTCTGACACTTCATTATTAGAGTACAGGAATGCTCTGGATTTTTGAACGTTGATTTTGTATCCAGAGACTTTACTATATTTGCATATTGTTTCTAGTAGGGTTCTTGTAGAGTCTTTAGGGTTTTCTATATAGAGAATCATGTTATCTGCAAATAGTGACAGTTTGACTTCTTTGTTTCCTATTCAAATGCCTTTTGTATCTTTCTCTTACCTGATTGCCTTCCCTACGACCTCCAATGTTATATTGAATAACAGTGGTGATAGTGGACAGCCTTGCCTTGTTCCTGATGTTAGAGGGAAGGTTTTTAGTTTTTCACCATTCAGTATAATGTTGACTGAGGGTTTGTCATATATGACCTTTATTGTTTTAAAGTACTTGCCTTCTCTAACGATTTTGTTAAGTGTTTTGATCATAAATGGATGCTGTATCTTGTTGAAGGCTTTTTCTGTATCTATTGATACGATCCTATGATTCTTATTTTTTAATTTGTTTATGTGGTGTATCAGATTAATTGATTTGCTTATGTTGAACCATCCTTTTGCCTCTGGGATGAAGCCCATGTGATCATGGTGTATAATTTTTTTAATATGTTGCTATATTCAGTTCACTAGTTTCTTATTTAGGATTTTTACATCTGTGTTCATGAGAGAGATTGATCTGTAGTTTTCTTTTTTTATGTTTTTGTCAGGTTTTGGGATCAGAGTAATATTGGCCTCATAAAACGAGTTGGGAAGTTTTGCCTCCTCTTTGATTTTTTGGAAGAGTTTGAGGAGAATAGGTATTAAATCTTCTTTGAATGTTTGGTAGAATTCGTTGGTGAAGCCATCTGGTCCTGGACTTTTACTTTTTGGTAGGTTTTTGATGAATGTTTCAATTTCCATACTGCTGATTGGTCTATTTAGATTTTCTAGTTCTTGATTCAGTCTAGGAAGAGTGTAGTTTTTAAGTACTGGTCCATTTCTTCTAAGTTATTAAATTTGGTGTTATATACTTTGTCACAGTATTCTTGTATGATCCTTTGTATTTCTGCAGTGCCTGTCATAATTTCTCCTCTTTCATCCCTGATTTTGCTTATTTGTGTCCTTTCTCTTTTTTCTTTAGTAAGTTCAGCCAGGAGTTTGTCAATTTAATTAACTTTCTCAAAGAATGAGCTCTTTGTTGCATTTATTTTTTCTATTGTTCTTTTGTATTCAATTTCATTTATTTCTGCTCTAATTTTGATGATTTCTTTCCGTCTGTTGACTTTAGGCTTCATTTGTTCTTCCTTTTCTAGTTTTTTAAGATGAAGCGTTAGGTTGTTTATTTGGGCTCATTCTTGTTTTTGGAGATAGGCCTGTAATGATATGACCTTTCCTCTTAATGACCGCTTTTGCTGTGTCCCAAATGTTTTGTTATGTTGTACTATCATTATCATTTGTTTCTGTGTATCTCTTGATCTCTCTCTTTATTTCTTCTCTGACCTAATTCTTCAGTAGCATGTTGTTTAATCTCCATGTATTTGTGGTTCTTCCTGATTTCTTTCTGCACTTGATCTCTAGTTTCAAAGCATTATTATCAGAGAACATGGTTGGTATGATTTCAACCCTCTTCTATTTGTTGAGACTATCTCTATATCTCAGTATGTGGTCAGTTTTTGAGAATGTTCCCTGTGCACTAGAGAAGAATGTATAAGCAGCTGTTTGGGGATAGAAGGCTCTGTAAATGTCAATTGTGTCCACTTGGTCTAATGTGTCATTTAAGGATGTTATTTCCTTATTGATTTTCTGTTTGGATGATCTGTTCATATCTGACAGTGGGGTATTTAGGTCCCCTACTATGATAGTGTTTTGGTCTGTTTCTTCCTTTAGTTCTGTTAGTAATTGCTTTACATATTTCGGGGCTCCCTGATTGGGAGCATAGATTAATAAATGTTACGTCTTCTTGGTGTATGATTCCTTTTATCATTATGAAGTGTCCTTTAGTATCTTTCTTTACCTTTTTTAGTTTAGTTTATTTCGTCTGATATTAGTACTGCTGCTCCCGCTTTTCTCTGAATGCCATTTGCTTGAAATATCATTTTCCACCCTTTCGCTTTGTCTTTGGAGGTGAGATGTGTCTCCTGGAGGCAGCATATGGTTGAGTTTTGTTTTTTATCCTGCAACTCTGTGCCTTTTTATTGGTGCGTTCGTTCCATTTACATTTAGGGTGATTATTGAAATATGAGGTCTTACAGCCATTTTATCTTTTGATTTCTGGTAGCTCGTGGTTTCCATTTCTTCCTCGTCCTTGTGTTTCTGTTTTCTGTCTTTCGGCTTTTGTGGGTTTTCCCTTTGGTCCTTCTTGTTTTGTTACATACTTCAGTTTTGAATCTTTGGCGTGTGGTTACCATTAGAATATGTAAAGGATAGATAGATAGATAGATAGATAGATAGATAGATAGATAGATAGATAGATAGATAGATATAGTCGTCCCTTTTCTTCTGTGTGTGCCTTATCTCAGTTCCCCTTTGCGAATTTGGATCTTTAAATCTTCCCCTTTTCAGTCATTGTCTCAGTTTGTCCCTATGTGTGCTGAATGTTCATTACTATCTTGCTATAGCAAATCTCTTCTTATTTTAAGCTTATAATGTTCTGTTCCTAGTAAGGATTGTACTCCTCTGCTTTTATCAGCCTGCTAGTCACCTCACTTCTAATTATGTTTTCTTTTCTGTCATTTTGTTTTAGGTGAGCTGACCCCTTTCGGTATTCCCTGTAGTGCAGGCCTCGTAGTGGAGAATTCCCTCAATTTTTGTATGTCTGGGAAAGTCTTTATTTCTCCTTCATATCTGAAGGAGAGATGATCTGGATACATTATTCTAGGCTGGTAGTTCCTTTCACTTGATGGTTTAAATATTTGATTCCATTTCTTTCTGGCTTGTAAGGTTTGAGCTGAGAAGTCTGAGGATAATCTAATGGATTTTCCTTTATAAGTTACTGTTTTCTTTTCCCTGGCTGCCCTGAGAATTCTGTCTTTGTCATTGATTTTAATACAGTGTGTCTTGGTGAAGGCTTTTTTGGGTTGAGGTAATTGGGTATTCTGTTGACTTCTTGAATGACAAGCTCCAGCTCATTCCTTAGATTTGGGAAATCTCGTCCACTGTTTGTCTGAAAATGCTTTATAGTTCCTGTTCCTTTTTCTCACCTTCGATAATGCCCATTATTCTTATATTTCCTCTCCTGAGAGTATCAGCTAGTTTTTGTATTTCTCTTTCATTATTTTTCATTCTTCGGCTTCTATTTTCTTTCTTGTGATTTATTTCTAGGTTTTTGTCTTCTACATCACTGATCCTTTCCTCCATTTGGTCGACTCTATTTCCCAAGCTTGCTGTTTAATTTTTCAACTCTTACAGTGTGTGCGTTTCTTTTCTTTTCTTTTCTTTTCTTTTTTTTATCTCCAGAAGATCTATTCTGTTCTTCTCGAGGGTTTCAATCTCCTTGCTTTGCTCATCTAGTTTTTTAAATTCCTGAAAATGTTGATATGACTCATTTCGGAACTCAGTGAGTTTTTTATAAGTACCATCCTGAATTCTCTGTCATTTTAGTTGCATATTTTATATCTGTAAGCTTATTTTCTGGAGATTTTTCTCTTTCTGAGATGCCTTGTCACTGTAGTTGTTCATGGTGTTTAATGGACTATTTCTTCGCTTGGGCATTAATGGAACTGTATTCTGCTGTTTTTCTAGAAAGAAGATTTATTATATAAAGGTCTCTCTTTAGCCTGCTGCAAAGATGGCACTTTTCTTTTGGTTTCCAGTAGGTGGTGTCTAAGCCTCTTGAATCCCTGCTTTATATAAAGCCTTAATAATGCCTTTATATTTTCTTATAGATATTTAATCACACTCGCTACCCTCAGTTTCAGACCCTGTCATGATGATCTGGCAGCGTTTGCTCAAATTCCCATGGGGCTCTAGGGTGATCATCTCTTCTTATGGCTGAGTAATATTCTTTTTCATTATATAATGGCCTTTTCGGTCTCTTACCACAATATTCATCTTAAAAACTATTTTGTCTTTTATACATACAGGTATTTCAGCTTTCTTTTCATTTGTATTTGCATGGATTATCTCTTTCTGCCCCTTCACTTTCAGTCTGTGTCCTTATGTCTGAAGTGAGTGAGTCTCTTGTAGGCAGCATTTAGATGAGTGTTTCTGTGTTTTGTTTTGTTTTGTTTTTAATCCATTTAGCTTCTCTATCTTTTGATGGGAGAATTGAGAGCATTTACATTTAATTATTAAAAGGTATGGACTTATTGCCATTTTGTTCACTGTTTTCTGGTTATTTTGTAATTCCTTTTTTACTCTTTTTTCTTGTTCTCTTTGTGATTTGATGATTTTCTGTGGTGGTATGCTTAGATTCCTTCCTCTTTTGTGTATCTACTATAGGTTTTTGCTCTGGTTATAGTGAGGCTTATATAAAACAACTTATATTTATAGCAGTCTAAGTTGATAAAAACTTAAATCAACTGCATTCTAAGCTCTACATTTTTACTTCTCTCTCCCTGTATTTTATGTTTTTGATGTCACAAATAGCATCTGTGTATCTTGTGTATATGTTAACAAATTATTATACTTATTTTTACTACATTTGTCTTTTAACCTTCATACAGGCTTTATAAGTGATTTACTCACCACCTTTACAACATTAAATTATTTTGAATTTTACTATATATTTACCTTTACCAGTGAGATTTATACTTTTATATATTTTCCCTTTACTAATTTGTGCCCTTTTCTTTTGGCTTACAGTAGTCCCTTTAACATTTCTTGTAAGGCTAGTTGGGTGATGATGTGCTTCTTTAGCTTTTGCTTCTCTGGAAAACTCTTTTTCTCATCTTATGAAGGACAGCTTTGCTGGGTGAGTTTTCTTGGTTGGCATTTTTATTTCCATCTGCATTTTGAATATATCATGTTATTGTCTTCTGGCCTGAAAAGTTTCTGTTGAAAAATCTGCTTATAGTCTTATGAAGATTCCCTTGTATGTAACAAGTTGCTTTTCTTTTGCTACTTTTAAGACTCTTTCTTTGTCTTTAACTTTTGTTAATTTAATTATAATATGTCTTGGAGGCGATCTCTTTGGGTTTATCTTTTTTGTAGCAATTTGGGCTTCCTGTATCTGAATGTCTGGTTTTTTTCCTATGTTAGGAAAGTTTCAGCTATGGTTTCTTCATATAAATTTTCTGGCCCCTTTTCTTCTTCTCCTCCTTTTGGGACCCATATAATGTCAATGTTGGTCTACTTGATATTGGTTCATAAGTCCCGTACACTACATTTACTCTTTTTTTTTTTTTTTTTTTGCACTTCTGATTGGATAAATTCCACTGCCCTGTCTTTAAGTTCGCTGATCCTTTTTTCGTCTTTATCTGGTCTTCCATTGAACTGTTTTGTATTTTTCAGTTTAATTATTGTGATTTTTAGCTCTGCGATTTGCTTGGTACTTCCTTATTTTTCCTATCTCTTTGTTGAAATTCTCACTTTGTTCATGTATTGTTCTCCTGACCTTGGTGAGCATCTTTATTTTGATCTCTTATCAGCTAAAACACTTTATTAAGATCTTTTTCTGAGACTTTATCAGTTCTTATGTTTCTTCCTTTTGCTTGACTTTTTTGTTGGTCTCTGTGCATTAGATAAAACAGCCACCTCTCCTAATCTTGAAGGAGTGGCTTCGTGTAGTAGATGAACTTTATATTTCAACCCTGTCTCACCTCTTGGTTGTCTTTCAATTTTGTGATTGTCCAGGCAGCCTACTTTATTTTCTGTGGCTTCTGATAGTTGAGGGTGTGCCAAAACTGCCAGTGGCCCAATCAATGGTGAGGATCTTAGGCAGCACCTAGATTCAGTCTGATTGGAAACTGGACTCTCAGGTATATAGATGAGTCTTGTTTTTAAGTATGCAAATATACTTTTTTCATGAGAAGACTTAGAAATAGGTAATTATGTCTGCTCCCTTTGTACTGAGCCCTGGTGCAATAGCCATTTAAGAACTTTTTTTTGTTTGCTACCATCCTATTGAACCTGTGAACTACCAAAGTTCCATTGACCACCAGAGCCAGGCTATCAAGGAATGTGTCTTCTGGGAAGCATTCACAAAAGCTGAGTGCTAGATGTGTGCACAAGTGTCTTTCTTGGAGACATTGGTGACCTGAGGTGGAGCAGGTCTCTAGAGAAGATTGTAGTCAGTCCCTAGACATGTGTTTAATTAAAACCTGCCCCTCATGTCACAGGTATGAAGATAAACTAATAGGCCTCTTTCACAGAAAGATTGGGAGTATGTTTCAGTCTGTGTCACTGTGTTGTTCCCTGGGTGGGGGAGGGAGTGGGTAGCTGGTTAAGAACTCTGTTTGTTATATAGTTCTGTGGTACCCATGAATGTAAGCCTTGCTGGCTGTCAGAGCCACGTTATCAAGAGGCGTTCCCTGGTCAAAAGCTACAAAAACTGAGGCACCAGACATAAGCACTAACTTCTTTTTTGGGGAGATACTGGCAATCTGGAGTGAGGCAAAAGGAGAGTGCAAAAATAGCATCCAGACTCTGAGGTCTTAGGAAGGGATACAGTTGGCCCTTAGATGTGAGTTTAATTAGAAGCCTGCCCATCAGACTACAGCTATCAAGATAAGCTGATAGGCTTTTTTTTTTCTTCAGAAAGCCTGGGTAGTTCACTGGGCTTCTATTCTAGGCTTTGAAGTATAGCTATGGTGAGCTTGGGTAAGCCTTTTAAGATCTGTTTCCAGCTCACTATAGCTTAAGGGTCTTATGGACACAAGCTCTGTTGGCTTTCAAAGCTTGATATTTTGAGGCCTTATCTCTCAGATGCAGGTCATACAAGTTTGGGTACCAGATATGAGGTTCAAACCATTTGCTTCTCAGGGAGTAGCCTGGAATTGTGGGTTCCCTCCCGATTGCTGTGTCTGGGGTGGGGTTCATGGTGGGGTTCATGGTAAAATTGTGTTTTAGCCTCTCCTACCCATTTTGATGTGGGTTTTTTCTTGTTTGCTTGACGTGTAGGAAAATCTCAGCTCGATTTTTGGTTTCTCTCAGGAAATTGTTCCATATGTA
This sequence comes from Pteropus medius, assembly GCF_902729225.1. Classification (NCBI taxonomy): domain Eukaryota; kingdom Metazoa; phylum Chordata; class Mammalia; order Chiroptera; family Pteropodidae; genus Pteropus; species Pteropus medius. The sequence continues at coordinate 7,911,912 of NW_024349519.1, read as the reverse complement.
GCTATAGATTTTGTGTGTTGTAGGATTCTCCTATGTCACTATCTTGAGGTGGAACGTATTTAATGCTAAAATAGTAGAGGAATAAGGTTTAAGTATGATTGTTTAAAATGGGAAGGTAATCACTAGAGAAATGAAGATAGAGGACTTCAAAATTCAAAGGAGTAAGGATGTCACAGTAGGAAATCTGATCAAGGTGGGAAAAATTGCGATACCACTTCTCTGTAAATGGTAAAGATAAAATGTAAGAAATGAAACCTGCCTAGCAATTAATATGTAAAATATGAAGGATTTTTCTCAATGTTCTAAGAATATCAAATGGAGAAGAAAAAGTGATCTATATATATTTTTCAAGAAACTTGTAGAACATAATAAAAGTCGAAAATAAAAAGATAGCAACAGATAGACATAAAGAAAAGATAGAGTATTGGAGTAAGAATAGTGTAAATGCAATTAATAGCCCATTCAAAAAAGGGAAGAGAAAAGATACAGAGTTACTAATCCATACCAATTATGAAACCTGCTGGGCAGGCATTGCGAAGGCTTGTCCTGGAGGACGGGCACATTCCTGAAACAATTCAGTTTCTTCTCTTTGGGATGATCTTTGTCTATTACCCTCTATCAACAGATTTGAAGTGGGTGTAGGAATGTATGCAAGCCTTGTAGTCTATAGCTTTTAAAGCTTGTGTGTTTCTGCTGCAAGTCTGGGGCTTGAATTTTTAAAAGTTGAACATACAAGACTTTAGAAATGATTGAATAGTGGTATTAGAGAAGAGGCTCCACTGCATAAAGTTATTTAGGGCTCTAAGTTGGTGGAGACTCTATCTTCAACTGGTGGTTTCCATATTTGTAGTATAAGTTGATATCAGAGAGCAGAAGGGAAAAGGAAGTGGAGTATTGTGGAAGAAATTTTTATGGGTCAGGACTGGCAGTGGTATACACCACTTCTGCCCATGACCTGAACTTAAATCACACATCCAAACCAATTCCAAGGGATGCTAAGAAATGTAGTCTAGCTGATGCATAAGAGGGAAGGGAGACAGTTTTGGTTGCAGCTACATGGTTTCTCCTTTATCCTACCTATCTAAAACTCCATGTCCCATCAACAGAGAATAGGTATTTTCTGTAAGTCCATGATATATTTGTAAACATAATCCATGTAGTAAGCCATAAAGTCTAAGATTTATCTAAGGATTGATTCGCAGCCACATTCTTTAATAAAAATTCATTGAATTAGAAATCATCAACAACAAAAAAGATGCCTAACATCCCTTACTTTCTTGGAAATTAAGAAACACTCTGGGTTTAAAAAAAGATAAAAAAAATGAAAGTAAATTACAAATTATGTAGAAATTGATAGAAATCAAAACCAATGGCGTATTCTACAGAATCTTTATGCCTCTAAAAGCTTTTATTTTAAAAAAAACCTGAGAATAAATGAGCTGCTACCCAACTTAAGAAATTAGAAAGGGAATAACAGAATAAAACTCCAAATTGCTTTAATATCTTTGTCTTTTTTCAACTGCTTTTACTGTGATTACCTGAAGCATTTCTTGTTTGTCAGTAATTATTTTCTTAGCAAGTGTTTATTCTTTTGCTTGTGTTTTGAAAGCAATTTTAATTTCATTTCCTTTACTGTTCATAGACAATTTTCCCTTGGTTTTAAAATTATCTTTGTTGAATTAAAATAATACGAAGGAAGAGTACTGTAAAATGAATTGGCGGAGTTAAAAGGGAGTTATAAGTGGATTAATTACTGTGTATACTTGGGAGTTGTTAAAGTTTTGTTTTCCTTCTAGAATCTGGTGGAAGGAGGAGGACTGTGTTCTTTAAAAGGCACACCAACATCTACAAAGAAAATCTGTCAGAATAACAGTAAGTGAAATTTACTATTTAAAAATATTTACATTTAAATGGAAATCAGTTACTTTTTAAGTGTTTGTTTTTAGATTTTTTCCAGCAAGTATGTTTCATAGTAAACTTCTAATATACTAATGCTGCATGTGACTCTTGAAAATTACTTTTATTTTTCATAAATATAATATACATGATCAGTATATATAATGTATGCACATAGTTTAACAAATAATAAAACAGATACCTTTGTATTCACTTTGTAGTTTAAGAAATAATGCATAATCAGTACTTTTGAAAATCTTCTCAATTGCATAATCTATACTGCCCCCTAGAGGTAACAATTATTCTGAAGTTATTTTGGGGGGCATCATGCATAGACTTTTCCATTGCTTTGTTTTGAACTTACTACAAATTGAGGCAAATTCCATTTTTCTGCAACTTGCTTTTTTTTGTTCACCCAGTAATATTTGTTGAGGTTCATCTGCTTTGAAACTTGTGACTCTAGTAATTTCATTATCTGTTTACTGCTGTACAGCCTTCTATATAATGAATGTATTCCAGTTTATGCATCTTCTGGCAATGATTATTTAGGTTGTTTTGATTATTTTGCTATGATAAACAATGCTACCTTGGCAATTATTGACATTTTTCTTGGCACACATGTATAAAAAGTTCCTCTAGGATATAATTCTTGGTATAGAATTGGCTAGCTCATATAATATGCACATCTTCACCTCTTCTAGATATGCAAAATTGTTTTCCAGAGTAGTTATGCAAGTTTAAGCTTCCACTAGCAAGAGATAAGAGTCTTAGTTCTTATATATTCTCACACTGGATCAGTTTTTTGTCATCTTTGGCATTCTTATATCTCATTGTAATTTTAATTTATATTTCCTTGATTATTAATTAGGTTGATTGGCCATCCATGTTTCATCTGTGAAATGTTTTTCATTCCTGTTGCCTATGTTTCTTTAGGAATTTGGACTCTCCTTGAGAGAAGTGTCTTTTATATGCTATAGCTATATGTATGTATCCTATATATGTTTTATATATCCTAGATACTAATTGTTTATAGACTTGTGTGTAGTAAATACTTTATATTTGAATGGTCTTTTAAATTTTATACTGACTTTTTATGGACAAAAGTGTCTGGCACTTTTTCGATTTTCTAATATCCTAATTTTCATTTGCTAATACCATGCTAGCATTTTTATTTTGATTACTTTATAATATGTTTAATTTCTAAAAGAATTACACATCCTTTTGTACTTTTTAAAAAGAATTTTCTGCTCTTATAATATAAACTTTAAAATCAACTTGTCTTAACTCTTAAGAAATGTCTTAATTTTTATTAGGAAAATGATAAATGTGTATATTAACTTAGCGTGAAATGTAACCTTAATTATGTTAATAGCCCTATCTAAGAACAAGGGGTATCTTTCTATTAATTTAGTCTAATTCTGTATCTTTAATAGGTGTTTAAAATACCTTTAAGTACCTTAAAATTTTCCTCAAGTATATTGTACACGTCTCTTGTTAGACTTAGCTGTAGATACTTTCTGTTGTTTCTGTTTTTACTTTAGTGTGTATACACACTCCATGTTTCTGTATTAAGATTGTGGATTTTGAACTTAGGTGCATGTGTGTTGATTATTTAGAGAGGATTTTTTAGGACGTGATTTTGAGAGAATTAGTAATTGGAAAAGACATTCTTGGCAAAAATGGAAATGATTTTTTTTTTTTTATGGCATAAATGGAAATGACTTAGTTTTTCTTCATAGAGTTTTTTTTTATTCTGGCAAAAAAAACCCAAATATATTCATCCTCCCAATAATTTCCAAGAGTACAGTATATATACACCTCCTTTTTCCCTCAGTCCCTGGCAACCATCATTTTACTCTGTTTCTATGAGTTTGAATATTTTAGCTATATCACATATGTGGAATCATGTAATATTTTTCTTTCTGCGACTGGCTTATATCATTTAGCATACTGTATCTTCAAATTTCATCGATGTTGTGGCATATGACAAGATTTCCTTCTTTTTTTCCCCAGCTTTATTGAAAAATAATTGACATACATTACTATATAAATTTAAGATATACAGCATGATGGTTTAATTTACATATATTGTGACATGATTACCACAATCAGTGGTAATCTAATATTTATTTTCTTAGGAAAAAATAAAAAGTTTTCTCCTTGTAATGAGAACTCATAGGATTTATTCTCTAAACCTTCCTGTGTATTATGTAGCAGTGTTAGCTATAGTTACTGTGTTGAACATAACATGCCTAGTGCTTATCTTATATCTGAAATGTGTACCTTTTGACCACCTTCTTCCAGTTTCCCCTCTCCTCACTCTCTGCCACTGGTAACACAAATCTGATCTTTCTTTCTATGATTTTTTTTTTTTAAATTCCACATCTAAGTGAGATATAGTATATGTCTTATTACATGTAGCATAATACTCCCTAGGTCTACCCATGTTGTCACAAATGATAGGATTTCCTTTTTTTTTTTATGGTGGAATAATACTCCATTCTCTATGTGCATGTATACGTATTCGTGTGTTTATATGCACACAATTTATATAAAAGAACTTTATCGATGGACACTTAGGTTGTTTTTATGTCTTAGCTGTTGTAAATAATGCTGCTATGAACATGGAGGTGCAGATATTTTTTTGAGTTAGTGTTTTTGTTTCCTTTGGATATATTACCAGAATTGGAATTGCTGGATTATTATATAGTAGTTCTATTTTTAATTTTTGAGGAACCTCCGTACAGTTTTCTATGGTGGCTGTACCAATTTACAGTCCCACCAACAGTACACAAGGGCACCCTTTTTCTCTATATCCACTCTAGTATTTATTTACCTCTTGTCTTTTTAATGATGGCCATACTAACAAGCATGAGGTGGTATCTCATTGTGATTAATTTACATTCCCTAACATCACTGTGTTGAGCATCTTTTCATGTACTTGTAGGACTTTCTTATATCTTCTTGGGAGAAATATCTATTAGGGTCCTTTGCTGATTATTTATTTATTTATTTTTGCCATTGAGTTTTATGAGTTCTTTATATGTTCTGAACATTAACTTCTTATCAGATATATGGTTTGCAAATATTTCCTCCCATTCCACAGGTTGTTTTCTCAATTTGTTAATGGTTTCTTTTGGTGTGCATAAGCTTTTTAGTTTGATGTAGTCCCACTTAATTTTATTGGTGTCATATCCAAAAATCATTACCAAGACCCATGTCAAAGAGATTTATATGTTTTCTCTAAATTTTCTTTGTTTTGGATCTTACATTTAAGCTTTAATCTATTTTGTGCTAATTTAAATGAGTGGTGTAAGATACGGGTCCAGTTTCATTCTTTTACATTTGAATATCCATTACCTCAGCACCGTTCATTGAAAAGACTGTCTTTTCTTCATTGAGGGTTCTTGGCTCCCTTGACAAGTATTAGTTGACTATATATGCTTGGGTTTATTTCTGAGCTCTTGATTCTGTTTCATTAGTCTACTTGTCTATTTTTATGCCAGTATTACAGTTTTGATGACTGTAGCTTTATGATAGCTTGAAATTCAGAAATGTGATGCCTCCTACTTTGTTCTTCTTTCTCAGAATTTCTTTGGCTTTTTAGGGTCATTTGTGGTTCTACATAAATTTAGGAGTTTTTCTCTTTACATCTGTAAAAACGATGCCATTGCAATCTTGATAGGGATTGCGCTGAATTGATAGATGGCTTTGGTAGTATGGACATTTTAAAAATATTAATTCTTCCAATCCATGAACATGGGATACCTTTCATTTGTGTCGTCTTCAGTTTCTTTCATTAATGTCTTATAGTTTTCAGAATAGAAGTCTTTCACCTCCTTAGTTTAATTTATTTCTAAGTTATTTTTTGTTTTTGATGTGATTGTAAATGGGATCAGTTTCTTTTCAGAAAGTTTCTTAGTGTATAGAAAGCTATTGATTTTAACATGTTAATTTTCTATCTTACAACTTTACTGAATTCATTAATTAGATCTACCAGGTTTTTTGTTGAGTCTTTAAAATTTTCTACATGTTAAATCTTGTCATCTGCAAATAAAGACAGTTTTACTTCTTCCTTCCCAATTCTGATATGTTTTATTTCTTTTCCTTGCCTGATAGCACTAGCTAGGACTTCTAGTACTATGCTGAATAAGAGAGATGAGAGTGGGCACTCTTGTCTTGTTCCTAATCTCAGAGAAAAAGTTTTCAACCATTCACCATTGAGTATGATGTTTGCTGTGGGCTTGCCATATATGGCCTTTATTATGTTGAGATATGTTCCTTCTTTGCATAATTTGCTAAGGGTTTTTATCATGAATGGATAAATTTTGTCAGATGTCTTTTCTGTGTCTGTTGAGATGATTATATGATTCTTTTCTTTCATTCTGTTAATGTGATGTATCATGTTGATTTGCATATGTTGAACTGTCTTTGCATCCCAGGGGTAAATCTCACTTGATCATGGTGTATGATCCTTTTAATGTGCTGCTGAATTTGCTTTGCTAGTATTTCATGGAGAACTTTTGCATCTGTATTCATCAGGGATATTGGCTTGTAGTTTTCTTTTCAAGTAGTATCCTTTTCTGGTTGTGGTATTAGAATAATAGTAAATGAGTTTGGACGTGTTCCTTCCTCTTTAGTTTTGTGGAAGAGTTTGTGAAAGATTGGTATTAATTCCTTTATAAATGGTAAAATTCACCAGTGAAGCTGTTCGGCTCTGGATTTTTGTTGGAAAATTTTTTATTACCAATTCATTCTCCTTACTAGTAATTGGTATATTCATATTTTTTCTTTTTTTCAGATTCAGTCATGGTACATTTTATGTCTATAATAATTTTTTCATTTCTTCTAGGTTGTCCAGTTTTTGGTATATACCTGTTTATAGTAGCCTCTTATGATCTTTTGAATTTCTGTGATATCAGTTGTAATGTTTTCTTTGTGTGCAGTCTTTCTCAGATTTTAGTATTAATGTTAAACCTGAGTCACAAGAAGTTTTAAAGCTACATGTAAAAATTAAGACTCTTTGAAAGCTTTCTTGAAATTTTAATCTCTTGCCTATTCTCTATTCCAGTTTCACTTTATTGCTTTATTGAAGATCCTCATCATTTTATAGCTAGATCATTGAGTTACTCTCTCAACTGACCTGCTTTCATCCAGTCTTACCCTTCTTTAATCCATCCTGTGTTAGATACCTTGGTAGATTCTTTACATTAAAGTGTGCCCTTACACTTCCCCCCACCCCCATTTCATATACTGTTTTTCATCTTATCTTTCTGGAAAATGCTTATTTATCTATCAAAACCTATTCTTCATACTTGTGCCTTCTCTGTAACTCTTCTCTGTAACCAGATCTCTTTCCTTAGAGCTCATCATACTTCGCTCTCTTACTTTTATACTTTTTATGACTTTTATTGTTTCACCTATGTCTTTATTGCTACTTGATTCTGAACACTTTTAGCATTATAGACATGTATCCCTATGAACTTGTACAGTGCTTTACATAAAGTAAGTACTCAATAAGTATTTAATTGCATTTACATTTACATTTTGATTTGCACTGTTTCTTACACCATTAAGGCCTATTCACTATACACTTGTCTTTTCTACTGATGACACTGGGTTTACTGTATTCCCCTTATTATAGGGGAATACCCTTAGAGTATGTTGTTATTAAAAATTCTACCATTCACTTTGTTGTACTTTGCTTTCCACTCTCAGGGAGAACTTGCTCCAAGGGGGTATAAATTTCTCTGTAGAATGATGAACTAAAGGTATCCGATTTCAGCTAAAATCTCTCTGTTAGCTGACTGATGGTTAGTTTCTGTTACAGAGAGCGTCATGACCAAGGCATGAACAGATAGTACTCATTGTTTATTGCATGTAGGAGGGTATGTGATTTGATTTGAGCTGTTGCTCCACATTCTGTTACCTTTTGCTTTTGTTGATAGCAAACCCATTTTCACAAAGAGAGAAGTGGTTGAACTTAATGTTGATCTATAGTATTTTTGCATTGTAGGAAGTCATACTACTTTTTAGGCCCATTTTTAAACTTTACTTCCAATCATAATGGAACATATTAAGCAGATAATGAAAGAATATCATTCTGGATGCTTTGAATCAATTTTTTTCCTACAGTTTAGATTGTACACTGAAGGTTCATTTACTACATTAGCAAATATCTGGTGCCTTGGTACTTAATAAACTTGATTTATACCTGCTTTCTGCAAGTTGACACTTTGTTTACTCATAAATGGTTCATATGTTGGAAAATTAATTCAGTTTTCTCTTTTATGTTTCCTTATGTTATGTACCTTATTTTAGATACAACTCTTTTAAGTGTAGAATAAACCCATAATATCCTGTCAGAAATATAAGCTGCCAAGTATCCAAAATGTTAAATAGTTTTGGCATACTTTAAAATGCTCTGTAGTTAATTTTACCAGCAGATATCTTCTGCTTATGTATATATTTTGTAGAGTATTAACAAATACCATTCTTTATAAATTAAACCTTTATTTTCAGATCTTGATTCTTCACAGAGTAGTCAGACCACCAGTTACTCTCCAAGGCCAACAGATAGTTGTTTCAGTTCTAGTTCGGAAATGGTAAGTTATTGTCCTCTCTCTCCCACATTTTTGGCTTGTTAATATATATTCTACTAATTTAGAATTATTTGTATTTCTCGTAGTTTATATTCTGAAAAAATTCTTGAGCCAGTAGTGGAGATAAATATAAACAAAATGTGAAAAATATTAAACATGTAAGAAGAATGTAAAAGAAATGTAAATAAGCATCATTCATTCACATTTATAAAGATGATGAATGTGTTCGTAGTTAATTACAAAAGCCACTCGTGTGTGTGTGTGTGTACGGGATGATAAAGTTGTGTTTCTTTTAAAAGGGTTTTTAAAAGAATCCAGTCACAATAATTGAAAATCTAAAACAACCAAGAATACATTCAAAAAATCTCAAGGCTTATATGAAGAAAACTATGAAATGTTATTGTAGATTGTAATCTGAAAAATTGGAGTGGTATGTTATTTTCTGAGTGGGAATGCTGCATTTATCTTAAATCACATTTTTAAATGGAATTCTCCATTTTTCCATGTTCATTTCATCTGCCCTTTGTCTCTAGATCACTGTTCAAACTGCTCTTAGTAAACGAAGGACATCAGTGACGTCTATGTTGCCAAATTCATTGGACACTTTTCAGTTTTTATGAGAATTCCTAATATTGGTAGAAATGATTCTTTTTTGGGGGGAGCAGGAGAACATTTTCTTCTCTGTTTTTTGTGACAACACATTATCTTGGTTTCCTTCATACTTCTCTGAATGCTACTTCATGCATTTGCCCACTTCTCTTCCACCTTTCCCTGTATTTAAATGTCGTAATGTTTAGGATTTGCTACAGGACTCTCAACTTAAACTTCAAACTCTAGATAATGTTATATGCTCCTCATATGGTTAGTACTACTGCTCAGCTTTGACTTTAGCTCAGATCCTTCTTTAGATATCTAATTTCTTCTTGGATATTTCTCAGAAATCTTATTTTCATACCTCAAACTGAATGCCCCCAGATCTTTTCCCAAAATCAGTTTTTCTGATGGTTCTCATATGGGTAGATACTTTTTTGTTCACTCAGTTGCTCACACCAGAAAACTAGTAGTTAACATTGTCAATTCTTTCTTGTCTCATCTGCTTTCCTTAACTACATTTATTCCATCATTTTATCCAGTCAATTCTTCCTCCACAATAAATTGCATATTTATCTACTTTCAACTTCTGGTGTCAGTACCCTAGTCTAAGTTACCATAATCTTCTTCTTGAACTATTGCAGTTATTTCTTAAGAGATCTTTCTACTTCTACTCTTGCCAAAATTCCCTCCTCCTCAGTTAGCAGTCATTGTGATCTTTTGAAAACTTGAATTATGTTATTTTCTTTATTCAGTGGATCACATTTACTTTGGAATCTAAACTACTTACAGTGGCTATAAACAATATGTGTTCTAGTATCTTAGTATTCTCCCTGTCTCACCATAGTCCAAACATACTGTCATTTCACTTTATTTAGCTTATTAGTCTCTCTTCTGTCTCAGGGCATTTATGTATCTTGTCTCCTTTACCTTGCTCTTATTTTTCCTATAGGTCTTAGCTCGAATATGTCACTTCTTCTGAAAGCCCTTCCTTGGCGCCTCAATCTAAATTATGCCCCTTAGTTATGCTCTCAAAGTGCTTCATACTTGTTATTTGTAATGTATTTCTCAGTTTGTAACTGTATGTACATGTGTGTGATTATTTGGTTGTCATTTCCACCCATGAGAATGTGTGCTGTAAGAGAGTAGAAATCATGTATGTTTCATTTACATTGCAGATGACATTGCAGATGCTGGATAAATCTTTATTTCTTGAGTAAATAAATATATTGAGCTTGTTTTCTCTAATTTGTGCCTAGACGGTCTCAATGCTATTTCTTAGGCTTACATTTTCTATTTCAGTGCCAATCAGCTGAGGCCTATAGCTCATTTTAGGATTTTTATGTTAACATTACTTTTTTCATAGCTTGACTAATCAATACTTTTATATAAGATTTTCATGAAAAGTTGGTTTAGTGTTTAAAAGATAAATTTTCCATGAGATTGAGAGATTTCTAATTAGTAAATTGAAATCTAGACTTATTAAAAGTTCTTAAAATTTGACTTTTTATGCAACAGTTGTGATATTTATTGCTATTTAACTTTTCTTTTGGCTATTTGATTTCCTGTTAGCTGGTAACTCTCCTTAAGTTATATCTTTTATGAGACTGGGACCATTAGAAGTATAATATAGATTTTTTTTTTTACTTAAGTCAGTGAGTGAATAGTAGAACAAGTTTTATGTGTTAGCTGGTTTTTTCAAAGTTATTACTTCTACTTCACTCTTTTTAAAAATGGTTGAAGAATGTTGTATATCATTTCCTCCTTGTGAATGGATGCTAATAAACAATAAAATTTCCCCTTTTTAAACTATTGTATTTTTTTGTTTTAGTACTACCACAACTTTATAATTATTATTATTTATTTTTTAATTAAAATGATTGGGGTGACATTGGTTAATAAAATCAAATATACAATTTAATAGTACGTCATATGTATATTGCATTGTGTGTTCACCACTCAAAGTTAAATTTCCTTCTGTCACCAAATATTTGACTTCCCTTACCCTTTTCTCCCTTTCCTTCTGTAACTCTTGTATTTTTAATACAAAGATTATTATTCTTGCTATTTTAAAAGTTCATAAACTCCTTGATTTTTAACAACCAAAAATTCAGGTTGATTTGCAATTGCCAATCTCTTCTGTGTTTTGAAGTTTTTTTGTAATGTGAATTTTAAGAATTTACACTTTGAAGTGATTGAATGATTCTTTTTAATTTAAACATTATTTATAGTAAAATTACTGAATTTCTTCCAGCCATCTGAAGATGAAGATCAAATATTGCAGCAAATTGAAGATTCAAATAAGAGACTCATCAAAACTGAAGAAACAACTAATAATTTTTATTTAGAAAGAATGGCAAAACTTCCACGTAATAGGATTGTTAAAAACAGTGTTGAAATCCATAAACAAAAGAGTTTTCCCAAGTTCTCAATGAAAAATAATGCTGATGAGCTTGCACAGTCTCAGTGTAATTCAACACACACATTACAAAATAAAACCAGTAATAACTGCATACTAGAGGTTATAAAATGTGAAGCATGGGTACAAACAGAGAGTGAACCTGTAATGGAAGAAAAATTAGATGCTGCCATACAGTGTGATATAATTTCAAAATGTAAATGTAGAAGTGATGTGTCTTTGTATTGTTGAAAATTGCAGTGAAAATATTAAGGCAGATACCACTAGAGGGCAGGAAATCCTTAAGAACAATTGATAGTCTAAAAACTGCCTGAGATTTAGCATTTCACTTAATGTTCATAACTTCATTAACATAATAAGGAATGAGAATGTGTATCTTAACACAAGGTGAAATATTCGGAGGATATATTTATGGTTTGTTTGAAAACATTTTATTTATGCATTTAAGTTTACTTAGGTGTTTTTAGTAGCTTTCATATATCTTCAGTTTTTTAGAAAATATATACATTTATTGCATCATTCTAATGGTGATTATTCATTATGATATGCTATTTATGGATAAAAATACATTTAATTATTTCCTGTGTACTTTTAGCAAAATGTTCACTTTCAAGATTTTCAGACAAAGTAATACCAAATAATATCAAATACATTTTATAACCTCATTAGAGTTTTCTTAGCTCCTCTCTTAAATATTATGCCCTCATTAAGAAATTCTAGCATTAATTTTTAGATAAAATGTATTTTCTATGTTGTTTGGGTAACATTTTTGTGGGTACTTCTATTCAGAGGAAAATATTTTTTCTTTTCAAGATTAAAAAATGTTTTAGTGCTTTTACGAATGAACTTCACAATTGGAAAAAATGATTTATGTTTACTCATTTTAATATTGCTAAGTTTATTTTCTTAAATATTACATCAGGATTTCTCATTTATAAAATAATAGCTTTGTTTCTAACATTTATTTTTTGTATCAAATTTTAAATGTTCATACTCTAAGATTGATTTTTTGAGGGATATATTACAAAGTGCCCAGCAGGGGGCATTCTGATACCTAATTGAACCAAAAATAAAATTGTTAGGCGTTTCTGTGTCTTTAATGAAAAGGATGATTAGATATTGCATTTCTATGTGTCACTCAGTAGTTTGTGTGGCAGAGGTTATTTATCTGAAGCATAATGATTTAGAGACACCAGCAGCTAATGTTTAAACAGTAGCAGTCTTCATGTTTTTAGGTAGTTTGAGGAAGTTACTTTTGCTGCCTCGGAGCACAATAAGCTCCTAAATAGTTTTCTTAAAGTATTGTAGTCATCTCATGAAAGGAAATAAAATTATCTGATGCACATTTATATGTTTTCAAAAGGCCAGATTTTCATCCTGATATTAAACGAAAGATATTCCATCATGGATTGATTATCCTGAGCAATATTTTGCAAAAATATGAAATATTTTAGCAGTGAAGATCAACATATGGAAAAAGAAGAGTATGCTGGTGATGTTAGAATAAGATTGAGCTGTTAATTTTGGTTGGGTTTTAAATATCAAATAAACTGATTTTTTTTCCCAAATACTAATCAAGATCTAGCAGTATTGAAAGCAAATTCGTTTCAAAAGTCCACACATAGTTACATTTTTACTAATATCATAATTTGGTAGTTAAACACAGTAAGGTAGAGAAGAAGATCAGAGCTTCTTAGTACATTGACCACACACAATGAGAGCAGGGAAAGGTGCAGTGCAGTAAATTTAAACTTACCCAGAAAGAGATCTAGTCTTTGCTCTTGGCTTTTGGGAGGTAATCTCTAAGCCCTTGGAATGTCATACCTGATAGAAGTGTCTTTGTTTCCCTGGGGATGTTGTTCGATGCCAGATGGTAATGTGATTTAGGATTGGACTTTGAGTCAAGCAGTATCATCTGAACTTCCTAAGGGGCTAGAAACTGAGATCAGCCACGTGGGCAGTCAACCATGCAACTTGATGGAACCCCATTAAAGACTCTGGACACCAAGGCTCAGGTGAGCTTCCCTGGTTGGCAGTATTCTCTGTGTTGTCATACATTGATACTAAAAAGTAACACTGTCCATGACTCCACAGAAGAGGGCAACTGGAAGCTCTGCATTTATTACTTTCCTAGATTCTGCCCTATGTGTTTCTCACCTAGGTTGATTTTAATCTGTCTCCTTTCCCTGTTATGAACTGTAGCTGTGAGTATAACAGCTTTCAGGGAATTCTGAGTCTCTCCAGTTATCAAATCTGAGGGTGCTCTTGGGACTCTTGAAATAAGGGTAGTTTTGTGGACTAGTCCCTAACTTTGTAGTTGCTAACTCTTTAGGTGATTTAAGAGATAAATATATTTTAAAAGAAAGCAAGTACAGATTTACAAAATAAGAGACATCTCATATAGTATAATAGATTATAATGTACTTCTCAAGTACAATATTGGTTAGGTTTTCTCTTGTTGAAACCATTTAATGAAAAAAAATAAACATAACATACTTTCTCTAATTACAATTTAAGGTTTATAAAAGAAAGTTAATTCTAGCTAAGGTTTATCTAAATGAAACATAATGGAAAACTTAATGATTCTGCACACATTTGTAATGGAAACTGCCAATCACAGTGACTTCAAATAAATACTGTATATTCAGTAATGGCTGATGTATATGATACTGATTTAGAATTGATGTTTAACAGGTTTGTGAAACATTGCATTATTTTGGTCAGCATCAGCTACTCCAGGAAGTTGCCACTTGAAATAGTATGAGGCTGTCTTTAGGGTTTTACAATACTTCTCACAATTGTAGTTTATTCGTGTAATTTATGGGTGGTTTATTTTCCACATGATACCATATATAGCCATAGTGGCAAATGCTTTTAGTACTCTACTCATATTTCCTTGACATTTCAATACATGCCAACCTGATTTCCAAGTGCCAGTACCTGCGACTCATTTCCTTAGTGGTTTCTCTTGGCTGCAGATACCTGCTGTGCCTGTTTGTGGGCAGGTAGAACATACCAAGGAATTAATGAATTAATGCTGTTTGAGAGCGGTCTTTTAAAACAATGACTGGTGCGATTTGGTGAGTAGATACGCCAGTTTCTTTGTTTCTGGGGCAGGATAACTCCCTCAGAAGCGTGTTCGACAACACTGCCCACTCAAAGTGTGATCCACTGTTCCTTTTGCCATTTCCTGAGATTTGGTTAGAAATGCAGATTCTTAGAATTGACCCTAAAACTGTTAAATCAGAATCTCTGGAAGTGAATTCTAGGAATTTAAGCTTAAATACACACTGTCCTTCCAGATTTCCTCAGAAAGATCAAGCTTCAGCTGTGTATAGTGGTAACTTGCTTGATAATAAACCCCTTCCTTTCCTGTCTCACTTCTCCAGTTCCATAGCAGTGTTCCTTACAGTTTCACCCAAAACAAGCTACTTGAATCCTTAGCTTATGGTTTGCTTCTGGGGGAATCCATATTGAAAGGTTAGGGACTAGGATAAATGGATGAATGAATTGTTTTTATAGATATAACTCAAATGTTAACATTGCTAATTTTTCTGGTTTTACAGTTCACTAGTCCCAGTTTTCCATGTCTGCCATCTCTTGAAAACTCAATAAGTGCATCCAGCAGCATATTAGACAAAAGTAAAGAGAATTAATGAAATAAAGTACACATCAGAATAAATGATCCAGAATGCAAGAGAGAGAGAAAATTTGAGAGCGAGTTAAACAATAACAGTGATAGAATGAGAAGCTCCAACATATGTTTAAGTATCAACAATAGAGGAGAGAGAGAATGGGTTAGAGGCATAATATGAAGAGAGAATGGCTAAGAATTTTCCAGAATCGATCAATCATACTAATCCACAAATTCAAGAAGGCCCAAACTTTTCAAGGATGATAAATGATATGAAATCCATGTCTAGACCCAGCATAATAAAATGGCAGAGCCTCAAAGATGGAAGATCTTTCTTCAAAGCAGCTGGAGAGAAGACAACTTTCCTAAGACAGCTATACTACTAATAGCAGTAATGAAAACCAAAAGGCAGTGTAGTAATACCTTTTAATCCTGATAGAAAATAACTGTCACCCTAGAGTTGTTTTTTCAGCCCTACAGCTCTTAACATTGAAACCACCAAACTAGCCAGTAATAGCATTAAGGAATTGTTTCTGCAGGATTTAGTGACTTATATTTAAGGTATTTTTTTTCCTTTTTTGTATATAGGTAGTACTTTGTGGGAAAAGTTTATGATTTTTTCACTTTAACCCGTATTACTTAATAGTTTTTTCCATTGCTTTTATTTCTTTAGGCCTTCTTCTTACTGACTTTGCAGAACTCAAGGTTGTTCTAGCCATAGGAATTTATTTTTTCAGTGTTGCCTCCAGTGGTCTGCAATGTATGTTCGTTTATGCCTGTTGCTGAAGAGATATCACATGTGTCTCATTTCTTTCAAAATGCTTTATTTCAAGCTTCTCATTAATACTTAAAACTTTCCTTTTACATGCATTGTTTGGTGTTTTTGAATCAGGATACTTAGACATGTTTAGGATGTTGCTATATATATATATCTCTTCACAAATGTGAAAGGCTAGCAAGACACAACCTTAAAAGATAAACACAGTGAATAGAGATAACCGCTAGATTTTTGAATGTATGTATGCATTTTTTGTATACTTCTGTGGCTCAGTTCAGATGAGTGCAGGTTTGTGTATTCACCTAGTGTTTCTTGTAGATGTAGTTGCACATCAGTCAGTGTGAAATTCATGTTATGCTCAAATTATTCATAATATATCATGGAGGAACACATTTGCCTTCTCAAAATAATTGTTATAACAAAAGTGACTGTATTTTTCTCCAAATGCAGTGTGTTTTTATTTGCTTAGTAGTGTCTTTTGAAGGGAAAATGTTTTAAATCTCGATAAACTCTAATTTATCTTTTTGAAAATTAATGATTGTTCATAAAAATTCTCTTGTTTTCCTTGTACAAGTTTTATGTTTTTAGGTCTTACGTTTAGGTCTATGACTCATTTTCAGCTATTTAAAAAAATATAAAGTTGTAAGTTGTTTTTTCCCCCGCCCATATATCCAATTGCTCCAGCAGCATTTGTTAAAAAGACAGTTATTCTTTCCCTGGTTGAATTAACTTTGTGCCTTTGTCAAAAACCTACATGAAGTATAGGTTTGAACTCTTTGTTATGTTTCATCAATATACACATATATGTATGTATATTATACAAATAACATTGTTTTGATTAATGTAGCTTTATAGCAAGTTTTGAAATCAGGTGGTGTTGCTACTTATCTTTCCACAGTTGTTTTGGCTTTATGCATTGCTACATAAATTTTGGCCTCAATTTCTACAAAAAAATTCCTGTTGGATTTTGATAGGGATTGTATTGAATCTACACAGTAATTTGGGGGAGAATTGACATCTTAATAATACTGAGTTTTTACAGTCAATGAGTATATTGTATCTCTCCATTTATTTAGGTTTTCTTTGATTCTTATATGGATCTTCTGCCTAGACTACAGATTTATGAGTAAAATAAATAATATTGTTTTAAGCCATTAAAGTTTGGGGGTTTGTTACCCAGTAGTAGATAATTGGAACACATTTTGGTACCCAGAAGTGAGGTGCTGCCATAGCAAAAACCTGAAATGTGGCTTGGGGACTGGCTGAGTGGTAGACTGAAGCTGGAAGAACCTTGAGAAGATTATTAAAGTTTAATGGCCCATGAAGAGACTGTTAATGGAAACTTATGGTCCTTAAGGGGGCTTGTCAGTGAGGGCTGAAAGAAAATTGAGGATAATATTGTAAATCGGAAGAATAGGGACATTTTTTATGTAGTGGCAGAAAGCTAAGCAACACTATCACTTGTAGTAATGTGGAAAATAGAACTAAAGAGAAAACCGAAGATGCCACCTGGCTGCTGCTTGCTTCCTGTAGTAATATGCAAGATGAGAATGTTAAGTGAAAGAAATAACTTTATATATAACAGAGCCAGGGCTTGCCGGAATCAAAAATAAAACTTCTCATTCCAGTATCTTTTGGTGGCCGATGATACTAAAATTACGAAGATTTGGACAAAAATTAATTCCAGGACACCGTCAGAAAAATAGGGATTAAAGATAAGGTGTTGTCCTTATCAAGGATGTTACTGTCCAACTCTTTGCAAAGACCTCAAAAAATTGAGGTAATATCTTAGATAAATATATCTAAGTATCTTAAAGGGCATGCATTGTTCAACACTAAGGCTTTTAAGAATATCAAAGACACTTTCCTGTAGTAGCCTTACAGGAAGTCCGAGGTAGAGAAAGACTTATCTTGTTGAATTTTTTGAGTGTGGCTTTTGTCTAATGGGGTGAACCACAGTGCAATTCATGAGAGACCCACATAGTTTTAAGAGGAGCATGCTTGCAGAAACACTGCCTGCTTAGACTAAAAGGGACAGAGACAGTACAACATGAAAAGAGGACTTTGGACTTGTGAAGTACTACTGGCAGGAAGCAGGCTGATAAAGCTGCTTAGCTGCAAACATCAGCAATTTTTTTTTATGGAAAAGGAACCCTGAGCTCAGAGTCGAGCCAAGACCTATAGAGATGTTATGCTGCATTCTCAGGCAGCAGGTCTGAATCAAGGAATTGTCAGTATGTGCCTGACTGAATTTCAGAATTGTTATGGACTAGTGACTCCTGTTTCCCTCTCTTTACTCCCTTTTCAATGAAAAGGTCTATAATGATTATCTTATGCCTCTTCTACCATTGTATGTTGGTGTGCAGAGGACATATAACTTAGTTCACCAGATCTTCATATTAAGAATAGATATACTTGAGGAGCTGTACTTGATAAATGCCATCTGAAGAGTCTCATACACACTTTAATGGGATTCTGGACTTTGGACCTATTCCTGGTACCGTAATAGGTGAGACTTTTACAGAGGTGGGTTTTCTTGGGAAGTGGACAGTGTATTTTGCATGCAAAAGGAATAATTTGAGACCAAAGGGTATGTTCACAATTTCTTTGATTCTCTTTCCACAAAAAGTGGAGTCTACTTGCTCTTCCCTTGGTACAGGTGAACCTTAGTGACTTGCTCCTAACAAACAGTGATGTTGCATGACTTCTAAGACTGTATCATAAAAATGATATATTTTCCAGCTGATACTTTGTTTCCGTCTTTCAGGACATATGCCTTTGTTGTTTTGAGCTGTCATTTAAGAAATCTGGCTATTGTAAAGCTTCCACGCTGGAGAGAGAATATGGAAAGACAATATAAAGTAAGATTCCTGAGGAACTCCAGCTTTCCCAGCCCCAGCCTTTTGTGTTTTCTCAGCCCAGGCACCAGACGTATGAGTAAGTGAACCAATCCCCTGCTTTCAAGCACCCCCAGCCAAAGATCTGTAAAAATAAGCTGTCCCTTGAACATTTATAATTAAAATATGTTGTTTTAAGCCAGTAAGTTTTGAGGTGATACAGTATTAGAGGTAAGTTTTGAGGTGATACAGTATTGTTATACAGTATTAGATAAATGGAACACTTCATATTTACATGTCATATTCTCATTTCTACATTTACTGTTGAGAGCTAGAACTCTATTTTGCACTATTTTTAAAAAATATGGTCCAAAATAGTGCTTTTCACACAGCACTCAATAAATTTAGTTGGTGCTATTAAATGTATTGGAGCACAACCCAGCCTACATGCACCTGGCTCTTTTGAAGCAGCTTCATTCTAGAAATATAGTTGGATCACTTCACATTTCCCCTTTGAATCTGTTATTGCTTTACCTTAGTTACTTTCTGACTTTGGCTCTAGTTCATAACTCTAGTATCATTTCCATTTCATCTTGACTGTGACTCTATAACTTATGTCTCATGGCATAATGTTGATAACTGTTAAAATATATTAAGCTATAAGTAATTTTACAGGTCAAGAGCCACTATGTATCCCTTGGAATTGTGCCTAGTACATAGTAAACAGTAATTATTTGTTGATTGTTCTTAACTATGTTAAGAAAATCTTGTGTCTTAACTAAGTTGATCATTGATCAATTATGTTAAGACACAAGAGTAACTTATATACATGACCTCTTTTAATCCTCACAAAAACATTAGAATTATTATCCCCATTTTAGAGATGAGGAAATTGAAGGTTAAATTGGTGAAGTGACTTTCCCAAGGTACTATAGTCAGCAGTGGAGAGAGGATTCAAATCAGAGATCTGACTTGAAAGCCTATGTTCTTAATGGCTGTGCTTTACCTTTTTTTGGTGTTTACATAGATTTCCAATAGTTGACCTTGATATTATCTTTCGGCTTCACCCACATCATTTATTTGATTTGCCTTTTAGCCATTGCTTCTCCAGAATCGATGCCTTATTTGCCCTTGCTTTGTGTGTTGTTACATTCTTTCTTGTGACTCATGTTTGGGGTCCATAGAGAGAATCTACCTTTAAAAATGTAGTTATATATATAAAATTCAGAACTAAGAAGACATTTCAGTAACACAGAATAACACTGTGTTGTCATCGTGGAAAACATATGAAATCTAATCAAACTAGAGGCATTGAACTGTTTCCATACTGGAAAAAATTAAGACCTGTAAGAATGAATGGAAAAGACGTATGGCAGTTCTTTCAGATATTAGATTTTGCAGTTTTAGAATTAGACATTTTATTTTTTATTTTTATTTTTTTATTATTAAAAGTTATTGAGGTGACATTGATCAACAAAATCCAGTGTTTCACGTATACAGTTCAACAGTATGTTGTATATTTATTGCATTGTGTGTTCATCACCCAAAGTTAGATTTCTTTCCATCGCCATATATTTGACCCCTTTTACACTTATTTCCCTTCCCCCTTCCCTCTGGTAACGACTAGTCCAATGTCCATGAGTCTCTGTTTATTTGTCATGTTTGTTGCTTTTAGGTTTGTATCCCACATATGAGTGATATGTGGTTTTCAGCTCTTTTTTTTTTTTTTTTA